>NC_086250.1:22768553-23084073 GCF_021018805.1 Prinia subflava | reverse complement strand
TAATGCTGGCTGGCACAATGCATTCTTCCCTTTTTTTGTTCTTTTTCTTTCCCCCTGAAATACTCTGTGTTACTTTACAGAAAGGCTGTCAGAGTCAAGTCAAAAAACTCCCTTTCTCACTACAAAGTTTACAAGAACCCTAACACTGCTGAATGTCACCAGTCCCAACTATCACACATACAGGGCAAAAATGGCTCTTTTGCAGAGGGTACTTGATTTGCTAGAAGCTTGCTAGGACTCTGGGAGACTTCTAGAGAAAAGCTTTCCTGTATAGCTCAATGAAAAGCAATGTGCAGCCAAACTGCGGATGCAATCAGATGTTGTCTGCTGCATGCTAAAGATGAAACTGCATCTATCGTGCCCTGTTTTAAAAGTAGGCTCCAACCCACCAGGAGCTCTAGTGCTTTTTTAGCACAGATGAAACCTTAAATTACTTTTCATACAAGGATCAGAAGCTATAGTTACTAAATCACAAAGTTTAAAGTCATGTAACACCACAAAATAGAGCACTATAATTTTAAATGGGACCCTGACTCAATTTTAACAGCAATGTAGACAGTCCATTAAAGTCTACTGTAGGCAAAGAACTGCTTGGTGAGTCACTACAAAATGGACCTGTTTCCTATTATCTACTGCAAGGGGACTTTGGTAAAATTCAGCAACACTAGTATTTACAGTGATGGGACACTTATGCAAAACATTGTGAAGGACATGGACTAGCAAGGCTCCTAAAAATCTCCAGTTTGGCTCCTGTTGTTTAGTCTAACCAACAGGTCTGCTACAGCCTGTTGCTTTGGGGTTTAGCTTTGGATGTGAATTCAGGACAACAGGGAGTACCAGCTCTGCATACACTGGGAAACTTCACATATTTCTCCCCAATTCTTTTAACATCCTTCTGCCACAGGTGGAGGCCTAGTACTGGAGGTAAAGGGGAAGAAAGAGTTTGGGTTTTAGATATCTGTATTTTGATCACAGTGGGAATGAACAATATGATCTAACAGTATCAGTTCCTAAAACTGCAAAACAGTGGCAAATAAACTACTGAACTGAAATGATATTGTGTGTAAAATAAATTTGGACAAACCAACAGATTCTGCTTATGTTGCTTCAGATTCAGGACCAAAGCTGCAATTCAACAGCATTTGTTTTTTGAGGTTTTTTTTTTAAATTAATTTTAATGTAGTTGTCTTGGTATTACTTTCCTGCCCACAAAGCATGCATGCATATTTACAATTAAGAAAGCTGTTTCTAATAAGGGAATTTTACATCTTTAGAAAAAAACCCCTACCTTCTACTCAATCAGGACTATTACCCTGAGATATAAACCAGCCTCCACAAAACCTGCATTGCAATCCACTTGAGAACCTGGATATCAAGGTCACATGATTTAAGTGAAGGTGATATATGCAACACACACTGGAAACACAACAGGTCCTCATCTGCTACCTTAATCCTGGATCCAGCTCATCTTCTTGACCAGGCTTGGTCAAATTTGAGTACCTCAGATACACAAACAGTGCTCCTCTTAAAGTCAATAGGAAAACAGTATGCACAAACAAAATTGGAAACTTAAGAGTTAAACATAATAAAGAATGAAGCAAAAAACTCAATCTAATCAAAATTTCCCCCGAAAAACTACAGTACTGTTTGGATGCACTATTAGGACACAGTGGAAGATGTGGCAGCATTTTTAGGAAGAAAAACGGCAAAAGTTCTAAGGAATAAATGCTCAGAAATTTCACAGTAAAGAAAGAAAAAGAGGCCAATTTAATGTAAATGTTTAATTGTTATTTAATCTTTGAGGTGGTTATCCCACCCAGTTTTTTGAAATCAACCTGTTTATATTGCAGAAGTAAAAACATGCTTGGCTTAACATTCTTATTCATTACAAAAGCTATTTAATGTGAAGCACAGTTAAAAAAAAAAACAAAAAACCAAAATAAACAACAACAAAAAAGGAAAACCTGACACCCTGTGATTGTAAAAACACCCGAAACCAACAAAAACCCCACTCTCAAGACTGCTAGGCAAGTGTCCAGGTAGATACATAAAGACATTGGGAAAAGATGGCAAGTATTCCAAGTAAATGTCAGATGTCTAAACACAGGTTTCTGAGCTGTATCGCCCTTTGTTTTGCTTGCTAGACTCTGTTGTCACTGCTAAGACAAAATCCTCAAATGGAGCAAAGAATTATCAAACAGATTAAAAACTCTCAGCTTGATAAGACACTGCAAGGCAGGGTAAGCAAAGTGGCTGGATTTTTATCTGGAAAGAGACGTCCCAAGTCTTTTCCAAGCTGCCCTTTCCCCAGCCTCTTTGCCCTACCTTACCAACATGTTTAAACAAGATGCCGCCAATGACTCCTCCCAGGAACAGTTTTGTAAAAGCCCAGAAATACCCCAACATCAATTTCTGCTGACTTTTCACTGTTAGGAGCTCAAGTGGTAGAATTCTTACAACATTAAGCAATGGGTGTCCCTAGCAGTTGAGTATGGTTAGCGCAACTCTAAGACACCACTTGCAGTGGTTGGGAGTGCCATGACTAAGCCATACAGATCTGTCAACTGTAGCTGGAAAATAGATTAATGTTATTTTGACAATGCAGGAAAACTGTCACTGAGGAGACAGTCACTAACACTTACAGGATGCACATTCAGGAAACGAGGAGCAGACTGTTGTACTACAACAGGTTTAGACCCAGCAGACTGCTGAAATTTAAGACTGCCAACCCTTCAGCACTCAGTCACAATCCACTTCCAAGTGAATGTCAAGTCTGTCGGCTTTTTTGACTAAATGCTATGGTTTCCTCTCTTAGGACACTACTAATTTGATAAAACACAGCTTCTGGCAAAGCACTTCATTTCTCTCATAAAAAAACCCAATAAAATAAAATCCTAAACTTTCTAAGTAAACCCTCCTTCTACTGGCCCATGACAGGATTTTTAAAGCACATTATTATTACTACTGATGCATTATTTTCAATAGACTCACATGCACACACAGAACAACATGAAAACACTGGGCAACTGCTATGAGAAAGACAGAATTTGGCATCTGATTTCTTTTACTGATAATAACAACTTATCTCAACTACTATTAAGTAACTCATTGCACGACTTGCTCACACGGCATGCTCTTCTTCCCCTAAGAATGGGCACATCTACTTCCATGAAGTGGCTACACTTCCTCACTTTGCCTCGTCTTCCCTTCCCTCCTATAGGGCATGGGGTGGCATGTAACAAGGCACTAGCGCAATTTTTGTGGTTTGAGCCGAGCTGTTTCAGGCAGAGTAAGCCCCTGACTCCTAGAGCTGGGAGGCAGAAGTTGGCCATCCCAACACCAAATGCTTAAGTTCAAGACTGTAAGCCCTGACAGCCAGCAACAACAGGGTGAACAGAAGAGTTTAACGGCTATTTCCCTCATATAAAATAAAACAAAGGCCGAGAGGTGGGGTGGATGAAGAAAAGACAGCAGCAAATCTCCAAGTGGGGGATTAAACTGACCAAGTAGTTGAAAATAGGAAAGTTGATTCCCAATGTACATTTGTGTGGAATTTTTCCATAGTTTTTTTTTTCTTTTCTGTACTGAAAAAGGCAGGTTAATAGAATTACTTCATTACTGAGTATTCTGTCAACACTGGTTTTCTTTAGCACTGCTCAGAAGTGGTTCAAAGAAGCACCACCATGTATTTCCTGCCAGTCATCCTAACTGAGGATTTGTTCAGTTAAACTCTACTGTATTTTAACAAGTTTTATACTTTCACTCTGCTTTTAAAAAGGTGCTTGGAAGAATATTTTTGTTTAGTTTAAATCAAGAGGGAATACTAGGTTTCCTTTCACACACTTCTCCATACAACTGCACACATCTGCATGAGTAACAAAGCACAATAAATGATAACCCTTCTCCCACAAATTGTTTAACATTGCAATGAATTCCTGTTGCTGATATTGACAAGTTTTCTTAATGCATCTTAATTTACAAAGTCTTGAAAATTCTTGATCCCTTGCTTGACAGTAACATTTGGAGATTTTTTTCTTTCTCTTTTTTTTTTTTTTTTTTTTAAATTATTTTTTTTTCATTATTTTTTTTTTATTTTAAAGTAAAAACTTTCAAACATTTTGAAGATTCAGGAACTTGTAAAAGTTTATCAACAAGAAATAGCCATCTATCTAGGATAAGGGTAAATAAACCATCTTCAAAAATTGGCTTCCTACCCTAGAATTCCTGAGAATGCTTGCAAATTTAAAGCAGGAAAATAAAATGTTAAAATAAAACCAAAAACACTGTTAAATGCTCCCAGAGTTAGTCTTCATCTAAAATATATATATATATATATATATGCACTTTTTGGTCTTATTTTTTTGTACGTTTTAATTTTTTCCCTTTAAGCTTACAATGGAAGAACAATTTAGCTTTTCTTTTAAAATATTTCAAATCCCTCATTATGTCTTGTAAACAAGAGGGGCATTAGCACCCGGCTTTCACCGTAGTATCGCAGTGAACTCAACTAGCCCAAAGTGCAGGAAAAGGGACCTTAGGGTAGGCTGGGAGAGAGAAGTGAGGGTGGAACACAGCAATGAACCAGCATGTATAGCAAATCATGTGACAGAACAGATACTGGCTTGCTCAGGCCAAAGGTGCTTCACTAGGAAGTACTGCTGGCACAGGACTTTTAAGAACCTGCTCTGCATGTCCAAGTGCACTTGGTCTTTGAGCAGAAACAAAGCTACACAGATGCCTGCACACGAAGGGCACTAGCCAGCTAGCAGGAGCTGAAAGAGAGCATTTTGTTTCTTTGTGGATGGTGGGATCGATGGAGGAGCCATGATAGGAAAGTATTTTCCAAAGGGGCAAGAGTATGCTGCACACTCCAGTTTACTAAACAAATACAGACCTAGTCATACTTTTCTACAATATTTGCATACAAATCTACAGGCCTGTGTATATGCAGCATTTCCCTCAGTCAGTCTTCCTTGTGACATTGGGTTTACATAGAAAAGGCAAATTAAATAAACCAGCCATATAATTCCCTAGCCCTTCCCTCCCACCCCCAACACACAAGCATACACACATACACACGCGTGCAGTAAACTCCCCCCCATGACTTGCATCTGTTTTTGCTTCTGCCCAACAAACCCATGAGTTAAATGCATTAGACGTGGTCACATCCTTCAATGAAAACACTGAAGAAACAGACTCCCCTATCTGCCCCCCTCTGCCAGGTGATAAAGCACTGCTTTCTCTAAGGGCTGGAATGGACAGGTATGTGCTGGTACAGAAGGGCGGCACTTTGCTAGACAGTATAACAGCTGGACAATGCCACATGGAAGTCCGAGTACTTATGTAAAAAGTACTAGCATCTCTCTTCCCTCCTCCCCTGGCCCCAGCCCCACAAAAGACTTTCTGCTTCATTTCAAGGGATGTTCCTTCAAGTCGGCTATGACTCTCTTCACAACAGGTCTTAAAAGTTTTGTTCCCAGCGCACACATGCACTCAAGCACTGGCTATCACTGTAGCTAACAGATCACCCCTATCCTGCCCAGACTACTATTACACTGATGCTAAAAAAACCCCAAACCTTTCCTTAAATACAGGAATTAAAAAGCAACAGTACAGAAAAAAATAAAAACAAAAACCAAAAAGGTGCAATACTTTAAAAAAAAGTCTTTGCTAGTTATATACCTCCCTAAGCAAAACCACATACACAGGAAAAAACACAACACAGAGAAACAAAAGGAAACCTTTGAAGTACACACTGTTTTAAGAACATTCGTAAGTAAACGTTTCTGTCAGTGATGGTCTGGCGCTGTAATGACACCAAGGCCTGGCACAGGTAACGCTCACCATGAAGGACGCAGGAAGCAGTTAGCTGCATGTGCTTTCAGGAGATGAGGCAGGCTGGCCAGTACTTTGCTGACATCATTTAGTTTTTTGTCAGTTTTAATGGAAGCAGTAAATCAACTAAAAGGCTAATTTGGTTGGGCTGGATTTTCAAGCTTTTGATGGATTCCTCTAGAATGAGTGCTGATCTAGTTACCTAGTTATCTAGGTGCTTATTTAGGTTTAGGGGAGAAAATAAACACTTTTTTTAAAAGGTACTGACACTTGCAAGAGACTGAAAAAGAACATTTGTCCAGCTGCACAAAAAATGGCAATTCTTTCCTCCTCTCTTCTCCTTGTTGGAAGAAATAAATGGCTTGCATTATGTAACAAACAACCTAAGGTTCATTTAGTACAAAAAATCCACACGCAGACATAAATAAAGACACTTACTCAAAAGACAACATTGTCTCCCTTCTCACCAAATCCTTTGGATACGGCAGTGTTCTGCTCTACCACAGGGTTAGAACAAGGGCTAGAAAGTGACTATCCACTCTATGTGATCTCTAGATTTGAGACAGCACCCTGCTAAAATGAATTTAAAAAAACCTTACTGACAAATTTTAATCCGGCTCAACTGGATTCCACTTCAGCCACAGGGACTCTGCCATGCCTGTCTTGCTTACAGAATCAAGACACGCAGATGGCCAGCCAGCCTGTAGACGACCACCAATGCAGCGTTTCAAGATTATATATAAAGAAAAAAATGCACACACACAAAAACATGTGCTCACACACTCATACAGAAACAAGCACACGTGGGCAGTTACATGTGCCAGAACACACTGGTACTTATCAACCAGCCAATCACGAAGTGTTGGTTTTTTGTTTTGTTTGTTTTTTATGTTTTGGTTTTTTTTGTGTGTTTTTAATTTTTAATTTTTTTTCTAGTTTTATTTTTTTGTTGTTGTTTTTAAAGTGAGGCTCCGTCAAGTCTTCCCCTCCCTCCCCTTATTCTTTCGAACCCATCCCCAACCCCAACCCAACATGGTAGACCTAAGGACGGAAACACACCCAGTGCAAACAAAGTTAAAAAGCTATTTTTTCAGTATATATGTTTCTTAGCAACTTCTGTATAACATGAAAAAGTGAAAAACTAGAAACTAATTTTTTTAATTTTTTCTGTTTAAATTTAAATGGTATGTGTACTTGCTTCACATTGTCTTTCTAAGTTGGCGTTCACGATTCAAGTATTTCAAGAGTGATATGTTCTCTTTTTGGATTCATATTCCAAACAAAAAAACTGAAGTTATATAAGGGAGGCAACTATGTGCTCAGACAGTCTGTCAATGACCCACCTTTTTTTCTTTCTTTCTCCATTTTCTTTTCTCCTTTTATAAATGTATTTATTGCAAGTTGAAAAAAATGAAAAAGGTCAAGTTAGTGCTGCTGCTGTTCCAAAAAAGGTCACGAGGTCAGAGTTGAAAGTTCTAAGTTCAGATTGAATCCGACCCTCCTCCCAGAAGGTCTCCAGGTAGTAAGGGAGCAGGGCTGCCCATTCTGTGTGGATCCTCTACGCTTGGGACCCCCCACAAGCTTGAAGAATAGTTTGGGGGCCCCCACAATGAAGCTCCAGTGAGATCACCCCCACTGCTGCTGCCGCCACTGCCACTGCTCCACTGCCCAAGCCCTGTTGACCCACCAAAGAGATTCAAAGCAGGTCCAACTGGATCTGTCTGGTTCTGTCCTGTGTCCAGGGATTGCCAGCCCGCTGCGGGTGCACTTGGAGTTGCTGCAGGTGTAGGGGGCTGAGCTTGTGCCAAAAAGCGACTAACCTCTTCATCTGTGGCAAACTCAGCCAGGATGGTAGTGTTTCCCAACACACACCTACAGTGCAAGGTCCACATAAAAAAAAAAAAAAAAAGTTAGACTCAAAAAGTAATGGCAAGGGATTCAGAAAGCACGGGAACAACACTAATATGTGCCCAAACCAAAGGAGGTATCAGCTACATTGCAACATTGCAGTGGACATGGAAAACTTCAGCCGTTTTTGACAGTGAAACTCACTCAAAACACAAGAACTTTCATTTTATACGGGGAAAAAACAAAACAAAAACACCCCAACCCCTTGCCGCAACATTCAGTTATGCCTGAAGCAAATCTTTATAAATTTAAATTAAGGTTCTGAACGTTAACACCAAGAGCAATAAAAATGACTATACCATGTAGGTAAATGCGCATATGCCACCTTTCAAACAAAACAGACGAAGAACATTAAAAGCCTTCGGAATTCGGAAGATTAGTATAATTCAAAAGTTTTCACTGAGTTTAGGGGCTCACACCATCAATCCTATACCTCCAAAGAGTTCTGTCTCAAAACTGCTTACATGTGCAGTGCAGTCTGGGCCTTGGCCGCCTCCTGTTTGGTGTTGTATCGGATGAGGGCAGTGCCCTGGGTCAGGTTCAGATGGAATGTCAGCAGTGGGCCATGCTGCATGCAGATCGTCCTCAAGGTTGACCCATCAATCTGAGGAAGAACAGCCAGGATGAAACAGATGTTTGTAATTACTTCTCCAAACATACTTCAATCCTGACTTCGTCAATAATTTAAAGATATTCTGCTCTCAGAAAGAAAAACAGATGAAAGCAGTGGGAAGTAAGCAAAGGTGACAGAAGTTGATTTTTAAACAGGAACTGTTTAGACTGTTTTTATGTCTTGTCTTCTCACAGTTACATGCAGTTTGCTTTAGTATGGAATAATATAAATTATCTTTCCTGTTTACTTATAGCTTAAGTCCAGTTTTCCCTCTCTCACTGAGTTTCTTACACTGTCACTATCCTTACATTGACAGCTTTTCCAGAAATTATATACAACTTGTACTTCTCACCATCTTCAGTTATCAGAATTTGTAGCACAGAAACCAGAATGTCTTAGTCTCCAGCTCTTGGATTTCAGCAGAATTTAAATGAACTAGTATTTAAAAGATTTTTGCAAAACTGGAAATATATCTACAATGAAATTTTTGAAAATTTATTTTGGTGCTTCTTTGTCATTGTGGTTTATGAAACAGTGACAGAAAGAGTCAGTGATTTTGCTGCCAAACCCACCAATGTCCATTCTGTATGAACTAATGTTTTTACAGCAGTTGTTACCTACATTCCTTCTGCAGCAGTAACAGCTTGTTACTTACCTCCAGTAACAGCTGTTTCCCCAGGTGTTCTGTACAGACAGATTCCATTCCTGGTGTACCACAGGAACATGGACATATGAATGGGATCCGTATGTGCAAATACTTAAGGAAGTGCTACTTTCTTCCTTCCCCCCGCCCCGTTTTATAATACAGCTTCAAATGAGGGAAAATGAAGTTGTGTGGGGGTACAAATATGGTCAAATTAAAAACAGAGAACCTTGAAATGAACATATTGTTCCTTCTAAGCCTAACCATTGTGTGAGTCTATGAATCCATCTGAACCTTTACACTTCTCTAGTGTACTGATCTACAATAAAGAGACTCCATAATGAGACAATTATGATCTGTTTCTCCTTCCTACTAACTTAAATGCCTCCAAAATATATTCTTCTTCCATTAAATAATTCCTAAAGCAGCATTAAAGAATTTTACACAAGCCAGACTTAGAACTGTGCTTTTTCCTCACACCACTTCTTCCTTCACATCAAGGTAAAGTCTTTTCAACAAAAGGAGCACAGTTTGCCTTTGGGGTTAGCTGATGGAGATTTCAGCTTCTTCCATATGAACCTTTTTTATAGACTGCAGAAGCACAGTAAATTATCCTGCTGAACAGGGGACTCTCTGTCTTGACCTCAGGGTGCTGCTGTTAATCATATAGGCTTTTCCTAGCCCCTGAACACAGGACTAATTGGGAGTGCTGAAAACAGGATCTCCACGGAATTCATTTTGAATGGCAGCAAGCTTTGAGAATACTTGCAGAAATAACATAACTTTTTAGCAGGAGTGCTGGAAAAATTCTGTGGCTTCACTATGGAAACACTGAAGTGAAAACTGGCAGTTACATCACACTCCTTACTGACAAAATCCGAAAGAACAACTACAAACCATTCCACATTATATTAATGAAATTTACGCTCACTTCTAAGAAAAATCTTTCGGTTTAATTATTTTTTATAACTCTTAAGTAAAGAAATGTTTTAATAGTCTCACAGTAAAATCTGAACATTTTAGAATTAGCTGAAGCAATTACAATAGAAAAACAATCAGACTGCAGCTCAGTTTAGCAGAAATACGTTATATATGCTGACAAATCTGATTTTGTCAGATTTTATTCAAAAGAAACAACTGAAGAATTCACAAATCCTTGCTAAAGCAAACAAGTTCCCAGAAACAACCACAGAAAATACCTGTGGAGTGAGATTGTGAAGAACCAGCCAGTAGCTAGGACGAACTGAGCCACCATCACTCCAAGTAGATGCTGCAAATTATAAGACAGATCAATCAAACCAGATTTGATACAAAGAAAAAATATTGTTTTTTACAGTCAGGTCTTACAGAAAAAAATCAGCATTACCAGCCCTGTTAAAACATGGACGTCTAATCTTCAATCCTGAAAAAAACCCTACACCTTTCCTCACAGTTCACATCAAGATTTGTTTTACTGGAGTTTTTCTTTGAAGAATTTCCCACACACAGCAAGCATCTAGTCTTGAAAGGCCCTTTATAGCAGGTACTTTCTTGTGGCAACTCTCAGCCCCTTCTTCGCTCATTCCCTGCAGCAGGACCAGGGATTCAACCCCCCATCTGCCCCAATTACTGACAGCAAATTTCCATTTCAAGAAGGAATTCTTTTTTTTCTATAACCAGACAACTGCAACTTACTTTCTGCCAAACCACTGGCACTGTGAAACATACACTGCTCAGGTCTGATCAGTGCTGCTACCAGTTGATTGTTCTTACCAGAACCAAGTCTTGAGTCCTGTGCTCCCCAGCCCCTGACTGATCGGGGTGCTGTGTTGTTCCATGGAGATGATGGTTTGGGGTTGGTCAGACCAGGAGGTGGGCGAGGCAGCCCTGTAGTGTTCCTTGAGGAAATATGATTTTTCCACATCTTGTTGGAGAGATGAGTGGGATTGTGTCCTATGGGATCTGGGGACCAGGTTGATTTGTAATCACTGAATTTTGCTAGAAGATTAAAGAAATTGTACGTATTAGAGAAACTTGTGAGATTAAACATCTGTCCTATCACAGTAGGTCTTTTGACTGCACTTATATTGAAGACAAGCATGAAAACCAGAACCATACAATAGTTAATTTATCATACCAAAAAAACTTCCATGCCACATGTAACTTAATCTTTGCTTTTATATATGCTGACAAAAGAAAGTAATATAGCTAGATAATTTGTGATAATGTAGCTGATTGCAGTATGTTACATCATTAATAAGATGAACAGCAACTTCTATGTCCACACTACATTTCATCTGAGAACCCGAGAATTTCTTAAAAGTTTGGGCACTACTGACCTTTAATGAAACTGGACCTTCTTCAAGTAAAAAAAAACCTGCAGAGAACTGAAAGGAGTATTTACCATTCTTGGCCTACTAAGCTAATGTTGCCTCCTAAAGATGTCTTCCCTACAAGATCAAAGCTTTCTTGTGAATCGCAAACCTCACACAATGCTGACACAGTAGTACCACATAAAAAAGGCTGTTTAGTTATGTGACACAATAGCGCATTTTTTCACTAGGAAGTATTACTAATAGGCAGATGCCTATTGGAAGACCTATAGTGGATATCCTTAACACATTTTAAGAACTCTTTATAAAGAAATGCAATAAAATAGGAAAATAAAAGTGCTCCCCAAAACACCACTGGTCATAAATGAGCTCTGCCTAAACCTGTGTCTTACTTTGAAAGACAGGTGTCTGCCAGGGAAAAGCCAGAGCCTCCCTTGGAATGGAGAATGTAAACTCCCTCCCTCTGAATTATTGTAATTTTGAAATTAAGGGGCTCTCAAGCAAAGGTATGGGGATAGGAACAACAGTTCTTTACTAGTATGTATAACAAGATAAACAAAACAACAACTACAGCATTAACAACAAAACAGAACCAGGAAAACTTGTGACAGCCTTCTTGGCCAAGATGGGAAGGGATGGAGGAGAGGCTTTGCTTCATAAAACCCTGAGGCAGTCTGACCCCGGTGGACCCTACAGGACTCTGAGGGACACCAAGCTGGAACGGCAGAAAATCCTGGGCTGGTGGATGGGATATATCAGAAGCTCTGCGGTGGTAGCTGGAACCAAGGGGCATCCTGGCATGCAGGCTGGGATAGGGGTGCAGGGCCACAGCGCAGCAAAAAGACTCAGAACAGTGCCGAAGAAGGGGCAGGGGTGGGACAGTGGCAGCCCAGCTCCAGCAAGGCAGGAGATGGCGAGCTCAGAGCTCCTGGACACACGAACAGATGGTGGCAAATACCCAGGCAGGACTGGACCCTAGTGACAGTGGCTGACAGTGAAGCCTCCCCAGAGCAAACCACAGCTTGACTGTCCTCCTTCCAACGCCGAGAGCAAGAGAGTGCAGCTGCTCCCATGCCCTGTTCTTTATCTTACCCCTCTCTGAGAGAAACTCCCAGAGACAAAAGTGTAGCCAGGTGCTACATTCTTCTCCCCTGGCCAGTTTGTTCTTTTTAATTACCCGTAAGTACCCAGCAGTTACTTTCCTAGCAACTTATGGGAAAAAATCTACAAGTAAAAAAGAAACAAATCTAACCCCCAACAACCAGTTTTTTATAAAAGGCAGACTGGAAATTCTTCCACAACTTCGGACACCAAGGGACATTTCAAAACTCAAAATTCCTTGAAAATTCCTCACTGTTCAGCACTGAGAACCAGTCAACACAGACATGGCAATCTGGGGGAAAAGGCTGTGTCAGACATTATCTCAATCATAACTCTCATGTACTTGTGTGCAAATATGTGCATTTTAACTTTAGTCACCAGCAGACGGTGGTGAATGTAATTTGAAACAAAGTGAAAACCCACAGATTTATGATATGCCAGGGCACCACAAAATAACACATCTGGAAACCAAGGCCCATAAAGCTTTCAGCATGTATAAGCATGCTTCAATTTACAGCTGGATCTATGTATTTCCATGACACAGAAATGGTCAGTAGCAAGCAGGTTTCAAGCATTAACCTTTGAAAGTGTGTAAAAACGCTTAAAAACCTGCTTTCACTAGACTCTACTTTATGGGTACAAGAATTCTGAATTCCCAGTTCAGATGATTGACTTTCTGACAGCAAACATTTATGTCTAACAGACAAACAGAAATTGGTATATGGCAGTGATCTAATTTCCTCAATTTGACTACAATTAATATTTTTTTAATCTCTTTGGTCTTTCTTATGTGCTAGATAAAATTAAACAAAGCAAGAAGTTGCTACATGCCACTACACTCCTCAGGTTATAACAGAAGAACCTTCTATGTCCCTAGAATCTGCATACACTGCTTCAAACCAAAGTCAGCTCACAAACTGGCTGCATGAACTCAGATTTCCTTAAGGACAAAAGAGAATTTTCAACACATTTGGTGAATATGCTGAGGTAATGCCTGAACACAGCTTTTATTCAGTATGATGAAAAAACCTAAAGTTTGGGCCAGATGTAGCTCTCAGCTCTGCTCGTCACCTCTGCTATTTACACACAATTCTTCATTTTTAAGTAATTGTCAAGATAATGATGTTTTCAAGAAAAAACTGACATTTGCAAGAAGCTTAGAATCCAAATTGTTCCTCTGGAGCAAATATTTCCAGTGTTTTACTGTAAAGTGTGCAGAAACAGCTTTTCAACAGAAAGCTGTGGTGACCTTCTTATGAAGGATTTGCGACATATATTTCAGTTGATATTTATAAGCCAACCATTAAAAGTCAGAGGACCAAATGTCCTCACTGTCCAGATTTTAGGGAATGATGAGTACTATAAAAGCCAATGCAAAAACATTCCCTTCAGAGCACTCTCAAGTCCTAAAGTTAAAATTAAAAAAAATCCCTCACCTTTACTAATACATACACAAGCAGGTCATATTTTAAAAATTATAATGTCAACATATTGTACATTTACTGTATCTTTCCTTTTGCATCTGCTGCTTTCTACTTTATTCTTTAACTTGCATAATATGCTGGTTTTGGCTGGGGTAGAGTCAATTTTCTTCATAGTACCTGGTATGGGGCTATGTTTTGGATTTGTGCTGGGAACAGCATGGGTAATACAGATGATTTAGTTATATTGATGAGCAGTGCTTATATAGCATCGAGACTTTTTCTGTTTCTCACATCCTCTGACCAGCAGGAGGGATAAGGGTGCACAAGAAGCTGGGAGGAAACAAAGCCAGGACAGCTGACTCCAACTGTGCAAAAAGATATTCCATACCATATGGAGTCATGCTTAGCATATAAAGAGTGGGGGGAAGAGGAAGGAGAGGGGTATGTTCAGAGTTATGGTGTTTGTCTTCCCACATCACCGTTACACACGATGGACTTAATATTCCAAGTGGAACAACAATGATCTAGTGGTAAATAAAAAATGCTTTATCTGGCTAAGTTTCAAAGCCCGCATACCTGAAGTGCTATGAACGTTGGTGAAGGAATTGTCAGAGGCACTGTAGGGCCAGGCACCAGGTGAAGGCAGCGAGGTGTTGAGGGAAGAATTAGACCCTATCAAGGAGAAAAGGAGAGAGAAAGAGTAGACCAAGTTCACAGAGTTTCTCTAACACCCTTAAACCTCAAGAAAGACATGACCATACCAATGCCAAACTTTCAGGTGCTCCCAGGCACAGTGCAAAGGTATGCAGCTCCCCTCTCAGGCAAATGCAACAGACTGTTCACTGCCTACTACCGCAACATCACAACGATCCCGAGTATCAGAGTGACTTTGAAAATCACAGATCAGATGTTCACTGTTTTACCTGTGGTATTGTCCCGCAGAAGTTGGTGGTCAGTATCCACAATGGGAGATGTGGCTGTCCCCCCCAGTACACTTCCAGGGGTCACATAGGGGTCAGATTCAGGGTCAATGTTCTGTATACCTTTCCATGGCACTCCTGGTTGGAACTCTGTGACAGGAGGGAAAAAGGAATTAGATGCAATCAGGGAAATGTTATTTACTAGAAGTAATTGCTGAAGGTATTTCAGTGGGGTAAACAATTGTCTTCTACACTGCTCCTCAGGAGCAAAAAGACTACATGTTAAAATCGCAATCCATTTCACAGTTCCTACCACAGCACTAGCTCAGGTGTCATATGACTCCATGAACACACTTGAAGTACACATACTTTGTGTGTGTGCACAAGCCTTTCTCAATGAAAGGCTACCTACCCTACCATAGGAGTTTGGAAACACAGTTGACACATCAGTGTATGTACACACATACACTTTATACATTACCTATCAATACTGAGGTGAGATGCCTTGTGGTAAAAGTAATGTATATACTCATTGACATTCTTCATGCTTCACAATGAGATAGGATATATTTATCATGCTTTAATTTCAACTATAGCTCTAGGCATGCCAGAATTTTAAGACAAGAGGATGAATTATATTAAATATGAACACACAAAGACTCCAGTCACTTTAAGAAAGATCAGTAACTTGGTTCCTTCAATGAATAAAGTGCTGTGGTCAGTTCTGGAAGCAGTGGTGCAAAAGTAAGACTGACAAACACAAAAACAAGTAAAAGAGCTTCACACACTATGTGACAATTTGTGGAAGTCTGAGAAGAGTGCAAAGGCAGCAGATTCATCCCTTGCAGATACAAGTCCAGGATACAGAATTCCCAACCCAAATTTCTGAAATAATTAATAATAGAATATTTGAGTGTAATTTAAAAAAACATTATTAAAAGCGGGATCCAAGATGCACTCTCTTGAATGAAGCAATGTAGGATGAATCTGGCATGGAAGGGTTCATTTCAGTCACCTTTGTAACTAAGAAGTATGGTCAAGACTATGATTTTCACAGACAAAGACAGAAGAAAATAGGATACTACTGGTTCAAACTATTGCCACAGCAAGGGCAATATTAGACTGTGGTAACATATAGGAGAATCTGAGAGATGACAAAAGAAATGCCCCACTGGGTCAGAACTATGGTCCATTAAGTCCAATATTTTGCCAACAGCAGTAGGACAAATATCATTAAGGGACAGAACACAAACCTGACCACTATCTGTGGACTACTGGCCTCCAATTCTCCCAGTATCCACAGCTATCCTAACTTAGATGGCAGAAATACCCACCATCTGCTAGCACCAGCTTGTGAAAGTGTTTTTCCATCATTTTATCCAATCACTGTCTCAAGAAGCTGTGAAAGCAACAACCCAAAAGTTCACCACTCCTGACAGAAAAAAAGCTTCCTTCTATTTAAGATTTATATCCTCTTACTTCCAGCATTTACACCATGGTTCTAGCATTGCAGGAGTCACAGAATTACAATTCTGCACTTGTCTTGTTCACTGCTTTCATGATCTTATAAACATCAGTTACATTTCCCAATCTTTAGTAACTCAACAAAATAATCCAGGTATCAATACTTTAACACTATGAGCAATAAGCACGGCATCATGGAAGGATTCTGCTCAGCTACTACTAAAAATACTGCCATCCCCTGACAAGCAGGACCTCCCTTTTGTTAAGGAAGAAGCAATACAGCTCTTGGGTCTACTCAAAATATCTTCTCTGTTCTGAGACAAAGAATCCATGAACACAGTTTAGAACCTGGAAATTAGAACTTGTTTGGAGAAAAAAAAAAAAAAGTCCAAGTCTACTATCTACAAAGATTCAAAGAAATAGCAAGACTGTAAATTAAGTGCACAGAAAGCTCTAATCAAAAGGTTAATGAAAACAAGGCTCCAAGAATCAGGGGTATTATTGTTTATGAAGACATTCACTCATCAATGTAACCCACATCTGGAAAAGCATTTCCTTGAACTAAAGCACACTGACAAATTTCCAAACTCTCCTTTGGGGCTGATAGTTATTATTATGCACATTCACCAACTCTTTGTCTACAGACAGGCTCTTTTATTTCTAGGCAGTAAAAAAGACATGAAATGCATTTCTCCACTGATATCTGCAAGTCTTTTCAAAAAGTTCAAATACTAGATTATTGTGAAAACCATGACAGACACATCTAGGCCAGTTTGCTTGAAGTATGACTGATCTTGAATTGGAAAATTATAGTCTAAGTATTACCGTAGTATGCAATTCTGTGCAATATAACCAAATTACACAATTGTCACAATGCTGCAAAACTTGCTCTCACCTCCAGCTGTGATATCAGTTTGATTGGGTGTTGGGGGTTGATTTTTTCTTACAAAATTTTTTCCCGTAAGTTGCCAGGAAACCAACTACTGAGTACTTATGGGTGCTTGAGGGAAACAAGGAAGCGTCCAAAAGACAGTGTATCACCGGTCTACACCTTTGGTCTCTGTGAGTTTTTTCTCAAGAGGGGAAAAGCTACTGCAAGGTTTGGAGGCAGGTAAAGGATGGGGGGGGGGGCGGTGGGGGCAGCTACACAATCTCTTGCTCTCGTTGCTTGCTGTGGGAGAAGTTCACTGTCACCACCAAGTCCAGTCCTGGGAAATCTACCACCTTCTGCCTGTGTGCCCAGGAATTCTGTGCTTGCCTCCTGCCCTGCTGGAGCTGGGCTGGGCCAACCCTGTCCTGTCGTCGCTGCTGCTTCTTCGGCACTGATTTGAGGCTTTTTTTTTCTACCCAGTACCCCCGCACTGTGTTGCCCTGCCAGGACATGCCTGCCATTCCAGCTACCACTGGATGGAGCTTCTGATATATCTCATCCACCAGCCCATGATTTTCCACCATTCCTGCTTGGTGCTCTCAAAATCCTGCAGGGGCACCGAGGTCAGACCACCCCGAGCTCTGTGAAGCAAAGCCCCTTGAAGTTCCTGATTCTGTTTTGTTGTTAATGCTGTAGTTTTGTTTGTTTGCCTTGTTATACGTACTAGTAAAGAACTGTTATTCCTATCCCCGTATCTCTGCCTGAGAGCCCATTTAATTTTCAAAATTATAATGATTTGGAAGGAGGGTGTTTGAATTCTCCATTCCAAGGGAGGCCCTGCCCTCCCTAGCAGATACCTGTCTTTCAAACTAAGACACTGGGCACCACTTCATTTATCTTTGTGCTCAACTATATTGGTCTCTTGAACAGTAGTATTTCTGCAGCAGATTGCATTTAAGATGAAAATGTGAAAGGTGTAGTCAGGGTGAATGCTGAGTGACCACTGTTTTAATTCAAAGGAAAAATGCACCAATTTCAAGAGGTTTTCTCTTGTAAACTCATTTTTGTTAACAATTCTTTTTCTAGCACTGGAAGAAGTATTCTATTTCCATGCCAGGAACTGACCATGGACCTCATCTACAAGCTTGCAGAGAAGGACCTAGAGTGTAAAGTCATTTTAGGTCTTAATTTTTCATCAGAGGTGTTGTGTTGATAAGGTAGATCTTGATTTCAGTTTTCCTTGTCAATCAAGTCTGTAAGTTAGACTATGAGATAGCTCAAGTGGTTGATGGTTACGGAACAGTAACTTGTCCCTGCAGCCTACAGGTCCTGTAAGAGTGGAACAGCAATATCTGGAAAAATGCCACCTGCCAAACCCCAGAATTTTGTTACACAAGGACTGCAATCATAGTCTTGGGTTACTCACACAAGAAATGAGGGATGGTACTGAGGATCTCAATGAAATTTTCTGTTCAGAATTTGTGAACTTCACTTATCCTCTCACACTGGTAAGGCAGTCAGCAACAAAAAATTTTACTTATCACTGACAATGGGACTACAGATACAACTAGGGAAGCTCTACTATATCAACAAGGGCTTGAAAGCGTAGCTATCCAGCTTCTCACTTCCATAACCGTTTTGGCACCAAGAACCTTGCCAAAGCCAGTGGCTGCTCAAAAACTTGGAAACATGGCAGAGCTGATCCTCATGTGTCTCTTGTAACATTCCAAGCAGTACTGTGTTTCTCAATACAATATAGGGGAATGGTGACTGAGGAAACAAGTTCAGCAACAATGAGTCTGTGAGTGAGGTCTGATAAAAGATTACATTTTGGGAATTTCTGGCATTATGACCAGCAACGCAAGTCCAAAAAGCTCCATATTTAACAACCAAGCTGACAGAAGTGTAACACAAATACATCTGTACAGAATGCAGCGAGCAGTGGGCTTCCATCACAAAAAACTGAGGGCTTCCATCATAAAAATCTTCAACTACATTTTCTAGGTTTTCGGAAGTTGTATCTGTCAATAGATTCCTAGGCTTTCTGATGCAAGGTCTGTGCTACTACTTTATCCAAGAGATGTACCTAGATTTTACTTATTTGTGCTTGAGGGGATACACAGCAGAGGGTTTGCAGTTAGCAACGTTTTACTGGAATGCAACTTGTCCTCTTGAGAAGAGAAAAATCACAGCACCCACTATTTGCTGAAAATCAGTGAATCATCTGTGCAACTTCAGGGACAGCACTCTGTTTAAATGAATGTTTTATATAGAAAATTATGTGTGTATTCCAATATATATGTACTTTTCCTAGAGAGTTTTCTATAAATAAAATAATTTCATAATTTTTTTAAAATTAAAAATTTTTAATTTTAATAAATTATAAAATTTATAAAAATAAATTTAAAATTTTCATAAAATTCTGCCAGTGAAACTAGAAAACTAGAAATGGGTCTCTCATGCCAAAAGTAAGGGACTTCTACCCAAGCCACAAGATTCCTGAGCATAACTGAAGAATTTCAACACTCTTCTACCTTTTATGTGATGTGAACAAAGGTGAACCACAACACTGTGGTGTTCCCACCATCACAAAAAAACCCCTGCTTCACATCTTTTTCTTTCTGATTCCACACTATCAATAATTTTTACACTGTGTCAGCCTAACACAGCACAAATAAGGAATCAGTACAGAAGAAGGAAGATGATGGTGTGTAGTCTATGAACATATGCTTTCATGAAAATTTCTGTAAATGTAAAGTCATGAAACCACCGAAGATATGAGTTACCTAACAAAGACCAAACACTACTCAGGCAATTCAGTGGTTAGTTCATATTTCGCCCAGCATTTTTTACTGGAAATTCAACATTTGTGTTCTACTTTAATGTGGAAGAAAATTCAAAACCAAGACAAGACAAACCATGCAAGTATTTTCTTTGCAATGGTTATTTAAGTATGATGAGGAAAGGTCCAGCACATCTATCCTAAATGAGGACACAAGCTCTGCCCTTATATAATACCTGGAGGCCAGCTGGCATTGCTGGATTTACTTCCGATCTTGCTTGTTGGTGGAGATTTGGCAGGTAACCAACTATCACCAGCAGGGCCTGCATGGCTGCTGAGTGGGTCACCCTGGATTATGTCAAACTGGTTGTAGGGTGATCCTCCACGAGCCTTTCCAGGGGGCACTATTGCACCTGCAGCATTAAAAACATATATTTACACTCAGGAAAGGTTGAGATCTTCAGGAGTATGATATATTAATACAAAAATATTTAAGATGTATATTGGTGAGGCAAGACAGTTTCATCTAAACTATTTCACTTCTGGCAAGATGATCGTACAAGCGCGTTCCCAAAATTCCCCTTCTCACCATTTTTGTGCATATTGGCATCTTGTGAAGCCACAGAGGGCAGCCCTTCCATCATAGTCCACTGCTTAAAGCGGGATTCTGTTCCAGCCTCTTTCCCTCCCACCATGCCATAATCCATGCCACTTGAGCCAAAGCCTGTGAAATAAACAAAACTCCATTGTCACATTCTGAGGTTTTTTAAAGCATCTTTAAATAGGGAGTCATTGAAATCATAAGAAAAGGGTGAGGAAAAAAAATCAACAACAGTAAAGGGTATGTTCAAGGGGCATCTTTCAAATAAGTGTGTTACATCAGTATGCCGCAATATGTTTTCTTCTTAGGTTTGTCTTCTTTCCATGTAATGAAACATAATGCAATTTGATTCAAAGTTGACGCTCGTGATAACCTTCGTTCTAATGCTTATACATAAATTACTCATTTCTGGACCCAGACGTAAGTGACTAACACAATTACCGTATTAATAACAGGGAAGCTACAGGCAATGCACCAAACCTCCTTCCACAGAGCACTTACCACCTGAGCTGTATCCAGGTATCTGCCCTTTGCTCTGTAAATCTGAGAGACCCACATTCAAAGGATTGGGTACCATGCTGTCTAAATGTGGCTTAGGCCCAACAGGGTGGGATGGCGAATGCTTCATGCCAGGCTGCCTCTGCTGCTGCTGCTGCTGGAGGGCACTCACCATACGAGCAATCTGCAAAAGAAGAAACCGCTTCATCTATGCTATACTGTAACACAGATTCCAGTAAACATAAAGAAACAGTGAATTAGAAGAGATCCTGATGACCCTACTCTCCATAAAATGCAATGTGAAGAGGGCAGATGACATTACTGAAGCCAGCACCATCTCTACTGCAGACTGCATTTCCCCAGCACACTTCATATGATTGACAAAAACAGTGCCACACACCTGTTGCTCCTGCTGTTGTCGCACAGCTTGAGATAACTTTCTCTGGCTCTGTAACAGCTGTTGCTGCTGCTGCTGCTGAAGGAGGAGCTGACAAGCCTACAAAATATGTGGGGGTGGGAAGAGTGAAAATACAGAGCTCATCAAGTGAAATGTAATTGCCAGGAGCTAGTCACTAGCAAACGCTTTGCTCAGCACTTAGGTAAATGGTTTCTCATTCCACTCAAATAAAACTACAGTTAATACATTAGAAGAATACCACATCCTTCACTTAAATGTTAAATGTTTCTAATTTAACATTGTGTAGCAGAATTACTCGTACCTGCTTTATTACCACCACTATGATACAAGTCTGAAGAAAACTTTATTAAAAGTCAACAAACAACTGCTTTCTGTACAAAAACATGGCTTAGAGCCATTACTAACCGTTATCCACAATAATTATATGGGCCTATTTGGTTTATCTTCTGCAGGACTTTACTACCTGATATAGCAAAGAGGGAATACTTGCACAAAATAACATCAGTAGAACAAAACAGAATTAGAATAAGCATAAAAAGAAAACTCAGCTGACAATTGGCAAACAGCCTTGTTTCACGAGATTACTAGCAACTTACTAATTGAAACTGGGGAATCTGTGGAAGCTGGCTCAGCATGGCAATCTGTTGTGGAGAAAGCTGGGGGCCCATATTGAAAAGACCAGGATTCAAGCCACTGTTGGGAAACTGTTTGAGCATGGAGGCTGAAACCTGCATGGAAACCAGTTACATATTCTGAACGCACTGCTACATGGAAAAGATGATGAAGTACAAGCATTTCTATAAAGGAACAAGTAGGACTATGACATTAATCTTCAATGGTGTTCTGGGAAAGACAATACAGATTTATTAACACACCACATTTAAACATGCACAATCTATAACCAGGGCAGAGTGAATACCTCACTTGATTGACAGTATATAATATTACATGTGCAGATGCAGACATATACACAAAGGTTCCTCCCCCAACCAATCAGGTGCTAGAGACTGCACTAAATTTAAATGCTGACATATATGCAGCTAACCAGTAATCACAGTACTGCATTATCACATTAAAAACGTACTGCTTGACAAGAAAAAAGAAAGGCATTCAGGCAGTCACTGGAGCAAAGAAATAGTGCCTCACAGAAGGAGTTAATCTCTGAAAATTGAATAAGATACAGTAAAAGACAGGAGTAGGTGGAGAAGAATCCCCCCCCTCCTTCTCCCTGGATTATTGGAGAGTTACACAAGTACAATTCAAGAGAATCTCAAGAACTGTTCACCAAGTCCAAAGGAAAAGGTAAACTTGTTCATTTGGAGACCCTGAGGTCTTAAGATTAAGCTTGCAATGTAAATGTAACACACAGCCCCTTCATCAA
The DNA here is from genome assembly GCF_021018805.1 of Prinia subflava. NCBI lineage: Eukaryota > Metazoa > Chordata > Aves > Passeriformes > Cisticolidae > Prinia > Prinia subflava. The sequence continues at coordinate 23,061,302 of NC_086250.1, read as the reverse complement.
ACCTCTGTTTTGGGGGGGACAGGAAGCACAGGACAAGACTACTTAAAAAAATTAAGCAACCTATCACACTTCAGAAACACTTTAAGCTTTCACGTTTGTTTGTTCCTTTCAAAATACTTTGCAAAAGCCTATATAAGACATAGGATTCCCAAATCCACTTTTGATGTTTAAAACTACTGGTAGTGAGCATTTACCATCAACTGCCTTGGAACAAGATAGAATGCTAATGGCTTCTGCACTGAGTTTTAAGTACTTTCACTATGAATTTTAATGGTTTTATCTTATTTAATTTTTCCATTTCTTAACATCAAGTAGAGACTAAGACAGGCGTATAAGTAAGCTCAATGATGTGCTCTGAAGGCTGTAGCTCTACTTTTACAAGTAATCAGTTGCTATAAATTCCTTACCTGGGGAGAAAGGAATTGGGGAGGCACTTGCGCCCGGATATTGGGGGAAGGATTTAGTGGCTGCACTGGTGTGTGCATGCCCCTCGATTGTGCTGTGCTGTTTCCAAACAAACCATGATTGCCACCCTATAAAATTAAAGCAGTAGTGAGAAGATGAATCTTGCAGGATAATGGACTTCTATGCTAGTAACTACATATCAGTAACAAGGAGCCAAGTTACTGACTTAAACAGAGTTCCCTTAGAATTACAGACATTTGGCTAAAATCAGTAATATTCTACCTGGGTTAAAACACCTGTACTACATTTTTCAGATGCAGGCTGTTTCTCCTCTAAAACTGAAGGGTCATGCTTGTCTACTTACTCCAAAACATGGCAAATCTGATGTTTTAATATTTTGCACTTTACGTATTGGGAAATGGAAACTTGGGAGTACAAACAACAAATGAAAAACTCCATTCCATTAGCTTAAAAGTATGGCAAGACTGTCAACAAGAATTCTGGTCCCTCATTTAACAGAAGGCAGGTAGTTTTCCTGAGTAGGTTGCTCAGATATCACTCACAAGGTTATTATTTCCTCTGCAGGCCTTCCATTAACTGAAATTTGAATTCTAAAATAGTATTAAAAATTTTCCTTCTGCCATGAAAACGTCAACATTCTGGATCTGGGCATTTTCCTTCCCCTTTTCTCCCACTAAATTTGAAGAAAAATTTCAAGTGAGAAAAAGAACTGTATTTTTTTTTCCTTTCAGTGATTTATTTTCTAACAGAAGAATACCTGTGTTAGAAAACTTTTTAATGAGAAGTATTTATTGATTTATAAGGAACTTCTATAATAAACCCTAATGCATGAAAAAACCAAAGAGAATTTGTGATTATGTTTCATGAGTTCAGCCTCTTGAGTAGACTTTTGGTACCATTTTTCAAAAAAAGCGACAAGAAATGTTATCAACAATCTCCCACAATAAGACAGCTACACCCTCTTGCTTCTAAAAGCTGAAGCTCATACTCAAAGCATCCATATGTGCCGTGAATTTGTCTTTTTAGTTTCAAGACTCTCAGAATTTCCCATCTCCTGCTGTCTATCAGGATGTCTGTGACCCTTTAGATAGCTGGAATTCTAAAGAGTATTTTCCACTCCTCAGCCATCACTCCCCCTTCTGCCTGTCCATGCTAGCACTGCCACACCTAACAAAAGTCCATCATTCTTCCAAACTAAGATTGTGCAGGCCTTCACTAAAACCTTTCTTTCCCTTATATACCAGGATTTCATAAACCCTATCATAATACTCCTACCATTAATACTGTACATCCTCTGCTATCCTTTTGCTCAAACACAAGTCTCTCCTCCTGCTTCTACACTGGCAGCACTATGGATTGCCTCATTCACCTGCAACCCCCTCCACTTAAAGTATCTTCTCCTTCAGAAGCAACTCCTAAGCATGCAGGAAGACAAACATAAAACCCAAAAGACAAGAAGTGTTATTCTGGAAAGACCCAGCCGGAGTAAACTACACATTAAAGTTTTTGAGAGGCTTTGAAGCTGCAATTACACTTTCAGCCCTCTCTATAACTCTGTAGAGTTCTGCACACTCAGATCAACAACATGCCTGCAAATTTTGGACTTAATCTGATGTTCAACACTGTGCCACATAGAAACAGAAGGACAACACAAAGAAACATCATCATGTTAGGCATATGACTGCATAAGCTAGACCAGCTGCAATAATTAGGTAGTATTCTTTCATTTCCTAGTATTCATAAAATATTCTCTTCAGAATAATGCAAAACATAATAGCCAGAAATTCTTCCAAACTACACTTAATCACTTAACTCCTTCCCCACCATTTTCCTGTACACAAAAACATTGCTACTTCAAGAATTTTTAAAGGCTACTAAATCAATCCTTACTTTGAACTTTGAGGAAGGGAGAAGGGAACAGGCACAATGCTAAATCACTGCAATTTTTTACAAGCACGTTTCTACATACAAGGTCTTTGAGTATAGTCTGAAAAAATTCAATGTTGGGTTTGATGAGGCAAATGAACAGCCTCTAACTGGGTATTAAGCTAACAATTAGAAGAAAAGATACCACTAACGTAACAACTTCTGAAAAGCACATCTACCTGCTGTTGCACTGAGATTTAGGAAGAGGCCAACAAAACCAGACAGAGTATGTTCTCATGCTAGGAACCAAAGTGGACTGATTCTCAATGGCCTGAGACAGCTGAAATTTCCATTAACAATTTTAATCTATTCAGCAGAAAAACAAATGCAAGCAACCAACTAACCAGGATTAAGCCCAGGTTGCAGCCTTATAACAATGCATCTTATAAGGTGGCCTGCTTACTTGTCTAGCAGCGAAGTTTTGGGGACTGAGCCCTGAGCCGATTGCCCCAAGGCCGACGTTGGATAGTGTGGAACCAGAGGGAGATAGCTTGTAGCTGGGAGAAGGGGAGAAGGGAGAGCAGGGAGCCTCATCCCCAAGGCACCCATCTTGATTGGAGAAAGGCAAAGTCAGCTGAAGCAGCAGTTAGCCAACAGCAGGAGTTGGTTAGTGAAGCAACAGAACGCAATAGGAGAGAAAGAGGGACGGTGAGTGACTAGGAAGAAGCAAAGTTAATTTGTAATAGCAGTTACAAGGACAAAACTTCTGATTAAAATGATCACTTGGCAATTAAGATTTTGTTCCAAGGAGATAAGTTTTCTTTTTAAAAATACATCTTGAACTCTCATGAAATTAGTTTCTGATAGTGGCTATTACTACTACAGAAGCAAACAAATCTTGAATGAATTTCCAGTGTTAGCACACACCTACCAGCATAATTTGTTAAGAAACACATTAGTTTTGTTCATGGTATTTATTAATTATGCCACCAGAGGGAGTTGACAAAACTGCTTTTTGGCTTGTTAGATCAAAATGGAGGAGTTAAAAAATTCCTAGACAGTTAACATGCCTTCAGAATTTTTAAACCAAATATGTTTGCCATTTTACATGGGATAAACTGTATCTAAAAAACCCAGAACAGCTCTAGAGCATTCTGAATCTACTGGACATTCTCCAATTCATAATCTGAAGCAATTAATATTTGATAATAACACTGAAAGCTTCTGTTAAAAATAGGCAAGAATATGAAAGAAACACTACCAGAACATACAACAGATGTCACAGAGAAATGGATGTCATACAGAAGCTTACAGTACATGGACATACAGCATAAGGGGTTGTGGAATTTAGAAAGGGTGTTTCCAATAAATGCCAGACATGCAAGAAGAAAAAAATCTGGAAGACTGTGATTACTTATATTTACTTAGAACTCAACAATTTTTTTTTACAGTAGATGATCATACTTAGTAAGCCAAAAGAAACATCATGATGAAACCTATAATGAATTTCATTGCTACCAGTAGTTTACCCTTCCAAGAAAAAACAAAAGGAATTTCTGTCTACATCAAAAACAGTCTACTCTAGAATAAAAAGCCTCTCTCTCCACAATTTAGTTTTCTATGCACACACGACACCTGTTTTATTCCTTCTACCAATAAAACTACTCCACACCTTCTAGTACTGAGCTCATTCAGCTTTATTGACTTTTTAGCAGCTCCGAAGAAGTAAGGTAAAAACTGGGACCATGAACACAGAGGTTAATATTAAATTATCTAAAAATATTTCTCTTACCTTCTCAAAGTAAGGCCCACTATCTGTGGTTCCCATGTCTTTGGAATTAGGTGGACGGAATCCCGATCGATCTTTTCTCATCATGTCATTAAAATCCCCGAGATTCATGGCTCGTTTATCTACCTCAAACTTCTTATCTGGGAGACCACCTGTAAAAAAAAAATAAAGTAGTTAGTGCAAATAATCTCTACCATATTTCATGACAACAGGTTCACAGCCAAAGAAATAACCTTTAAGATCAAGGTATAAATTACATTTGTCTTATAATTTAGCATAGCTACAGTTGGTATTAAAAATGTTGAAAAATTAATACAGGAAGTTTCATTTACACTGAACATGCCAATTTACTTTATAGAGTTTAGTGTGAAGTATTTCTCACAATTTATGTACAGATATAAACATATACATTTCAACTAATTACATTAATGCCTAGTTCTCTATGTCTCCCAAAACCTGTACTGTTATTTTTTGGGATTCAGTATGTAGAAAGACCACTATTTAAGTTCTCCATGTATTCTACTTAGCCTAAGGTGGGTTTGACATTGAGAAACTCTTTGAGATCATTTGAGAAATTTGGTCACGTGCACATAATTTTGTCAAAATTCTCCAAGAGTCACGTGAACTTAACTCTTGAACACAAGACAACAACCGGTATATTGTAACTTCAGACAGACAACTGATCTCCCTTAGCCTGTACACAATAACAGAACCAGTAGCACAGACACATCTCAAGCACCCCCCTAAAGTCTCTTGCCACTGTTTAGTCAGTAACTTGGTGGAGTATGAGATGTCAGTAACAGATGACCAAACTGAAACATACACGGTGAACAAGACACGGACTTTCTCTAAAAGTTTATCAACAGCAGAAGAGCTGACGGGAAGAAGTTTTCTAGCTTACTCACTGAACTGTTGCCAAGGAACAATTTTTCTGGTCATATGTGGCACCTTTAAGCTACCAGATGCATATTGCTATGTTGAAGTAGATAGAAAACATCTTCATTTTAAAATACGGATGTGATGGAAATGAGATTTACTGGTATTTTACATTTTAAAGAATACTGTTTACTTAGTAGCACAGATGGTCTTTCCAAGAACCGTTTTAAAAACATGTCAGCACAATTAACAAGAAAATCTGTGACTTTTCCAAAGGAAATTGGTAATAGACAACCTACCCTACCACTGACAAAACACTAAACCTTTATCAGAGCAGACAGCTAATCACTTCAATGTCTTCAAGATAGCGTTTCTTGAAAAAGCTTCTCAAATCCAGCATCTCTTCTTAATGTCCAATCCCGATCTCTTAACATTCACAGCTACGCTACTGCCAAGAAGCTACGAAACTGACCACTAATTGCATGGGTTTTTCTTACAGCTTTCAAAGCTGATACAGCTTTATCCTCTCAGATGCCCTCAACATCATTTATCACAAAACAGTTGACAAATCACATACATAGCTTGTGACTGGAGTCATACTGACCTGGATGAGCTTGTGGTTCTCTGATCCCTTTCTAACATAACTGGCTCTGCAAAAGCAGTCACAAAGTGACACGCACAGCTCAATGCTGTCAATACCTACATCAAACCACTGCACACAGTGCCAGCAACGTGCTCACGTTGCTTTAACACACAAGGCTCACGTGCCTCAACTCCACACAGGAAGCCCTGGCTATTAGTTGCTTGAAAAGAAACTGAAAACAAGGCATAGTTGCATCGCTGTCTGAAATAAAACTGTGTCAATGCCAACACAAGATGACTAAGCCACAGAAATACTCTTCTGGTCTCTTCAGTTATCCTGATGACCCAATCAACTCCCCAAACATTATGGTGTGATGCCTTATAAAATACACAGAGTGTTAAAAGAGCACCTCTGAAGACTTGAAGCACAGATTTGCACGTCACTCAGTGCTGAGGCAGTTGGTTAAACTTCCGTATAAACAAGTCCTCACTGAGAGAGATGATTGCATTCCTTTACCTCATTCATAGAAAATTCCAATGCAATCTTGAAACATGTCATGTGAGTCTTGTCTTTTGAACTTGTCAGCTAAAGCTATAAATAATGCAGGTGGCTAAAGAATAGCTTTACCTTATGTAGTACAAGACAACTGCCAAAATGTGAAAAGTTTGAATTACCCTCTACAGTAGGCAAAAACACTTGTATAAATATGGATATGAATAAATATGAAGCCCTGAATTCTTTACATGCAGAAACACAGAACAGGTTAAAAGTTAAACCATCTTGATAAAAAAAGATCCTATCAGTTCTTGGATTTTTCCCACTATTAAGAGCTGCAAAAAACAAAATCAACAAGGACTTAAAAGACAACATTCACTCCCTAGTGTGGGAATAAAATTCTATTAAGTATATCTCCCCCACCACATGCATAAAACTTAAAGAAAAAGAAGGAAAAGAAATCTGAATTCCATGCAAAATTATATAATATGATCCTGCACTGGGAAGTAGGAGACACAAACTGCTGCTGAGCAAAGTTACCCAAAACATTTACCAAGAAGAGACTCAACATGGTGAAAATAGACACACCCAGTGAGGTAACCCAAATGGAAAAAACAATTTGAAACCTTTTCTTGACCACAAGACCATTTTAAAGACACTGATTTTATACCTTTACCATAAATTTACATCATCCAAGCCTACTGAGCAACCGTATGCACTTAGATATTGAGGTGTTTCATCTGAATGCTACATAAGTTACAGCTTTCTAACACATTTACAACAGCCAGCTGCACAAATTACATTTGAGTCAATAGAAATTTTAAATTAATTTCTCAGTATTTACAGGTGATTTGAGAATTCTCTGATCTGCAGAGGTTTTAACTAATACATTAAAAACATACAAAGATGACTGTGAAACAGGGGAAAAGAAACTACAAAATATTAAGTGGTTCTGACAAGCTACTTTACTATACCAAACTTCGTATCTCAGAACTTACAGAATAGGAGATATTTCAATAGAGAAAAAAGAAGTTATACCCTATTTTCAAAGTAGATAAGCTATCCATTAAAGAGATCTGACAGAAGAAGAAAAGTACACCTGCCTCAGAAATGTTAGCAATCCATATCTTTTCTGTCTTAGTCAGTAAATAAAAGTATTACGCTAGAACTTGAAATAAAGGGAACACACTCTTCAAACACAGAGACTGAGACCAGTGTTGTAAGAATTACTGAAAGTGCATGATGATCAGAGCCAAGGTGCTCCAAAAGCATACCAAAGCCGAAGTTTTCTTTGACATGTGGTCTCCAACCACAGATTTAAATCTGTGCATTTATCCATAAACTAGGAAAACATCATGCTGACAGTTATCTGTCAGAAAAACATGGTATGTTGTAAGCTTGACTGAAAAGCTTGAAGAATAAACCTACCTCATAAGTAAGACCAAATTTTAAAGTTTAGAAGTAGACTTGAGCTGAGCAAAACAGCTTATAGTTTCCACAAATGCCATAAGCAACAAGAGCAAAACTGCTAAATACAGAAGTAACAGAAAAGCTTATGAAGATCTGTTACATTCTCAGTCTTTGAAACAGAATACAAACCATAATAAATGGCTCTATCTAAGATCAAGGGATGCCACCATTAAAGGGCACACTAAACTTAAAGAAGTGCAACATATCAAGGTAAAAGATATGTCTTTTCTGTACCCTTTCACAGGATATTCTGAGCAGCAGTCACCTCCTCAGGAGCTCTGATGACCTTAGGGTCTGTCTGGGTTGAAAAATGTAACCAAAAATGTGTATTCTATTTTCATCTGTTGAAGTTAGTTGGGGGATATTGTTCTTTACCTCTTATAACTCTAGGGGTAGAAAGAGGGCAGATGCCATATATTAATGGGACAACTGATAACACCAGATAAGGCAGTGCCTTCTTATCTCTTCCTCCACCCATCCTCCGAGGAGGGACATCACCTGTGAATGGGCCATTTAAGGCCTCTCACATGACTGATAACATTACCGCATTCCATTATGAGATGCTCCACCCAGTGGGAGGAGCCAAAGCCTTTCCACTGAGATAAAACCAGCAATCCCAAACACCAAGGTAGCCTGTTTGCACTGGATTCCCAGAGGATGACTGGACCTTTTCTTGAGGATCATCTCTACTTCAACAGAGCCACAACTGTCACTCTGGGAGGACTTATCTCAGACTGCTTCCAACACCCTGACCAACAGGGTGTCAGGTTTGCATTCTGACTCTGTCAGTGGTCTTTTGTACTATTGCATTTGTCTCATTTTATTTTTATTTCATTTTTACCTTTCTTGTTGTTTGTTCTCTCTCTATTAAATTGTATTTCTGACTTGGAGTCTCACTGGTTTTGCTTTCAAACTAGTACAGGGTCTTTGAAAGTTCCAAAGGATCCTTAATTTGGAATGAAGAACTAAGAGAGCTTTAATCAACAGAACCCAGGCTACCAACCTCTTCTTTTGTATATGCTTAGAATTGCTTTTTACCAGCAGCATTTGACAGCAGGTGAGAACTGAACACCCATGAACATGACTGATCTTTACCCAGACTTTCTTTAGAGAAGCATTATAGAATCAGTGCCTGAATTCTAGAGAAGATGCATGAAGCCAAACTGGAGAGATCAAAAAATTGTTATCTTTCACAAAACTGTGTTGTACCATATAAACAAATGGTTTTATCATCTCCTATTGAGATCCTTAACTGCTTCAGAGGAAGACAGTAATTTTGGGGAAAAGGAACAACTGAATTCTCTATGAAGTGTGATAGAAATTTAGAAACACAATGCATTCTAAGCTGAGAGACACTGTCTGGATTGTATTAGAATACCAAATCCAGACCTGGTATTAGATGCAAGTAAGTCTTGCCTACCACAGCTCTACCTTTGGTACCACACAGCCCATGACGCTTAAGCTGTGGAGCAATTGTGGTGAAGCTGTTCAGAACATAAAATCTAGTTCTACTGAAAAGTAATTTGTAATAGCCTGAGGCCTGCAACTGAAGAAATCAATGATAGAAGAGAATTTTTCTCCCTTCACATCACCTCCAGGAAGCTGTAGTAAATGGGATATCCTGCTGGCATAAACAGCAAACAGTACTCCTCTACCAAATGTAAAAGATTTTCACTTACAACAGTAACAATGAATACAAACTTAAAAGATTAGAACAGTCTTAAAAGATGTCTCTGCCCCAAGTTATAGCTCTGCTCTGTGCAGGTATACATCCCAGTCTTGCACACTGGAGCCAAAGCTTTACAGACAAGACAGAGAATGCTTTTTCCTCTACCCTTACAGTATGAGGAGTGCTAAAACGAGGATCAAACCCTTCCAGAGTACAGCATGTCATCCTTATAAAAATACTGCACATGATCTCGCATTTCAAATGCACTGAAATTAAAATATACGCACCTATAGACAAGTCCATCTTACTGCCTGGAATGTCATCAGTTTGACTCTGGGGGAAAAAAAATAAACCACAATTCAGTTCTGACTTCTATTCAATGCTGAGAAATATTTCAGAAAGGTGTAATGCAGGAAGAACATGCTTGTGCTAACGAAAATTTTACTTTAAACTACAACTGAACACAGAGGTTTCTGATATCACCCTGGACACACCTTGCCTCAAACTCCTAATGCTGTGTGTGGCAAGTTTACCCATGTGAAACCAGACACACAAATGAAGCGATTGAAAACGATGGACAGAGTCGCTTCATAAATGAAGCTCTGGCCTCGTGTCCCACTGGATGAGTGACAAAACACTGAAAATAGTGGCCAAAATGATAGCTCATCCTCATGAACTGTCATGCCATCAAATCTTGAAATATGCTGCCATGAGATTCTTCAGTTGGCAGCCCGGGACAAGGTGTTCCCATAGCCTTCAAAAGCATTTACTGACTAGCAAATTGAATTAGAACTTGGGAGCCAAAAGATATTGCAAAGTAAAGCAAATCAGTGACAGCTTGTGCAGCCCTGGACTTCTCACACAAGCTCTGTATTGTTATCTTCTGCTAGCCACCACTACATAGTATTCCTGCTTCACAGGATGACAACTGGCACAATATTCTGCAAAATGTTTTACAAATTAGCTTGTCAGAATTTCCTAAAAAAATGATATATAATTTTTAAATGCTTCCCTACAGTTCTGTCTTTTTCTCAATGATGTGGTATTTATTTATTCACTTTACCAAACAATCTTTACTTATGGATCCATAATCAGCTCTTTTTGTTCTATAAAGACCCTGCTGTACTTCAAATGTAAATTCTGCCAAGAGAGACACAGAGCTGTAAATCTCCTTTTCTGATAGGTGACTGAGATTCAGAATGAACACCTTGGAATTATCACAGATATGTGACACTATAAGGCAGTAGTCCCTATCTTGAGGGCTCTAAACAGCATGTTATGAAAATAAAATTTAAAAAATACCAAAAATTAAAAAGCCCAAAATGAAGCAACAAAAAAAATCCCACACCAAAAAGCAACAATCCCCCTTGCCCCAAAGCCAAAGAAACAAAATAAGAAAACACACATCCCCCTCCCAAATCTATTATTTGCAAGGAAACTGCAACCTCAGAGCAGGAGCTATTATAAAGTAACTGTAGGAATCAAAGTAGATTTGGAGTTTTTCTGAGAAGCCATTCTGAGCCAGCTAGTACAGGTATCATAATCAACATCTCAGTATAGCAGATGCAGATAAATAACTGTGAAACACTCGATCTTTTGACTTATTTAAAGCTTATAGCTTTTTCACAAAGTTGGACTTCCTTTTAAAAAAAATTACTTACTAGCAAGCCCATATTTGAAAACTGTTTGGATAAAGGGTTCATCCAAGAATCACTATTTCCTCCTTTTAATGCACACTGAAAAAAAAAGAAACACAAAAACTTTTATGAAACTTCTTGATTCCTTAGAATCTTTTATCCTTGAGAGGTGCATGTTTAAAATGAAAATTCTGGTATCAAAGAAATTAATCTCTTGAAAAAATTACTTATAAGTATTTACATGTTTGGAAACATTTTCCAAATACTGTGTCTTGTACAATTGCTCACTGTTAGATATTCTAAACTGGTTGAATATTGTCATGTAGAATGTTTATCACACTTTCAGATTCATTCTGCAGTCTAGAAAGCTTTGTGAACATTATTTACTTTTTCCTCTGTAACAGTTTATTACATTCTTTAATCCAGTGCATACAGAGGCAGATTTCTTCCTTGCCTTTTGTTCCTTTAGCATGGTGCCTCTTGCACAGGCATTGTGCTGAGCAGGGTGTCTCTTTGGCCTTAGCGTAATTTACAAATCATTATAACCAATAATAGCCCAGTTCAACAGTGAAAAAATTCCTAGTTGTTTTGGTGGTTAAAAAAAAAAAAAAGCTTTAAGTGAGAAAAAGGTTCCTGAGAATAATTTCTGCAAAACAAGAATTGTAAAACTCCCTGTCATATCACAACAGTATCTCCACATCATAGGAAACTGCACTGCCTTTTGAGTCTGTCCTACCTACTTCATGAGAAGCAGACACAGCATAGTCCATCTAATATTAATATAGTAACAACTGTTATTGTACTAAAGAACTTCAATGCAAACAAACATTAGAAAGAAATTTATTCAGGACTACAGCCAAGCTCCTGCTCCTGGGGCCAAATGTCAACAACAACAAACACAAGTCAGACATAAATCCAACAGCTGTTAGAAATAAGAAGCTCATGTGCCAAAGTGACTGTGGAATCTGAATTTCAGCAGGCAATGCAAGAACAACCACAGCAGCCTAACAAAAAAATATGTCAGCAAGAGAAGAGAAATGGCCTTGGGATACTTATTTTCATTTACTAATGGCTGTGCAGCTTACAAATCAGGAGAATTTGAAATCTACTGGAAGATTTATTAGTCGTAACAGGTGCAATAATTAAAGCAAATCTGAAAACCTCCCATTTTTTATGCTAGTTTAAGAGGCACCCTTCTGTAACTCTGCAAAACCTTCTTACAAAACAACTACATAATACTCTAACATATCAGTCAGACTGCTTTCAGACAACACAGTAGTAATGAATCATTCAAGCACTTTACCTTCATTTGTGTTTTCTTTCCTCCTTGCCCCCAGCTTGTTGAGTTGTGGGAGGAACTGCTTCCCTGAGAGCCTGCTGTGTTCCAGACTCCTCCCTCCTCCTCCTCTTCCCAGCTGGAATGACGTGTTCCTGTCACTGGCCCATCACTCTCTCCCCAGCCATCTTGCATAGATTTAGAACCTTCAGAAAAATAATAATTAAAAAAAAGCTCAAAAGCTGTCTATAATACCATGTAGCTGGTGATGTGACACCGCAACATTAGCTGAGATAATCAGAATCCCAAAGGAACTTAAAAAAAAAAAAAAAAAAAAGTGTCCTCACTCAAACAGCTGTAAAACTTGTGCATGAATCCCAAAACACAAGAGTTTGTGGCCTATTTGCATGTCATGTTTTGCAACTATTTGAAAGAAATGTCAAACCTTTAAAGACATAATAGGGACGTCTTATATAGATATAGCTGCCTTTAAAAGACAATCTATTTATTTTTGAGTGCAAATGAAAATCTTCAAAGCACACTTAATATCCCCCTTGCCCTTCACTTTTCCACAAAATTACAGAAACAGCTTTCAGGAACAACAACTAGGTAAAATCTGAAGGCAAGAACCTGACACTACCCTCTGGTACAAATAATACCAAAAGTAGTTTAATGTAAAAAAACCCACCAACCAACCCCTCTACTACAAATTCTGTTTCTAACAATGTTACTAAAGAGACTAACAGAGCTGTTTCAGTACATCAGAAAGCTACAACCCCTTCACTGTATCAGTTCAGGCTTTTCCCTGCTGGCTTCTTTTTCTGCTGTTACTCTCTAGAATTATCACCCAACTTGGAATTCTAACCTTTACGGACAAGCCATCAGGAGTCCCAAGTCCTCATCTGGTCCACTATCCAACTGTTCTTCTGGCTGTATCTCTTCTTTCTGCATATTTATTCCCCTATTTGTCAATTTAGTATTTATCTACTTTAAAAAAGACTTCCACCATCATCATCATCATCTCCTTTGTAATAACTAATCTTTTAATTGTCTGGAGTTAGAGTGTGGAAATCAGGAATAAGGACATTAACATACATAGCAGAAAACCTGAATGTAAAAAAAATTCAGGAACTGCAATTAGTCTAACATTGGAATCCCTATCCTGATCATAATGAAAATAAGTACAGCCGCATTTTATGGTGGTCTAACAGAAACTTTAAAATGCATCATAAATAAACCCTCAAATACTTCACAGGAAACAGGTTTTTAAAATCTGTTCAATTGAGTACTAAAACTGAGGGCTGCTTATTGAAACATACTGGCCCAAGTGCAAAAAATCTAACTCTTGACCCCTTAACTGTGCTACTTACACAGAGAAGGCTACATTTAAGTATTATGATTACAGAGTCAAGAATGCAATCTGGAAATATACTGGATAGTCCCTGCAGCTTTAATTTATTTCCAGTGACAGTGCTTAAATATATACTATGATACTGATTTTAACTACGTGACTATAGATTTATTTTTCTGCACTGACAACTCCCTTGGATTCTTAAACATGAAAATGGACAGTGACATAAAGGTGACTTGTCTGTATGACACAGGCTTAATTTTTTGCATTTGTTGAATATGGAGGTACCAGCAGCTATAGAACACAAATGAAATTTTCAAAATTAAAAAAAAAAAAAAAAAAGAGAGAGAGAGAGATTTTACAGAAAATTGAATTTGTTCTCCACTTTCTGACAAAATATTCTTATCAATGCCAGCAGAACTACGTAAATCTAGTTTTTTCAACAGGTGGATACTGATCCATGCTTCCATTCTTGGCTCCAAACTGATTTTTTTTCCTTTTCCAATCATGGCTAGATGACTGTCACTAGATTTTGCTCTAGACCTGGGGATAGCTCACATATAAAACAGCACATATAGGTTGCAGTTCTTTGGTTATGGCACACATACAGACCAGTTATGGTAAGCAAGTGTCCATGTATAGCCTTAAAAGACTGTATTAAGCATTAACAAATCAATAGAATTTTCAACAGATCAATTTCAGAAGTTCTTATTTTGGCTATAGTTAGGTGTCTTATAGATAAAAGAATACATCCATCAAAAATCAGCTTAGTATCCTCAAAGTGCCAAGTCTGTGTGGCAGGAATGGGAAGCCTGTTATCCACAAAAGCCTGCCACAATAGTAACACTAAGGAAGCAAAGCTCTTCTTTTGTTTCAGAAATGGCCAAATTATTTAATTGGGGTGGGAGGAAGGGACAACGACCCAAAAGCAAGCTATCAACACAGCACTTAATTTCAAACAATTACATGTTGCAAAAGCAACTTCTGGGTTGGAAAGCGTTTTAGAGTGGGCATCATCAAGTCAAGTTCAGTTGTGTATCATCATGTGGTGGTTTTGACTAGGAAGTGAGTTTTCAGAAAGTTCCAGAAAAGAACCAATTAACAACAGATACATCTCCGTGGACCTACAGGGTTAAATATTGGGAGATCCTGAGTAACTTCCTTTTCCTTATGGTCTCGAAGGAGGTAAGAAGGCAGTTCCGGCTCTCTCCTTGCAGGGGGGGTGGGACGCCTGGCCTGCCCAGGCTTTTTACGGGAGACCCGAATGGCCCAGTGACTCCCGGGCTGGGGGACGGGACTAGAATATGCCCCCGGCCCAGCCCGGCTTTTTAGCAGCTGTAAAACACCCTGCCACTTCCGCCTACTGGGAGGGGAAGCCGGCCTGAGGCCTGGCCGTGGTCCTGAGCCATTCCCCCAGCAGGGGAGGGGGAGTCTGTGTCCTCTGATGGTAGCTCTGGGCTGGCACACCCCATGAAAACCCAGGGGTGGGCAAGAGACATTTTGTAAGCATATAATTCCTGACTGCTCAGCTGCTCGGAGCTCTGCTCAGCCTTGAAATGTGATACCACAACCCGCAGCCAAGAGAGAGAGGACCTAGGCAAGCTGAAGCTTTCAGAACTGCAACCCGTTCCCTGAGAGAGAGAGGAAGGAACACATAGAGAAAGAGCATGATAGAGTCAGTGAAAGAATTGATAAAGACTATTGGAAGAAGGGATTGAGGAAGTGGACATTTCTGACTGGACTTCTCTGGATGTAAACCATGGAAGGTGGACTAACATATCCCTTCAAATCATGGGAGCGATATGCATTTAGGGAGATGTTGTTCAGATCTGTGTGTGGATTTTGAACAAAGATGTGTGTGATGGATTAAGTGACACTGATCTTATGAGATGCTTGAACATAGATAGAGATAAGTCATTTGTGCTAGTGAAGAACTGAGAAGATATTTCTGTTCCCTGACAAGAAGAATCCTTTGTTCCTTTGAGTTGTGCATCTTTAAAAAGTGACACCCTAATATGCAAAAGTCTAGACCCATGACCCATAAGCAGCTTGGGAAACCGCTAATGGGAGGGGTTACAGAAACAGGTTTTTTTACTGGTAGGCTGTTTTTTTTGTGGCAGTTAAAACCCACAAAGGAATTGTTTTGTCAGTAGAATCCATCAAGAGAGACTCCTCTCCCAAGTGATGAAAGATTATGTTTAAATGATGAAACTGACTAAAAATCACTTTAAATTTTTAGTTTAAAAATTTAAACTAAAATTTAGTTTTGTCTCTCTGTGTTGGTTGTGGGAAAGTGAACAATTTGTGGGGAAAGGTAGAAGGGTTTTGAAGGGTTCAATTTTATTTTATTAATTTCATTTTTTTCCTTCATTCTCTAGTGATGGTAAATAAAGTATCTTTCTAACTTTTAAAGTTTAGGCCTGTTGTGCTTTTTATTTTCTCCTAGTCATATCCCACAAAAAAACACCAAACACTGAAACTGTCACACATCAGTAGTTCCTACAGTAAACCTCACATCCAAATGTTACTGACGTTGGCAATAACATTGTGTTTGTTGTTTTTTTCCTTAAGAAGAGTGAAATAAAAATTATACTAAAAACTTACATAATCAAGAATAATATCCACAGAACCTCTTAATATAGCAAAATTTTAACTCTGAAGTAAATTTTCAAAATATTTCAATGTCTCATTCATGAAAGACACTTCAGTAGGCATCTAGCTTCTACTACAAAGTGCAATTCTGAAGTTACAATTTTTATCACTTATACAATTAAAGAAACCCATTCAAAGCCAAGTTGCATTATCAAAGCATAGATAACCATCTAATGGCCTCCACAGTGAAATTTGTCAGTACTGTGCGTGCGTGCCTTATCCTGCCATGATCAGAAAAAGTGACTTACCATATAACAAGTAGGCAGCCAGAGAAAAATACACATTTTCTTACTGTGTTTCAGCACTTCCAGAATCAGAGCTGCTCATTTAATTGCTTAATTAGAATTTTTTTACTACCTTAAAAGACAGTTTCAGTCATTTACAAACACTTAATACTCATCCATCAAAATCCTATGAAAACATTCAACACTGCTTTTAGGCCTCAGATAATAATTCCTCCACAGGTGACCTCTGTCAAAAGGCCAAACACAAAAAATCTCCACAGCAATTGCAAAGAAACTAATATTTGGCCTATACTCACTAGATTTCATGGCATTCGGGGCGTTGGAAGGTGCATTGCCCCAGCCTGTAGTCGATGCTCCTGTATCATCTACTTCACCCCACCCGGGACTGGTTTCATTTGGCTCACCCCAGGCGGAAGTACCATTATCTGGAGCAGGTGGAGTGCTTTTGCTCCAGACTGCACAAAGGAGAAAGAAGTTTCATTACAGATCATTTAGACAATGAGTTGTTTACTGCAGTGCAGCACCACGTCATTAATCTACTGTTTTGTTCTTCTTGAAGAGAACTTTAGGTTCTCAGTAGCATGGGTGCAACAGAATTCACAATCATTCACAACAAATTTACAGTGGGCACTGACCTCCAGGGATGAAAAAGAAGTGAATGCTATGATGAGTAATACTCTTCTCCCAGCTTAAACACAAACCCCACATCTAATACTGTCCTCCTATCTGTGAACTTTTGTGACTAATTACAAGCATTTAACTTAGGGATTTTACATACAGAATAAAGTACATATTTCTAGTACGTATTAAAGCAAGATAGCATTCTTAAAGTGTCTTTGAGTCAGAGGAAAAGCTTAAATAATAATTTCTTAATACATTTCCAGACTATGTAACTTTTTCTTGTCCTTATTCCAAAGAAGAAAATATTTTTCCAAGTATTCTTTATCCTACAGCAAAGCCAAACTTGACTAAAACACTGTCATAGACATACTCAATTTCAAGTGCTAACTAAGTATTTCAGAGCAAAAGAGTATTGACTAAAAATAAAGATTTTCTCCCCATTTCTCTAATAATTAAATAGAAAAAATGCTATTTAGTCCAGAGAAAGGGAAGCTGAGAGGAGACCTTACTGCTCTCTACAACTATGTGAAAGCAGGCTATAGCCACGGTGGGGGATAGTATCTTTTCTCAAGTAACAACAAACAGGACAGGAGGAAATGACCTCAAGTTCCACCATGGCAGGAGGCTTCAAATGGGTATTAGGAAAAACTTTTCCCCAAAAGGATTGCCTAGCACTGGAACAAGCTGCTCAGGGAAGTGGTTGAGTTGTTGAGTTACCATCCCTGCAGGTATTCAAAAGTCCTGCATATGTTGCACTGAGGAACACAGTTTAGTCATGGAGTAGGCAGTGATGGGCTTTTTAAGTTTATGGTTGGACTCAGCCTTAAAGGTTTTTGATTCTGTAATTCAACCTGTTCTTCAGAGGTCAAATTGAATATGCAGATTTGTCAGCTAACAACATCTTTTCCTGGCAAGGTAACCAGTATTCAGACCACAGTTACTGAAGCACAAGCAGAGGACTGATGGATTTTAAGACACTTTAAATAGAGAACCAAATATTCAAATAAGAAACTGGTGTCCTTTATAGAATAAAACTATCAGGAATTAGAGGCTGCAAACATCTCTCCTATGCTTTAAGGTTACAGTCATACATAGGAGCTTGCTGAAGAAAGGAATGAGACTAGTACCTGATGCTTGTGATTTGCTAGTCATTGGATTAGGCAGGCTCTGCTCCCGTGGGGCCTGACCTCCCTGTAAATTCTTGTCCCACAGATTCACATTCTTGTAGTTGTAACTGCTAGGATCTCCCCACGCTGAAGTGCCATCATCAATATCCATTTTTCGACTGATTGACTGTGGAGAAGGTTCTTCCCAGCCACTAGGCTCCTCCTCTTTGGGGGCAGCTGACTGTGGTCCACTGTTCCAGTTTGGGTTTGCAGGTCGCCCATTACTTGGAGTTTGGGATGGTGGACCCCAGGAACCAGAAGACTCCTGCTGTTGCTGCTGGTGCTGTTGTTGCTGCTTGTTCCAGGAGTTGGGCTGTCGACCCGTCTCGTTCCATGCTGAAGTCCTTTTACAATCGTCCCATCCACCCTTTGAAGGACAGCTTGTATTTGCACCATTACCCCAAGTTCCAATCTCATTTTGCCCACCTTCACCCCAACCAGACACTGACTTGTTTCCTGCACTTTCCCAATTACTGTTTTTTGTTTGGTCTACTTCCTCTCCCCAGCTGTTCTTTCCAGAAGACCATCCTTGATTAGTTTGCCGTCCACCCCATCCCTGATCCTTATTACAGTTGTCATTCCAAGAAGATGATTTTTCTTCTTGCCTTCCTCCTCCCCAATTAGAAGAATTGGAGTTTTTATAGTCATTCCATCCTCCAGTATTTTTGGGGTCCTTCCACTCTGTTGGAGTTGAGAGCTCACCCCATCCAGACTTGTTTTGATTGCTTTGGCTGGGTACATCGCCCCAGCCCCCTGAGTTCTTTGTCTGTGTGGCAGAGCTCTCCCACCCCTCAGTTCCTTTATCAGACTTCCCCTCGGGCCGTGGCATCTCTTCAATATCCCACACAGTATCTTGCTTAATTTGAGTCTGGCCCCAGCCAGTGTTTGAAAGCACTCGAGGGTCCAGGTCAGTTCTGCTCAGCAATGTCTGCAGGACTGCCTGACAGTCAGGATGTGTAGGCCTGTATGATCGGCGTCCAGAATTGTGACTGTCATTACTTCCTGCTTTGTGGTTGCTTCCAGTGCTTTGACCTCCAACCTCACTTCCTGCAGAGCTGGAAGATCTTCCCCAACAGGGAGCCTGGGAATTACCTTGGTTTTCAGGAAGAGGGTGGCCTTTTTGATTGTCCCATGCTCCAGTGCTAGAATTTGGTTGGTTTGGACCACTCCACTCTCCAATCTTCAGTTCATCAGACCCAGACAGCTGTTTCCATTCTCCCTGAGAGACCCCAGATGTTAATTTGTTCCCTTCACCCCATTTGCTTTCATTTGCATGCTGAGGGCCAAAGTTCCAAGACCCACCACCCGTAGACTGGTTATTGTTATCCCAAGAATCACTTCTTGACCGATTAGGTTTTTGAACAGAAGGTCCTTTCCAGGAGTCCTCTCTATCCTTTCCATTGTTCCCATGGTTTCCAGAATTGCTCTGCCCAGAGACTGTGTCAGTTCCAGAAGACCCCCTAGCTGTACCCCAAGATCCAACACTCCCCATCTTTCTTTCTCCAGTGCTCTGAGAAGGGGTGTCAGTGCTCCTGGAAGGGTTCCCCAAGCCCATTTCAAAGGGCATTCCCTTATTCTCCATAGGGTTTGGTGAACTTAAGTTCAAGGAGTTAGTGTTTCCATTTTTTGGTCCATCAGTGTTATGAATTTGAGCCTGTTCTCTGCCAGAGACAAAGTTAACACCCGCATTTTCCATCTTTGACTGCTGTTCCCTAGAGGTCTGACCTACTGTGCTAATCTGTGCATTGGAGCTACCACTATCAGATTCCAGAGTTCCTTTCCTAGAATTGCCCTCTTGAACCAGTGCTGGCCAAGCAGATGGGTTGCTATTTGGGTTAAAGTTGCTGAAGCCAGAACCGGGACTAATTCTGTCTTGTCCACTCGAGTTCCTCCAATTACTTAGTCCATTGTTACTCTCGGCAGCAGGGTTGGAAGATTGAACAGACTTAGCCTTGGGATCAGATTTCCAGGCCCCAAGATTACATTCATTTCCAGCGCTTCCAGACTGGCACTGGCTTCCTTTTCCTTTGTTACTAGTGGTGCTTCCTGGCAGAGCATTCTTCTCCAAGCCAGGGTTTGAGGCACTGTTGTTATCGGTGGTGTTTTCGGAAGAAGACTCAGCATCTTTGCTGGCAATACAAGGCCACTCTTCCATATCAGACCCGTCTACAATCACCTTGTCCCAGACGTGAGTTGGGTTGGCGTTGGTGCTGCTGTTGGAGGATGCTCCAGAACCCCAAGTGGAATTTGCATAATTTGAAGCAGCAGCACCTCCAATTGCTGAATCTAAAAGAAAGAAAGAAAGAAAAAGAAAAAGAAAAAAGAAAGTCATTAGTAATCCATATTATTTACAAGCATAGAACATCAGGTTTTTGACATCAGTTATCCCACTTATTTTGCAGAGCATAAACTCCATAGTAACAGCTGCAGCAGTATTCGTAAGTGAATATATACTGTTACTACCAGTACTGGCTCATATGACAACTTAAAAAATTGTGCAACTTTCCTCCCAGCCTTAATTCCTATGTTATATATTCCAAAGTAAAGATCACAATTTCTGGTTGCTAATACTTTCAACAGAAGATCGGATCAGCATTCAGTACCTGTCTGAGGCTTTCAGTTCATTAGCTTAAACAATGAACATCCAATGAATGCCTTCCAGATCTCCCTTCACTGAGTGCCACCAATGAGGATCCTGACTTTACAGCAAGGTTAGAACTCCCTTGTAAGCTTTGAATATTGATGAACGGTAGGTTGTCTTCAACCACTATGTCTCACCCACCAAGATCCAAAAGATCAAGCAGTTCCCAAGTACATGCTTTTCCTTTAACTGCAAATGCAAACTGAACAACAGCAAGGAAGTATGACTCCACCGGTATTTTTATTCATCTATCTTTTTAGCACAGAGCAACCCTTTTTTTTCCTTTCCAATTAAAAAAAAAATCTGATTAGTCAGATCACAAGAAGAGCCTAAGGAGGACAAAGACAAGCTCAAAAGACTGCAAGGTTGTAAGGTTTTGAACTTTGAAATGGTTCAGCCAATGAATGATGCATAGGCAGCTCCAAACAAGATCTTCTAATAAGTGACTTTAACAGAACATTTAACTTCTGTGAAGATGTTCTAAAAGTATTCAGCTTGCTCACATATAGCATGCTAAGACAACTTAATGGACTATTTTATGAAACCAGCCTTCCCTTGCTGTATTTGACAGTGGCAACAATTATAACTATTGAAAGACTTTCACCAATAAAATTAAAACCTGTTTGTTCAAACCGGTCTTGTATGTCCTGAATTATCATTGGTATTGGAAAAATTATATAGAACACCCATCATCTCAGTCCCCTGCATTGGTATGACACAAGAGTAAACCTGATGTCATCTTTCAGGGCACTGGTTTTGCCAGAAGGATTTCAATCCTGGTAGAAAAGGGTCCATGTGAAGAAGGACTACGTGTTGACTTTTAGTATTTTATCATCACCAACACCACCTATGACAATCTGGTGACTATAAGAATGTGAGCAAGTAGACAAGCTGCATGATCGTCCCCATTGGGAACCTACTTTTGTTTTCTTTCATTGGCATGAATTTAACCACATTATCAGTGCATATGTGCTCAACCAAATTGGGCCAAAACTGAAGTTCAGTTGGCCAACAGCCAGATCTGATAAACCTGGGATAAACGATGTACAAGGCAGATAACAACACTGCACTTCCATAAGCACTTTGATAGAGCACCTAAGACAGCCCCACCCACTCCCTTGTTCACCTGCTCATTCCCACTCCTCTGGCACACCTACTCTCACATGCGCATGCTAGCATGCACATTCTTACTGATATTCAGTTAGGTGAATGGGTAAAAGTAATGCAGACTGAAATTAGCTTTAAAAACCAACCTGATTTAATTTTAATACAAGTCACGTCCCCAGCCCAGTTAACTCATTATGGTACAGAAAAATGGATGGGGTAAGGCAAGTCTCAAGGACCTGTATCCTTCTTGGCACTCCTGACTTACATCAGGATAATGCAACTAACCACTGGCTAATACAGCCATATAACCTCTTAGTTGTTAATACACTATTAAATGAAGTGTAAAAATATGAGAATTTGTAATACCAACTTTCAACTTCAGAAAAACAAATACTAAGTGTCAAATAATTAAGGAGCATACAATTTAAGGAGCCTCTCAAAATACTTCAAAATGGTCCACATACAGTACACCCCACAGCAAAAAAAAAATGTTGCTCATGAGAAGCTTCGAAAACTTTTAGAATGCTTCACTACCACAAATTTTCCTTAGTCAGTCTACTACAATAACTGTGAAGGCATACCAGTGCTAAGATTTTATATAGGAACCACAGACTTCAGAGCATATTTTGTTTCAGGTGTTTTATCAAAGTAAGTTATCTCCAAGACATCTGTTTTTAAACTGATGAGTTAAAATTTTGCCACTGAAGTTTGACATTCACTTTCTCCTTTATTAAACAGCAATTATCAAAGACAAGATAAATACTCTGTCAAACAGGGCTTTGCTACAAATGTATTCAAGTAGTGAAACAACAAAACAAATGGAATTATTAATTTTCCTAGAATACTATTTAATAAGGACAGCCATCCCAGTTAGCTCACTTGGTTCTCTACAAGTCACCTCTGTTTTTACTTCAAACCACAGAGAACTAAAAAAACGTTTACTTCCATGATGGTAAAATATTCACCAACCCATTGATCTGGCACAATTTTCAAAGAAAATTCAGACATACTGGTATTGTTATTTTCTTCTTTTTGACTTTCAAGTATCTAATATTTCTTTTTTAAACATCCTTATTGTTAGAATTGAAGCTGTCCCTGACTTCTCAGGTCACCTAAGTCTTTCCTCAGAAGGCAGATATTTTGAGTGGAATTTTGTTTGTTCTACTATTATAATTAAAGAAAGAGTATTACAGCTACTGTAATTCACCAAGGGTCTGAAACAATTCAGGAGCAGCTGTAACTTCCTCACGCTCATCAAACAACCCTAAAATCAATTTATTTTCCGGAATACAAAATGAATGGAAAAGTAAAAAAAGAACAGTCACCAATTGTACAAAAAGGCTTAACTAAGTAAAATAATAAGATTACTACCAAAAAAAACCCCAAAAAGTGAGGAGTACTAGGTCATCTTTCTGCTCTGTCCAAACAAGATGTGACAGACACCTACCCTTTGCATGCCTGTTTCACGAGATACAAAAATGTGACAAGACAGGAAATTCATGACAAAGAAACCTGAAGAGCCATTAGGAACTACTCAGTGACAACCATAAAATGCTGTTTATTTATGCCTTGTGTTTACTTTGCTGCAGAGCATTTCCACAACTAATTAAAACCACTCAAAACAGACTTGAAAAAAATTAAACCTCTTGTTCCATCTAGCAGTAAAAATTATATCCATTGCTGCCAACGGAAGCCTGCACACTGAAAGTGCAGAAACCCCCCAAAAGCAACCTGAGTTTTGCTATATATTGACAGGCTCATGTACAATTTCAGCCATCCCTTTTCTGCCATGTGCCAACATGTTCATTTAATATTATTTATTATCATCACTTGCCGGTTGCAGTCCCACTGTCACTCTGCAGCAGTACTCCTGTCACTGGTTGTGCGTTGTTTGGGTTTGCTCCTGGTGCTGCTGTGGGGGGAGGCCCTGCTCCACCCCCAAGGAGCATGCAGGATGGTGGAGGAGGCTGCCCACGTTTCAGTAACACTTTGTGGTCCTGCTGGCAACGGAATCGCGGCGGCACCTCCCGAGGCATGTAGCGGGCTGCGCTTGGCGGTTGTCCGTTCGGCACTGCCACCCTTTTGGCATTATTGCCACCATTGACTGGTGGCGATGGAGAGTTGCCAATTGGGCTGGCAGCCACTGGTTGGCTTAAACTTGGTTTCGTCACTTCGGGCACTGAAAAACAGGAAGGATGAAAATCAGAAGTTTTTCCACTGAAACCTGTGTTAGCTACAAGAACTCACTATGACTCTGCTTTTGTTATTTAATCTCTGAAATACTGTGCAGCTTCTACATTCTCAACAAACAAAAACAATGTAAAGAAGCAGGAATAAGCAGTAGCAGACCTTTTGCTTCCATGTGCAACGCTGCAGTCTAGGATGAAACTCTACGTTCACCAATTTTGCTCTAAGCCCAAAATTTCTTCCAAATGTAAAGTTGTGAAAGAATATACCGTAGACAGAGTAATTTTAAAATATGAGCAGTCAAATATAACTAACTCCACCTTCCTGAACTTCAACTGCTTTTTGGACTGTTATGCATCATCATCTTTATGGGAAATCTGAAAAAAGAACTCAAGTTTTCCCCGTTTACTAGGCTACACAGTCAATGCCAAAATGAACAAAAAGATGGGAAATAACCTGTCTCCTTTTGAATTCGAAGTTAACAAATCTGAGTTCTCTGTGCTGCTCTTAAGCAAGGCAGTAATAGCTGACTCTCATCCAAAAGACATCCTACACAGAGCAACTGCATTTGGCTCACTTAGGGTTTTCCCTGCTGGTCACCAGATGCCCCTATAAGCGAAGACAAGCTGCTCCTGAAGCCTATTATGTACTGGAGAAGAAAATCACAAATCCTTGAGGAGCTAACATCATCACAAAATTTGCTTAAGAGACTCTAGACAAACTGAGCATAAACAGCAAAACTTTTACTCTTACAGTGAGATTAATACAATTGGGTCTCTCTTTGGCAACATGAATGCATT
Organism: Prinia subflava; assembly: GCF_021018805.1. Classification (NCBI taxonomy): domain Eukaryota; kingdom Metazoa; phylum Chordata; class Aves; order Passeriformes; family Cisticolidae; genus Prinia; species Prinia subflava. The sequence continues at coordinate 23,036,445 of NC_086250.1, read as the reverse complement.
ATTCTCCACATTTTATTTTTATAAGGGTTTTCCAATTTCTCCAGATAGGCTTCATTTCTCGATTACCAATAAGGTGTTGTTAGCCATAAAATCAAGTTACTATTTTAGTCCTTTTCTTTCACTAAAGACAAGGTCCCCACAAAATTTATCAAAAACTGATACACAAAACAAGATTAAATATATTTTTATAACACCTAAGTTATTTAGTTCAACTTTCAAGATGCTCACTCATCAGTCCTGTCTTCTTTATTGGACTTTTACATGCCTGAATTTAAGTTCCCAAATCCAAGTACTTTCATTTATCTTGGTACCTTACTATAATTTTCACTCCTTTTATAAAGGTGGTTTCAGTCTTGGTTATTTGTCTAAAAGTGATATAAAACAGAGAATTGAGTATTTCAGCTAACCTATCTCATTCACAATCCTCATTTTTCCTTCAAGTATTTACATGCTGACAGCATATCTGGAGAATAGCTGTAGCTTTTCCATTTTAATCACCTCAACTTATTTCTTCTGAATACTCATATTCAGCATTTCATCTTTACCCTTCCTTTTCTAACATTTCTGATAAAGATCTGAATCTTGGCTCAAGTCAATAAAAGTACTCCTGAAGATCTAAGATTCTTACCTTTGGTTTTTTGATCTGTGACCTGCAAATTAAGAGCAAGAATGTAAATAGAGTTTTAAGCAGTGCAAAACAAACATTGAACATGTTGTGCTAAGTCACAACCTTAATGTATTAGCACAAGAACAGAATTGGTTGCTGAATAAAAACAACTGATGAACTACAAGTCTAAATACAAGTATTCCTAGTTGTATATACACAAGGTTTTTGGAAGTACTGCAACTCCTGTAATAACTCTGCCTGATGCAGAAGTCCCTGGCAGAAACAATCATACTTCACTTATGATTTTAAGTACTCAATCCTACTCCTCATCCCAAACATGGGCTTCCAAAGCACAAATAAATGTGCTATAGTAAATACAGTTCTCTCAGATTTTGGAGGTGAAGTATTTCAGTTAAATATCTTCCTTCTGTGAGAGTATCCTGACTGTACTGTTGGGGCCTGAAGTAATCACAGCAGTCTGTCTCTCTGCCATCTTCCCATTTCACCTTTCCCAGAACACCTCTTCCAAGGAGAAGTAATTCAAAACCTAGATTCATTTCCACACTTACAAAAAGTACCAGCGACACCTATAAAGTAAATCTACTGAATGCAACAAGACGTTAATGACTGAAATGAGCATTCATGCTGGCTTACATACTCAATATGGGTTTTGTTGTATTCTATATTGTTTCAGCATAGCAGATTTCAAGCTACAGTAGAGACAAACACATCACTGGTATATTCTCTGGAATAGTGTCTATTGTAGCATTTTTCAAACCTGTCCATCATGAGTTCCACTACACAATAATGAAAAAACTGTAAAGATCATCCTCTGTCAGGTTCTATGACACCTATTCTTAAAACAAATAGCTGAACTAGTCCGTATTTCTGGAAAGCACACAGCAACAATATAGAATAATGAAAGCACAAGTAAAAAGCAGTTTATTGTTGAAACTAACCAAACCAAAACTCCTTTGTATGGTAATGAATAAAAAGAAACTACACTAAGTTGCTAGGGCATCATTTACTTTGGAAAGATGAAAATTGCAATATGCAAAGTGGAACATTCACTAAAATACAAAATCTTAAGCATTGTAACCTCACAGACATACATCATCCCAAAGCCTCAAGAACAACAAAAATGTATCTGTACCAAAACTGTGTCTGTACCAAGCCAGATATCAATGTTCAACTTCACTTATGAAAAATCCTGTATGCATCAAATTACAACTTCTTCTGTAACAGTTAAAAATTCTGTTACACACATAATTGACCCTGATGCTTGACTACTACAGGAAAAGGGGAAAAATACTAATTAATACAGTCTAGTAATGCTGGTAAGTTTACTATAGTCAACAGTAGACACATTTAGTAAATTAATAACTTGCCCACTTGGATAAAAAACATTTTACTGAATCCTTGAAAAATTCGACATGAAAATCCATATTACTTTAGACAAAGAAAAACAACCAAAAAACCTTCTGCCTATAATGTCTCTCTCTCCTAGTCAAAATGATCTGGTTTTGTGATGGTTTCCATCTAATATTCAAAAGCTGAAAAAAATGTGACAGTGTCTCAGATTTACAGTTGTCATCTCTCTGTGGGCAACCTATGAACATTGGCAGGGCGGGAGCAGATACAGTGAATGGGAGGGTAGAATAAATCTCAGCCTACTGACAAGCTACCAAACAGCCCCCTGGGTACCAATCACAGATATATTTAAGCTGTGAACTTGCTTGTATAACCTCTCTTCAAGTGATTTAAAAAAAAAAATTAAGTTCCAGATGATCCATACAGAACAACTGTTTCATGGTAAACCAACCTAAGTTTGAAAATGGTACCCTGAAATCATTGCTGCTTATTTGGTGAACACCTCCACAGTCACTAAGAAGGAACACACACATTTATGTTTTATCCACCTGGCTGTCCGCTTTGCTATTGTTAGCTATCTCCAACTATTACTGTGAAATTTAGCCTCTGGGAGATTAAATTACTTTGTCTTTACCCTTCTTGAGAGCATGGCAGAATATGTACTGAACAACTTAGTAGGTGAGAGACCACAGAGGAAAGCTGGCAAATCGCTTGTATTTGAAGCACCAATTCCTCAGAATTCACTGTTATGAAGATGATCAGTACAACCTTTTCAAGTTTCCCTTTTATCACTAAATATCAGCATATAATCCTGAAGTCTTCACTCTATTTACAAGGGTCTGCTCTTTCTGGTTTCTACAGACATTTTTTGTACTTGAACATTAAACAGCACCAACATCAATGCAAAAAGACACTGGAGAGACCTCATCTGTAGAAACTGCTCTTCTGCGCTGTTATTTGGGGATGTATCAACTGGATGAAGACAGCTGACACACACTTACCTGCATCCAGTTTAAACTCATAGACTCAAATTGGTGAAAAAGATCAAAAAAGACCCTGGATAAGCCAAAATTTAACCGAAGTTGGTGCTGTCTGTCCTAAGCAGAAACCCACAGAATGTAAGAGTAAACATTGAGATCTTTCATCACCTGTTACTGAAGCAACTGAAAAACAGAATAGTGGAAGAAAGTAAAGCCTTTTGCTCTCAGTTTCACATAACCACTGACGTTGGAAGGGACAACCTCTGGAAATATAATCCACACCCCTGTCCTCCACCTGGCCCCCAAGAGGTTCCTCAATTCAAAACAAAATTATCAAAACTGGATTGCACAGGACCACGAGAAACTCAGTTTTGAGCATTTAAAGACAGAGGCACCACAACGTCTCTGGGAAACTGGTTCCAGTGGTTGCCCAGCCACACACAAGGAATCTTTTTATGATTAGGTGGACTTTCAATATGTGTATATAATGCCTTATGCTTTGCTACTGGGCACCATGGAAAAGAGTCTGCCTTTGTTTTTTTACTCCTTTCCATACCTTCCACAAAGTATTAATGTACACTGATGAGATCCCCCAAGCCTCCTCTCCTCCAGGAGAAACAGCCATAATGCTCCCAGCCTCTCCTCATTTGCCAGATCTTCCAGTCCCTTAATCATCTTAAAGGCATTTTACTGGACTTGCTCCAGGATGGTTGCACCTATCCTATACTAGGAAGCTCAGAAAGGGTTTTAGTGGTAAAAAGCATGGATAATGCCCTAAGAGACTGAAGCTCATATGTCAAACTAATTCCTACAACAACCTGCCAGATTTTTTTGCAAAATACAGACTTTCTAATACAACAAGTTTCAAACTCATTTTCTGAGCAGAACCAATTTTTGTTGACTTACAAATTCTCCACAACTCAGACCTGAACTGGTCAACCTCAACAAAAGTGCTATTAGCTACAGAAAATGTAAAGTGCAAGTAATACTTTGCAAAAAACATAAATGGAATCTTCAGTAGTAAATATTTCATACAGACTTCCTTAAGGATAAAAAAAAGTAATCTTCCTGCTCTAAAAAATATTTACTAAACTTTACTGCAAGAATTGCAAAGCCCATCAGTATCTCAATACGGAAACACCTAAAACAAGCAGCAGTTGTGCAGAGAGAGATTCAAAGAAGCCATATTAAGTAACTTAACTTAAATAATTTATATCAATTTTTTTTTTATTTTACATAGCACTCGAAGAAGAAATATCCAAGTTAAACATTTCAGTTTCAGCAAAATGATGCAAAAAAGTGTCTTTAAAGAAGCATCACTCTAAGCAATCAATTTTTAAGCTCAAATACAAACAGTATCTTATTACCACCAGTACTGTTTATGTTTCAGCTGGATAAAAGAATTCAAATATCAAACCCCACCTTCTGAGCACAGTCCTTCTTTTTCTTATCCTCTTTCTTCCTTTTCTTGTCTTCCATTAACTGTTCTTCCCTTTCTTGCTCCTTCTCTCTGCCAAAACATGAAAAACAATGATTTGAGCACAATCAAGTTGTATTAGAGGCACACATAGTATAAACCTCTTCCCTGCAAGAAAGACAGTCAAGCTATCAGAGTCCTCTTATCATACTTTATTTCTCTCTGAGAGTTTCTGCTGAATTGTGATAAGAAAAGCACCTTCTAGCTCTATATGGCCACAATCATGCCACATTGTTCCATAAAAGAAAGTTCCTTTATTCAGATCAGGTCTGTTATGGCAGTTCTCTACATAAATTAATCACATGCTTGACAGTAGAAAATATCTTCAAGACATTTTTGCCAAAGTACTCTTATAATTGGGCCATGCTATTATTTAATGAAGAGTCTCATGAATCTTTTCATATGGTAAAAAAAAAAAGTTGTGGTTTAAGATAAAATAGTTTTGTCTGATACAACATTTATCTTACAAGGGGAAGAGATTATTCTATTGCCTGTAGCTATGTCACTTGTAAGAGACTAGAAATGTCACATCAAATCAAACCTATCATTTATTATACAAATCTCTAATTTAATTTCTAGGATATTGTATCCACCCACAGAATTTTCGTGACGAAACTTGTAATATAAATTACATTCCAGGGAATCTATCTTTTCCCCACAAGAACATTCTTTCACAAAAAGGGAAAAAAAAATACGTGCCGCCGCTATTGTTGTCAAGCCATCATCTTGTTGCTATGTTCTGTATCAAATATGAAAGTACTATGGAACAGTTAATTTACTGCATATATGCTATTGGCCAAGCTGTTTCTAAGATGAATCACATTTTTGTTAACCAGTTCCCTTCACCTCTTTAAAAATAAATTTAAGGCCAAGTTTCCAGCTCACTTGGAGTAATTTCTTTTTATAGGGAAAGTTTTTATAGGGAAAGATTAAGACAAAGATCATTAATGTAAAAGGATGATTTGACAGATGAGAAGTAGGATCAGAGACTCTACAAATGGGATCCAACTATCAAGTATAAGCCACAATCTTTCAGAAGAAAATTTTATAAAAAACAGAATAGTATTGTGGAAGCCCTTGAGCCTACCAGGGGAACTTTCAGGGCAATGCCCTGGAGGAGTCTACTGCAGGGTTCAAGAATGCTTCATCACTTGGGTGAGAGAAAAAGGCTTCCCTCATGGTGCTCTGCAGCACTATGTTAATCTACCTCCATTTTGCTTTTCCCATTGCCCACCTCTATTGTTCACCTGTGTCCCAGTTCTAGAGGGTTCTCTTTTCCCTGTTTCCCCATTAGTATTTGTATCGCTGTTTGTCTGTCCTCATTCTCTTTTGTTTGTTGCTCTTTGCCCTGCCCTTGCACCGCCTCTGTCCCCTCAGACCATTGGGCCCTGACCCCATACTTCATCCTGGACACTCCATTGATCCTTGTCTTTTGTCCCTGGATCCCTTCGGTGTTTGGCTGCAATAAACCCTGCTGGAACTCTATACAGAGGACCCTTCCTGCCTTTCATTTGCTGACCTAGCTGTGGTGTGTGTGTGTGGACTAAAGTGACTGTGTGCTTACCTGAGCGGATTCCTAAGAAGAGACACTTTTGGGGAGGCGTAACAGCATCTCACTATCCACACCACACCTCTATACAGCATTACAAACAAAACTGGAGTTTATAATAGTACTGAACTATTTATTGTATTTATGCCTAAATCAAAGGACTTTTCTGACCAGTTTAAAAAACGTAAGAGTTGAGTTGGCTTTGCTGTCACAGTGTACAGACTTTTCCTTGAATTGCACCAATACAGTAAAAGAAATAACCTTATTTTCATTTTCACTAAATACTCTGAAGCCAGAGTGCAAAGACATATTTACACAACTGATTCCTACAAAAATATTTTGAGATGCTAAGTATTAATAGATTTCTGAATGAGAACCTCAAAGAGCTCTCTAAATGACAAAGGTCCTATAGAAAGTAATAAATGTCTTCCTGGTTTCCTGAAGTTGGACTCCCCTTCTTCACAGATGGATAAAACTGCTAAGGGCAAGGTGAGCCCTTAGTAACAACATCCTGAGGTTACCACCAAATTGTTGGAGCCCATGTTTCCATGGATTCTCCACAGAGAGAAAAGTACAGCAGTTGAATTAAAGCCTTTAGAGAAATTAGAGTATATTAAGCCACGTATACATATAGTAGTGGTTTAAGCTTTAACTTTAAGAAAATACACTCCAAGTGCCTAACTGCTAGCATAGAGTTCAGAGCTTCAAGCTTACTGATATAATTTTAGACATAATGAAAATATAGTACAGTACTGCTCATAACCTTAGATACAATTTCTACGCAAGTAAGATAAAGCACAATAAAAATATTGTGCTTTTTATGCACAATAAGATAAGAGTTTTTACATTAGTAAGATAGAGCTTTTTACATTAATAGATATGCTATATGCGTAAGTTTTTGATACTGCTTTTCGTAGTTTTACAAACTTGAAGAATTCAACTTAGATTGGGTAGCTTACAGATAAGGATACAAATATGCATTTATGATTTATAGATAAAAGGCCTTAGGGTTGGGAGTGGAGGTACCAATCGATTGGTTCCCGATCTATCCATCAAACCTCCACCATCCACAACCTGAGGGAAGAGTCCTGCCTGGGAGCTGAGACACGATTTATAAGGTACTATCTACTGCAGTCCTTGCTGCTTGAGATCAGGGCCCGGGAGTCCCCTCCTTGCCTTTGCGGTACTTGCCACCAGAACTTTGCCTGGGGCTTGGGATCCCAGGACCCCTTCCTGCCACTGCGGCCCTGCTGCTGGGAACACTGCTTGGGGAAAGGAGCTGGAGAGGGAGGTTGCTTTGCTCTGAGGCTGGGATTCTGTGCTAAATTGCTGTCTACCCTGGTGTTTTCCTCTTTCTGGGATTTTATGCTCATAACCATTGTAAGACTGCATATTCAGAACTCTTTTGCCTTCAGACCTATGCATTTATATAATAAACAACTCTGCATTAACTTTAAAATGTCTTTGGACCTTTAAGATCTTTTAACCTGTAGAAATGGCCTGTTGCAAATGGTGCCTCTGTGTGAGGATCGAACTCACGACTTTCAGATTATGAGACTGATTTTGTGCTAAATTGCTGCTTACCCTGGTGTTTCATCTTTCTGAGATTTTATGCTCATAACTGTTGTATAAACCACATATTCAGAACTATTTTGCCTTCAGACGTATGCATTTATGTAATAAACCAACTTTGAAATGTCTTCAGACCTTTAAGATCTTTTAACCTGTAGAAACAGTCTGTTGCACCAAATTAGTACCCTTTTTTCAGTGAATCACTGGGGAGCTTAGTGTACTTTGTATTGTCTGTCATAGCACTGAGACAGAATTTTTCATTTTCTCTGAGCTATAGATTATAAGCAAGATGAAAAAGCTCTCCTGTGACACCCTCATCATTCAAAGTTGCTATAACTTGAAATTATGTTTACTACTTTTGTCTTGTCAAGCTATGTATACCTTTATAGCTGCAGTGCAAGTTACAACTACACTATTTCAAAAAAACTTTCTTGCAGGAGGCAAATGTTTAAAAAGAGCTGTCTCAAGAGAGCTGCTGAAAAATGGTAGGATCAAAATACAAAATGACTTCCAGTAACTGCTTGGCACACAGGCAGCTTTTTACTGAAAAGCACTTTCCTTACTTTTGTGAGCAGATAAGAAGGGAATAGAGAAGAAGAACCACATTCACCATCACAGCTGAAGCTATGGTTTACAGTGACATGCAGCACTGAAAGGATTCAAGAACAGAGCCATAGCCCCAAAGTAATCACCTGGTTATGGTCTGCCTTTGTGGTAAATTTAGAACATGGAGATTGCTATTGCTGCTGCCTTGTTTTTTGACCTATGTGGACTAATGCTGCAGAGAAGCCCTTTTGTTTTGCACAACAACCTCCCCTTCTGCTCTTTAAGTAGATATTTAATATTCCATTGGGTGCATCCTCAACAACCACAATACAGCAGCAACCAACATTTGGTTTACTTTATTTACCAAAACTTTATTTAGGCTTCAATTCATGTAAGCTCTACTAAGGTGGAAGGGACCTATCTTAACACTTGGGCTACATCACATGTACGGGACCGTAGAGGTCCTGACAAAGCAATGAGCGAAACCTCACAAACACGTTGGAAGTACGAAGTTATACCTTCCAAATGACAGAGCAAGAATAGGTGCTACAGACACACTACCCATGTACAACCATGACGAAAGTTCACTGAACTAGAGGGGTAAATATCTTATTGTTATTTTGGGTATCACAAGTGCTGTCTTCCCAATTCTACTCTTTGATGCATTTCACCAACATTTTTATGATCAAGGATTTTCCTCTTCAGCTGGATGCCGGATGCTTCTTAAATACAAGTTTAACCTGCAGCGTTAAATGTTCTGAAAAATTCAGCATCGACAAAGCTTTCAATCACCTTCTCAATTAATTCCAGAGATAAGGCTGCCTATTAACTTCTCATTAGCCAAAAGATAGTTCTTCCTGCCCTATTGAAAACTCAGGGGTCCATAATGTGCTTTCGAGCAAACAGCTACTCACATTGAGGAGATAAACAGGGGAGAAAACCTATCAACTCCATACAGTTGAATTTAGAGTAATACAATGGGGTGTGGTTCTGGGCTTTGTTACTAGCACACTGTAATGGGAATACGGACACACCACAACCCTGAAGAGGAATGGCAATCTGCTAAATAGCAATCAGCAGGCAGCTTTTTAATCTAGATTTTTTCCAGAAAACATGTGTTGATCTAAAAATATGACCTAATTGCACTTTAATTAATCTCCCACAAAATCTTAGAATCAACATTACTGAAAAGTATTTTTAAAATATATTGCAGATTTTAATTCCAAGTATTTAAAATAAGGCATATAAACAGCTTACAAATGATGAGAAACTAAGCTGTAATCCAAAATGTTATCTTCATTCTAAAAAAACCCAAACCCAAAGAAACTCAGGAGCTATGATGCATTACACCTTATCTAAGTTTTTAAAACAACTTCTTCTGGCTAAGTCAAAACCAATCACTTTAGAGAAAAGAGGTTTTTTTACACTAGTTAACTAGAGATAACAGAAAACAGTTATCAAGTCCGTGTTATTAAAACATCAGTTTCAGGAGGAAAAAAAAACCCAAAATAGACATTCAAGAAATTTACCTGTTTTGGAAATTGTTAATTTTCTGTAAAATTTTAATACTAATTTTTCCAGAAAAATCTATTTTAAAGAGTTGTTCTGACATTATGGGCTTAAGGCACAGGTAGAGGACAGAAGTCGCCATGAAAGTTCTTGCCGTCATGAAGTGAACTGTGAGACAAGATGACGTGCAACATATTGCACACTATCTGCTGCCAACACACTTTGACAGGCAAAGATAAAGTGTCACACAGTATTAATCTACACAAACTCCATAATCATGTAAGGTCAACCTCAAAATAAACTGCACCAAAAAAAGGTAAGTGAAATGTAAGAAATGAAAATTCCTAGAGTGCCATTTAAGAGCATGCAACTCCTAGTTCCTTTTGCAACACCACAGGACAATGGTGTGAGAGTTTGGAAGCTCCTCACAGGTGAAGATGTGCCCTAGATACCAGTACCATGAGTCCCTCTTCCCTCCTCCTGACTTCACACTTTACCTCATTTTAGTACAGTAAACTTGAATTAGTTACACTGTGACACAGGAGTGGCAGTAAACCTCTATAGGTGTTCTCTGTGTTGTGATAAGCATAGGGCAATTTACCAACCTGCTTCCAAATTGTGAGCCAGCTTGTGCATCTTCTTTCAGAACTGGGATTCAGAAATCACACTTGAAGACCAGAAGCAATATATATCTATATAGCTACCATATCACCTAACAACTGCTAAATCTTCCCTCAAGCCTTCAACCACAACTAGCCAGAGCTAAAGGCCTTCACCATATGCAGAGAATGATTTGCATGCACAGACCATTGTCAGTTAGAAGCTATAAAACTTGAGCTATTAATAAATCTTTCTTACAGATAAGCCTCTAGTCATCCAAATTATCAGACCACAAATATATTTCAAGTCATTTGGAAACAGATGTAAAGACTCAAAACTTGATTACACCAGAAATTTATCCAACAATAAGGTATCCAATATTGGTGAAGATTTGAAGCAAAAAGAATTTCAAGTCAACTCTAACTACAAGCACCTAGCTTCTCAACATTGCTAAGTTGTCTCAGAATTATGATAAATTACACAGCCTGGATACCAGCAGAATTAGGCATCACACACTGGTGTGTCAGATCTGTTGCAAAACACCTTTATAACAAGCTCAAGTCCAGCTGCAACTTTCAAGACAGAAGCTCCCTTCAATTCACACAGGGACAATCTCTTGCAAGAAAGTAAAATGTCGTCAATGGTGCTATTTCATGAACACCTTGCTGCTGCTACTGGCAAGTGGTTTTCATTTTCTTCCATTTTATTTCTCTTCATCAAGCTCTGTCCTTGACCTTCACTTGCTTGGACCTTCTCTGGAACTCTGGAAGCTGAGTGTATGGGAAGCAAATTCACCTCACAGTAATGCATTAAAAAGTGTAAACTGATTAGAACTAAGGGTCAAAATCAATGAAGAAAAGGCACATGTGACAGCAATAGCTGGTTTACAGCTGCACAGATAATTCGGCTTAACAGATACCAACTCGACCAACCTAGTTCCTTAGAGGTAAACGAGTCCCCAGGTATGAAAGTGATTTGCTGAATTCAAGCTCAAAGGGACCCCAGGAAATCCCTATGGATCATGGATGCACACATACCATTGGTCAAGTGAGCTGGGCAGTACTAAGATCACAACCAATCATGTTTGTAAAGTGTGGAAAATTTGAAGCCCCTATATAAGGGACTGCCCCTTAATAAATATTGGCTGCTGCTGCATGATCTCAGCATGTTTATGTGAGTTCCTGTCTCTGTCAACAGCAACAGGCATACTACAAACTCCCAATTGAGTTCATTGAGATGCAAGCCCTTCTTGCTGCAGCAAGAACACTGGCAGTCTATAGCTTGAAATACTCACGGTGGATGAAAGCTTTTAAATCGTATCAGGAAGCTGGATGTCAGAGACTAAAAATGAAGCAAAATTAAATGTACCACAACTGGAGCATAGAAACCCTTACAATTTTACTTCACTGTCATTTAACATATCCCACTAAACAGACATGCTCCATTATTTCAGCAGCATGAGAAGAGTGTGGCAGGTCCAAACATGCAAGTGTGTTCCAGTGCATTTAACAAGAACATCAAACAGAAGTAAGATGTAGCATAGTATGGAATAAATCCCGGGGCTGACAGACCCTACATTCCTAAAGGAAAAATTACTTCCTCTAGACTACGCCATGTAAATAAAGAGTTATGATCCTGCTGATCCAGAGAGTCAAACTGGGATTAATTCATTTTATTAAAAAAAAAATTAAGATACTCAACATCACAGCCTTCTTTCTTATCAAGCAATGCTTGCACATACAGATTAGACAACCATAAGCCATACAAAATAGGCTTACATGGGAGATAGCCATTTCAAAAGTCAGTCTTTAGGCTGAAGTGACAAAAATGGAATATGAAATTACTTTAGGCCAAATGATTTCTGATGTTTTTAAGGAAAAACAATTAATCCTTCAGAATAGCATTCCTTAAGACCTAAGGTCTTAAGGTCTAAGCTTCAAAGAGGGGAAAAAAATTGTTTGCTTGAAGTGAGACAGAAATTCAGAGCATCACTGAAGAACTGCAATACTGATGTAAGGGATAAACAGTGCAGTTTAAAACTGACCATCTAGTAAAACGATCATTGTCCCACGCTTTCTGAATGTAAGTGAAATCAAGATAGCAGAACTCCACCCTTCAGAGTACAAAATTAAGACTTTCATATTTGCAACTTGTGTAAATAATATATACACGATATGTAAGACAAAAGCCTTTCTCTCTCCCAGGGAAAGCTGTGGATTTTATACAAACACAACATATACTCACTATGTATTAAATAAAAAGACTTTAGAAAGTGTGTTTTTAGAAGTGCTCCAAAGCAGCATTTTCAAAAGATTATTCCTTTCCAAAAACTTAAGACTAAGCTATTTCTATTCTCTTTGGCCAAAAACCAAAACAGGGTCAGAGCAAGAAAGCTGCGTACTTTAAATAGCGTATCTGGAACAAGTGATATGCCTTTATCGCAGCACAACATCACTAACTGGATGCTGCTGTAGATAATAAACAACTTTATAACATCAGCTTTATAAAACCAGCTTTGCTAAAGGTACACTTTTCTAAAGGAATGTTCCTTACAAACTGTTATTATACTTGTTAATAGAGTAAAATTAATTCTTTGTGGTGTATGCTATATGTATATACCTATGCACAAGGATTTATAGAGAGACAACAACTGAGCATAAAGGTCTCTTTAAAGAACTGGATGGTATAAGCCCTACAGTACAACAACAGATGCTCACAAAAATGGAGGTTTTCCCTCAACTCTTCAGCAACTGAAGGGGCAAGAGTATGATCTGAAGGAGGAGTGAGCCAATTTCACTTTCAAGTCACCTGTTAATAAGAAAACCTTGAAATATGTTATAAAGACAAAAATTTGTTTCAAAAAATATTCTGTATTTCTTGTTTGCAGTCCTTTAATCAGAGTTACTCCTTTATATATATAAAAACACTGATTTCCAGACACAATCTGAAGTTCCTACATGTTAGCCAATTGATAAAAAGGAAAGCTTTAAGAAAATGGAGAACTATAGCCGAAGTTCTAGAATTTAAGAACTGAGGAAGTTTTCTCCCCTATTCAGGCTTCAAACACTTCGGAGCTCTTGCAGATCTGTAAGTATTATTTTACAGCATGCACACTCACACGCACCAAAGGCACAGGTAAAGTGTGTTTAGCCAACTGTGAAATGTGGTAAAAATAGCCCAAGAGTGGCAAAACATGAGGTTACACATTTGCCTGTAATTGAGATGTCCTGTAACGTATCCTATCAGGACACCCCTTTGGCTAGATACAGTTCCATTCAAGACTTTAAGGTTTTATATGATTATCAAAAAGCCTTACTTTCCTCTAAAAACTTCTCATACATGTAGAAAGCTGCATTATCAGTAAGTGCTTGTCAAGAAAAATATCTATTTCGTTCTGACAGCCACAAGAAACACCACGGACCAGTAAAAGAATAGCAGCTACCAGAGTAAAATCAAGAAAGAACCTGTGGCTGCTACAGGGACACAAGTCAATTATTTTACAGGGAAGAGAGAGCTGGCAATCCTCAAGATGTCTGTTCCACTACAAATGATCTATCCTGGTAATATGAACTCTTTCAAAATCCAATTCTCACTAACACTATAATGTCAGCAGATAAGATGACAGACAACCTGGCAAAATTCCTCTGTCTTCCATTAAGTGAAGATCTTTCATTTCTTCAACTGCATGTGTCAGTGAAAAATCACAGCCTTGAACAGATGACCACTTCAAGGGTACTGCTGCTGACTGTCTTCTTGCATGTGAAACACTTTTTTACTACATCATCCAAAACAGAGATCTTACCTCCCTCACTGTGCATACAAAATATCCGCAGAGTCTTACTTTGTCATGCAACAAGGGGTTTGAAATGAATTCAAGCTGTCTGGGAAAAGTGTCAACTGTCAGTTACAGGACTAATAGTTTGCAAGTGATGTGTGCACAAGTATTTGCCACTGTTGCTTTGTATTAAAAGAGACATACATTTTTATCATCTAAAACAGTTTACCTATCAGAAGGAAAAAAAATTCCTTTTGTTTGAAAACTAATGTAAGAAAAGTTATACAATAGTTATACTAAGGTAAGAAAAGTTATATAATCTTTTCCCTAAACAGTCCTTTACAGATTACTTTGTCAACGTTGGGGTGTTTTGTTTGTTTTTTTTTTTTTTTTAACAACCAATTCATCTTCCAAAACAAAACTACACTTTCTGCACTAGATACATTATAGCCTTACTGGAGTCATTATCAGAATCCCAAACAACTCTGACTGAAGGGGCCTCCAGAATGCAACCAGAGCCTGGTCAAACCCCACCTTCAAAACAGAGACACCATCAAACAGGTTGCTCAGGACCTAGTCACATTCTGACTGTCTCCAAAGTTAAGAGAGACTACTACTGCTGTGGAGAACTTACTCCACTTTTTCAACTCCATACACTGTATTTGCCTTCTGATACCTAATCAGAATTTCTTTACTGCAACTTGTGTTTACTCTCTCCTGTTTTATCACTGTACACCACCTCTACAAAAAGTCTGGCCCTTGATACCCTCTCATGAGGCAGCTGAAAACAGCAGCAACATTACTCCCATAGCCTTCTAAGGCTGAACAAACTTAGTTTTCTCAGTTTCTCCCTGAGCAAGATTGCTCCAGAACAGGAATCATCTTAGTGACCATTTAACATGTCAGTGTCTTTCCTCAATGAGAGCCAAAACTGGACACACTATGTTAAAGATGGACTTCAAGTGCTGAATCCCTTCTCCTGACCCACTGGCTATATCCTTGCTAATATAGCACATGGCTGGTTTCTTAATAGCAAGGACACTCTGCTGACTCACCTTCTACTTCTCTTTCTCAGGACCTTCAGATGTTTTTTCTGCAGAGCTACTTTCTAGTCATTGGATGTCTAACCTGTGCTATAGCAGGGGGTTATTTTGACACAGGTTTAGTACATTCCATTTACAACTGTTAAATTCCAAGAGATTTGTCAAAGCCCTTTTCTCCAGCCTACTGTGTTTCCCCCTGAACAGCAACCTTAATCTCCAGAGGAGTCAACCACGCAGCCTCGTTTGGTATCAACCTGCAAAGGTGCTGAGGGTTTGTTCCATCCTAACCCATCACATCATTAATACAGATGTTGAACATGATCAGTACCAGACTGCCTGGCTGCCAGTGTGCTTTGCACTGCTGACCACAACCAGCTCTAAGTCACTGACGGGCAAGGCAGCTCTAGAACACTTCCTCAAAAAAATTTATTACCTTAGAGTAGAACAAAAACATAGTTCTGTACTTAGTGGTCCAGCAAGCAAGAAACGAATTACTGACACATCTTCTGCAGAAGGACTGCAGCAGGAAGCTCTAAACAAGCTACCCTCCACTCCAGGTCTGTATCAGGACATCATTGCATTCAGCAACCCAGATCAATTCCACAAGTGAAACTCAAACCTCTACTGGCAGTTTTGTCAATGCCTTACTGGGGCTTTGAATGGGTTACAAACTGGGACACAAGTATTACTGCCACCTTAATAGTGCATTCCTGTAGGTATGTATGAGAAGTGCTATTAAAAGCTTACTATTAATATAACTGCAGCTAAAAAAGGAAATGCTAACTCCTGACTACAACATAAACTTGATTTTAACGAAAGTGCTCTGTACTTTCTTAGATTACAAATTTCTACCTTAAATGTCAAAAAAAGAATTATTTTTCAGCATGAAAAATGTAGCAGGAAATTAATCTATTTCCCATGGTACCTATGCCACAGTGCACACAACAATTACGACATGTGTTTTAATGTCAGAATGTGACATTTCAGAAAAAATCCTGAGTACGTGTAATACAATTTAATCAAATGAAACATTTTCTGCCAGAGCATCATTTGTGGCACCAGCAGAGGTTGTACAGACAGTAAAAAAACTGGATTATACAGAATCTTTAACAGCAGAAGTAAATATGTTTATTTTAAACTTTAACATTTTATATTTATGGATTATGTGGATGATGACTGACATTTACACATATTTGTGTTTCTCAGTCAAGAAAACTCCACAACCTAAAAGCCATCCTGGTAAAGATCCAGACTATCTACAGATACAGGACAGAATTTTAGGGGAATGGAAAATAAAGAAAATCTCAGACAACATTATTACAGTGTTAACTTGCTGCACTTTTTAACATGCTTGAAAATACTGCAGGTTTTCTTAACCTTCATGATATGGCACTTCAGAAGGGATCAATAAAAAAATTCAAATATAAATACCAGTGAAGCAGTTTCGATTTAGAGACTGTTAAATTACTGGGAAAAAAACCCCAAAAACTTTCACTAAACCAAGCCCAGATATAATCCTGCTGCTTACAGGCAGCTTCTACTGAATGGTGAAATGCTTGAATTCTACCTGCCTGTGGATATTATAAGGATACCCTTGAAGTTTCATAATGGTATAATTTACATTTCATTTAGAAGGGATCTGATTGTTTACTTTTATTCAGTTTCCAAAGACACTCTAAATTTATATGCTATAAAACCCAAAACACTTTATGCAAGTTAACTGTCTGACAAGCATATTGCATACCTCCAGATCTGTGTAATACTACAGAATTTTGCACATACACTGCTTCAGGGCACTGTAGTAATGAAAATAACATTTATCAAACTGTAAGTCATTATTTTAATTATATTAAATCAAAATACTAAAGGAAGAATGTATTTATTTTTATCAGTGTGAAGTTAAGAACAAGGCTTTCCACACAAAGTTATTCATTGGTTGTAGGTCAAGGTGGAAGAACCAGCAAGTTAAGGCTGTTTTTTAATGTATTAGAAGTTCAAACAACTCTGTACAGCTTGCTCAGATTTTCTTGGCAAATGTATTAAGGCTTATATTTTCCCCTCCACCCAAGGCAATATTTATTTTTAACAGGTAAGATATTCAGTTACAAAATTTCAGGAATATCATGATCCATATCAGGAAGTTTAAGGTAAAGGCAGAAGCAAGTAACATATTTTGCAGGTCTAAAAAACGCTGTACAAATCTCACTGAATTACTGCATCTTGGAACAAACCTACCTACATTTATGTTCAGTATATTCAGCTAAAGCCAGGCAGGTAAATTCTTGATATTCCATTTCTTCTTGGCATGCTCCATAAATTAAGGCTTGTAACTAGAATTATATAAAGCATGGGGGTTTTAATAACTGCTGTTCTTGAACACTACAAACCCTTGTTGATTCTCAGTAGGGACAAACACTGTTCCTCTTCGTCCTTAGGCCAGCTGAGCTGCGAGATGAAGCAGGACTAAAGACAACTAAAAGCCCCCACGAACAAGCCAGACTGCAACAAAGCAGGACAAAAATCCAGGTGCTTTCAATTTGAATCCACCATATTGCATATGCATAAACTGGCACTTACATTCAGCTATGTTAGCTCATTAGGAAAATTTTCCACCTTGCTGAAGTACTTCAAATAAAGGTTTTGATGCCCCTTGTTCTAAACCACATCTATGTGTTTAGTGCAACAAGTAAAATGCAGATATATAGCACGGTGTACGAAATAAAGAAAATCCTGTATTTGCATGCATGAAGCATGGCAAATAACTATTTAATGTTATTGTGCCTTATATAATTAGGCAAATGCCTATCTGACTGTGTCTTAAACCAGATGTACACTTGTCAGAAGTTTCTCACTATCTCGTAATTTTAATGACAGTATGTAATCATAACCTTCCTCTGTCAGTTGAGGGAAAAATCTCACAAGTGACTGAGATTTATATTACTATGCAATAGCCAAATACAAGATCCTACAAGAGCTGACTATCAATCTTGACAATCACAAAGCTCAAATACATACAATATTCAGTCTGAAGAAAGAACTTGTTTACCAGCTGAGTACTATGGACTATCATGCCCTTAGGATGCAATAAAGATTATATGCAATCCCTTCACTGTGAAGTTACAGTTAAGCACAGTGCATACTGAACCCAAACGAGAGAGATCTGTAACAGGCAAAATCCAGTCTGGTCAGTGACTAGCTAACACATGCTCAAGTTCTCATATTGACTCTGAAATGCAACTGTTGCATCCACTCCCTTCACACTCTCTGTCCTCTTAATGATCAATTTCCTTACCAAATACCTGCTATGTTTAACAGCTCAGTGAAATTACTCACCTTCATTTACTTTTTACCCTTTTTCCCTTAGAACGGACTTGGAGGAGGGAAGGTATTTAATAACACATGGAAAACAGAGCTTCCCAGAATATGTTACAAAACAAGAGACTGCATGACCTGTTGAAGGTTACAGAATGACTCCATTGCTCACTCTGAATTAAAAATTGGTATCCTTCTCCTCCTTTCACTAATAAAATACTAACCACTACTCAACACTTGCAGAATTCCTTTCATCACAGGATGTCAAAAGCCTTTACAAATATTAGTCAAACACTGCAACAGCACTTATGTAAAACTTCATTCACATGAGTAAACCCATGCAAAAAATAAGTATGTTCAAAGCCATAGGACAAGAAGTATGGAGAGAAATAGCTCTTGCCATTAAGGAACACTCCCTTAGAAACAAGGACATAATACTCCAAATGTGATGTGAAGAGCCCTTGATTGTCAATACGTTACTATAAAATGTGGTCATGTGCAATCCTGCAAAGATCACACTAAATTTCAGGCATCATTCTCATGGAGACATGAGAAGACTCTGTCTTCCTCCAAACACAGAAAACAATTCTCACAAGATTTTTTTTTAAATTCTTGTTTTGTGTGTCTTGTTTGGCAACTTCCTTTAGTGAAGACAAGTTATAAGTATGATATTCTTTGGTATTTCTACAAAATGAACCAGTAATATTGAGCTCAGACACAAATCAAATATGAATTCAAATCTCACAAATGCAAGTAAGCTACTTCTTAACATTCAATCATGTACTCCAGTAATTAAGAAAGCAAAATACCAAATTTTTAAAATAACTCAATACCCATTCTCTAAAGAAATAACCACAAGTCCAAATGTACTGTTTTTACAAACTATAACAGAATCATCACTTAATTGAGTGATCTTACAACTTGAGATAACATGTCCACATCTGACCTGCAACAAACATGACTCTCTTGCAATTGTTTTCTCTTTCCAATGACTAACTACAAGAAACCGATCTGTAATACTGATAGTTTTCCGTGAAAGTTGACCATACTGAAACATACTCAAGTTAATTGCTTCTGTGTACCGCCACATTTGCAGAGTTTAATGACAGAAGTGAGATTAGTTTTTGTATTTCTTAAAATTGTTAAGCTACTGAAAAGTCCCCAAGGTGACCAGCTCTAAACTCCTGTAAAAATGCACTTTAAATTCAGTTTAATTTTTATTAATCATTTTTCCCCTCAGAAAAAGAGAGAATCTGACATTAATGTCTGCAAAAAAATACTTCCGCTTTGGAGAAAAACTACTGTTTTTAAGTAAGACAAAACAAGTTGCACTAAAAAGATTTGCAGATTCACTTTGCAGTGAACATTTAGAAAAGGAGACTGTTATTGCAATGTTGATAAAGAAGTTAAATGAAAAATTGAGTAATTCAGATTTCATCCCAGCAGACATTCAGGTTTTTCACAGGTTATTTTTATTTTTAATATTCTTAGTAGTTCAACAATGAAGTTTACTTCACATCAAAACAAAAAGATTCAGTGAAGGCTGACAAAGTGTTAGTTGGCTGAACAAAAAAGAGTTTTGTGATTTGTGTTTTACACAACAAAGTATGTTTTTCTTCTGGCTACTGATTGAATGCCTGGACATTGTGGTTTGGATTTTTTCACCCTTTCAAAAGGACATAATCTGACAGTGGAAACTTAAGTCTCCGGACAAGGTGTGTATCATCCTTACAACTTTATTACAAGTTCTACTATAGCACAAAATCAGAGAGCAATTCAGTATTGTATTTGGTACACAGCTTTCATCACATAAAGCAATTTTTCCTACTCCTTACATGGGACAACCGCTCCTTAGCATAATTTATGTTATCATTCATGCATTATGCCTTCAACAGAGGACTGATGAGATTTAACAGCTTGGCTTTAACAAGCAGTGTTCCACCCTCACTAATTCTACAGAAATCAACAGCCCAAAGTTGCTGGGTTCTCCTGAGTTAAACGAATCACCCAACTCTTGAAGAGTCTAATCAACTCATCGCCACTTAGAAGTGATCTTGACCAAGTTCAAGATCAAATACTGCTGAGCTGTATCCAAACATACCTGGAAACCAAGAGGGAGCAACCTCCCAGTCTGCAGCTACAGAAGCTTTACTGACATCGTGTGCCCTCCAGACAAACAGACCTACTACAGACACAACTATTACACATGTAGTTCTCCACATCTGGAAAAGCACAGATACGTAATCTTAGCCAGTACTCAATGGAGTTTCATTACCTTCACAAAGCTGCTGATTCCTAGATTTTATCTAGTAATCGACATCCCGTGTAAAACTATATCCCATGTAATTGTATTGCAGCATATTCTTCCACTTCTATGAGTCACTAAGGCATGAATACAAAGAAAGGAGTTACAACTATGCTGTTACATACTATGGCTGTAGTAAGGTCATCAAGATTCCACTGTAGATTAAACAATGTCAGGATTCCTCATGCCAGTAGTAAAGAGATACAGTATATACTGTATCAATAAATCACTCTATTTTATAAAGCTACTATTCAATATTTGTTGTCTACAGGTGATAAAATACAAAACCACAGGTGATAAACTAAAATCTGATGAAACAGCAATGCTAAATTGCAAGCCAGGTGTCTCAGAGGAAAAAAAAATACATTTACCACTCTAGGTGTGTAATTAAAATGCTGTCATACATCAACTCTGGCACGCATTTCAAAATTTCTTTACAATATGAAAATGGATATAAACTTCCTCCTTTCCTATTTTTGTATGAAGACGTAAATACTGATAAAAGTTATCTTGATAAATTAAATCACATAAATCATGTCCTTCAAACAGCTTTTAGAACAAATGCACTGCACCATTCATAGGATGGAGCAGTATTTGTAAGATACACACATGACACCAAAGTGAATCATTTTGCTAACAGACCATGCCCTCTTCTTGTTCTAGAGCTTGCACCTGCTGTTAAATGCTGACAGGTAGGGATCAGGTCTCATCAGATCCTCCGTGAGGATGACAGACTGCAGACCCTGTTCAAGAAACTAGGTAAATCACAAGGGAATTAAAGTCTTCTCCTTGCAGCATTGCTACAGACTTCCTGACGGCCAAAGCATGATACTTACTCCTAAAAACATAAGTGAATAAATAAAAGACGTGGGTCATAATAAGAAATTTGATACACTCTCAAATCATTAAAGAAAACTGAACTTCATTCTGGTGAGCTAGCTCAAAATAAAGAGATATGCTAGACTTGATATCCACTTGTAAAGCATCCAGATCTTGAGGGCAATGAAAAATGACTGTATCTGATGCTTAGGTTATGTGGTAAGCACAGAGATTCTTTGCAGAGCCTGATGTGGAAGCATTTCATCCCCAGATGCTGCTTCTCACCCTTCTTACTGCAACCAGCTGGCCCATCCTTTTCATTAGTCATTTTTCATTTAAAATTGAGATCAATAAATTACTCAAAACATCACAACTCAATATTTCATGTTAAGATTCGTGCCCAATTAAGATGTAATCTGAAATTGTTCATTGGCATGCAGAATGAAAACTAGAGAATTGTAAAGAAACTGCGTGCAGGAAGCAGGAAAAACAAAAACAACACAGAAATGCAAGATGTGACTTGTTTTGAACCGTAAGAAACTAAAAATCCTTCTTTGTGAAGGTACTTAAGCAGCCAAAAAATTCAAAGCCTTTCCAAACTTATCTCCTCATATAATCATTTGAGTTTCAAGGACAAAGATGTGATCATTTTGATTTGGCATTCTAATAAAATGATTAGCTGAGACCTCAGAATAGCATAAAGAACCAAATACCCTCACCAAGGCATGCAATATCAACAAATACCACTTGCACTCTTGATACCTGTAGACAAAATCTTGGTTTTGTCTATCCTGAACTGCAAATTCAAATTCATCATTCATATGGAATGCTGATCACTGTTCCCAGTTAACAGCATCATATCAAAGCTCTCCATAATTTACTGGTCTTCCATTTTCATAGGATATTGTAGAAAACAGTGGAAAAAATACAGATCACCAAAACATAATAGTGAGTGAAGTGGCATTACTATACATTTCCCTAAATTTCAAAGACTTAAAATTGCTGCTGTGCTTTTGAAGAACACCAGATTTGACACTAGTTATGCACCAGCTTCTTTCCCGGCGATGAACAAATTCTTTAACAATAGTTCTAATGGCCAACATTAAATTTCTAAGCATACTGTATTATGCATCTACATGTTATAATATGACACCCAGTCATATCTATCAAGGAAAATTCCTTTTATTTTAGCAACTTCCTAGTAGTGTAATACAATGTTTGCAGTGTAATACAGAATGCAAATAAATATCAGTTTCCACACTTGGTAAAAAAAAAAAAAAAAATCCCATCTCTTTTTCTCATGTATACAAGCACACTTTATGTGCACATAATGTACAGAAACATAGAAATGCTTCACTCTTTGAAGACTTTTAAACTGTAATTTCTCCTTGTGTTCTTGGCAAGCTATGTTTCAAGAGCTAAGACAGCAGTCAGTGCTCCACAAGAAGCATTCTCAGGAAGGATATTACAAGTTCACTCAAGAGCTTTGTACGGTCACAGAAAACTGCAGCTGCCTGATGATAAATACATTTTTAAAAAGAGACCACTCCAAGGATAAATCAGGTTAACACTACAGTTAACACTAGAAATAGCATTGTTTATTCAAATGTTTTTTCTGAAAGTAAGAATTAAAGCAGGAAGTTATTAGAATCCATGGAACAAAACCATTACAAGTAGCAGCCATTGCATCACAATGAAGTCCTTTCACCCTAAATCCCACAACCTCCTGACTTAGATGGGAAAACACAGGCCTGTGCTTAACACTGTAGTGCCATCTCACCCACTATCTGTGCAGATGGCCAGAGACACCCATACAGGGTAACTTAGAAATTTCAAGAAGACTGTAAAAGAGTGGAAAACAGCATTCCATAGGCCACATAATTGTGCCTGTTTAGTTTATTTTAAATTAACTAGCCAAAACAGTTATGAGGCAGAAAAAAAATGAAGTTATAGAAAATAGTCCGTTAAAAGGCAGAGACGATTGCTACTTTTTACTGTCACCAATATGGTATGCTATTTTTGATTAATCCATTTTTTACAGTCCTGATACTGTGCACCACTCGCTAGCTGCATTTTTTTTTTGAAAAAAGTTAACTTTATTTCATGCCTTCTGGAAATAATGCATAGATTAAACTACCTAGTCTAGACATGCAACACTTACTAATTGCTAAATAAACAATCATTTCCTTATCTCTTATGCAAAGACATTAGAAAGTTTACACGAAAAGTGTTCACTGTATCCTCAGGCATTTGTCTGAACTAAGGATAGTCTCCCATCAGGGAAAGAATTTCTTTTAACTATGCTGTTATTCCTATGGAATTGGTGCTGCCCTATCTCAGCAGTCAGTCATCTGTGAGCTTTTCCTATTTGCATTGAGTGCAGTAGACAAGATTTCTGAAATCTTGACTGAGGGTTCTCATTCCTTGTCTCTTTCCAGGAATTATAATTTACAGCTTAAGTGATGAATTTTACTTGCTGCTTATGTCATTCACAGAGTACCAGATCAATTTCTAACTTCAATCCTATGTAAATATCTCCTGCTTTTGAATACAGTAATTTAGCATTAGTTAAGAAATTTTTAAAAAGCGTAGATAATCAATGAGGACTGAATGTGCATCTTGCTTACAAAAATCTGGTGTCCGTTCAGACTCAGAAGATGGAAACATTTTAAAACTAACTACGTACTACTTTCAAAGAAGAAATTTATCTTGTAAACCAAGTCAGCTCTAGAATATTTATATTCCAGAAAGTTTGCATTCCTTCACAATATGGAAATTCTTATCAGAAAGTTGCTTCAGCATTCAAAAATTCTAAGATGACAGGAACTTGCATACCACAGACAACATGGCCATGGATAATCTTCCAGGCATGGCCACTCTTTTTCTGTTACAGAAGAGGGAAATTCTAAAGCAAGACATAATCCAGAAAAGAATCTAGAGTGAGGAAACCACTGAACTGCCACCTCAGAGATTATAAAAGAGCACGACCAAAACAGTACACAAAAAATAAAAATGTTGAGTTACAAGAGAAAAAGTGAGGTGAAAATTATGATATAAATGAAATTTTAGCATTTAATATATTTCTAAAGTACAAGATAAGGCTGATTTGTATTGTTAAGTTCTCCATCCAAGTAGTGCTTGCTACTTTTAGGTTACTTTTTGCCTTGTTGCATGCATTATGCAAGATTATTTTTAATCAAAAGCACATGTTTCTCATGTTCAGTGATGTCATGAGACACAAAGAATTGCTTAAAACTCACTATAACCTTCAAAGAGTAGCAGACATTCAGTGGTTAGAAATGTGCACTCTTTTTCAGAAAAGCATTCAGCACACAGGTCCACTTAAGTTTGGCGTCTTTCCAGTGATGAATATAGTTCTAACCTCTGCTGACAGAAGATCTGAAGACTCCTGTCTTCAATTAACAACTACCTCTTTCTACCTACCAATGATAAATGTCACGAGTGTGGAACACAGCAGTTTCTTTTTTTTAGACACTAGGCAAAACCAGTGTATGATCATGACATGAATATAAGATATTCACCATTCCACACAACATTGCACTTCTAGTCTGTTCAATTAAACCCTTTCTTGATCCTCTTTAAGAAAGGCAGCTCTGCATAAAGACAGGTCAACTCTTTGCTGCTATATAAAGTTGAAGGTTAAAATATGTAAGCTGATGTGGAAGACTATTTCCTGCTGAAAGGAAAGCCCTTTAAACACTAGAACCTCAAATCTAATTTGGCTGCTTATCGATGCTTCCATGCATACTGCCAGAGCAAAGCATCTGTCTTTCTGTGAAGCCACTTTTTGGAAAAATGGTTAACGCTACCTAGCAGAAAAGCTAGCATGACCGTACAGTAGAAGAAATACAGAATTCAGTCACACATGTAAGCATTTCAAATTCCAAATTTTAGGTTGAAGACCAGACCTTTATCTTTAATCAAATCTGTCTGCTAAGCTGGAGGTGCCAGTTGGACTTATGGTTACCAGTAAATGTGACTTACACTTGACTGACCTAAATGGGGAAGTGCACAAAGTATGAGTAACCAACTTTTACTTATGAGTAAAAGTTGTATAGAGTATAAAAGAAAAAAATACATTTGGCTTCACTGGAAACATCATTCATTGTTAAACCAGCCCTTTATAAGCTTACTCATAACTAACACCTTGTTTTAACAAGAGAGTGGGATAAACTCTATTCAGCCACTGAAGCTATGCTACTAACTTTAATTAGAGGGCAGCACAGCTCATAATGAAGCAAGCTTAGCTGGGTCTCCCACTCATCACTGCAAGAATCTAGTCCATAACACTGTTACAGGTGGTGACTGGGTAGCAACTCCAAACTGAGAAACTCATCACTACATGGTTACAGTATTTCTGGAAGACCTGCTGGGAAGAACCATACAGTTTAATTATAACATATTACCAGCTGTAATAGGTGAATAAAGCAAGAACCACCACAACAATATCTATCTCCAAAGTGGTCGAGGCTTACGCAACAAACCTTACAAACCTAGTTTAAATGTCTTCTGAAGCTACAGCCAAAGGCAATTAGACTTGTAAACACTCTAAGCTAAGTGTAAACACTTTCAGCTAAAACTGAAAGGGAAACCCAAAGGATTTTCCACGAGGCTTGGTCTGGAGCAAGCAGTTGTGTGGCGCTTGGTTGCTGGCTGGGGTTAAACCATGACAGTGCATAAAAAAGGAAGGTGAGTAAAAAAGCAGATCACTGTAATGCTCAAATTGATTATCCTGATTTTCATTAACTACCAATGAAATTTTTAGATGCATCCTCAAAGTGCACGCCATTAAGAGGCAATTCTTTCCAAAGAATGAGGCATAGTTACACTGCACACACCAGGAGACATCAGTGCTTCAACTGCTAGGGAGTGAGATAATTAATCATTAAGCTTTTGATACTTCAACTTCTTTTAAAAACTGTTTAGCATTTTTGTTACTTTCAACAGACAAACTCACCACAGTGTTGTTTATAGGTTTTTTTCAGTGTGTATTCTCTTGCTAAGTTCCACATTTATAATTTAGGAAAATAACCTTACTATACATTTACATAAAGCCTCAGTTGGCAAGACACAGCACACAGATTAAGGTACCCCAGGGGAAAAAAAAAAAAAAAAAAAAAAAAAAAAAAGAAAAACTCCTCTTTGCTTCTAGAGCTTGGTATTAATGACATTTTGCCTGGAAAAGAAATCCCTTTCACTGTGAAATGGGCTTTAAATCCCTGTCAAGATTTTTAACAGCACAGAAAAATAATTAATAATGGTGATGCTCATTCTATAATACTACTTTAGATCAAAACCTTCCTCTCCTAAAGGGAACTCCTGAAATAACCAGAGCTGTTCATATATTCAACAGAAGCTATTCCAAGATTTTACTTCAGGAGGGAACAAAATATGAGGCATCAAACCTATGAGCAGGTTCTCATGTCTTTCATACTGCACTGAAGAATAACAATGTTTAAAGCCTCATTAAAAACCCCACAAGTGTTAAATATAAAATGTGAATTTCAGTTGAATGAACAGTCAACTTCAGGCAGACTGCCTCTGAACTAGGTTCTCACCGGTTTTAAAACATCAAAGAAAATCAAATTTCAGGGTATTTTCTTTGTGTCATTAGTATTTCTCAAGGTAGCATGCAGAGCTTTTAAGCCTGAATTCCTCTACACTCAGAAAAAGCCCTTAGTTTGACCTCAAGGCACTGGACTAAGATTTGTCACAATTTGTGACCCAGCTACAGTAATCATGCTCCTTACCAAGTGGAAGCCCCTAAGTGCCGAACCAACTTTTAACACTAAAGTTTTAGCACTTGAAATTATGAGAAAGGTGAATTACAGAATTCCATCTTTTTACCCACATTACGATTTTGGTTAAATCAGCTTTGTTCCCATAAATCCATGAAGGGAAAAAAAAGCATTATTGTATTCATAATTCAACGCAGCTGTGTATGACTGGCTTCAACCCCAGGCCACAAGACAGGAACTGCTGAGTTCGAATCTGGCTCTGCCTTTGACTTTGTGTGGACTTCAGAGAGTCTCTGAATTTCTTCTGCTTCTCCACTTACATCTGTACACTTACCTTACAGAAAGGCACTTGCTTCTTTTGTGCAGGCTTTTCTCAAACACAAAATCTGAACTGACTTTGAGAGCCATTTATACTGTATATTGAATACCTATGTCCTGCCAAGAAGTCTCTCTACCTGTCAGTTGATACCTGGTGGTTTTTAACTGTAGTAACTGCCAACATGCACTTATTACATGTATGCATACACACACCCATATCAGACACACACAAATATTAAAAAAACGTAGTAAGCTGGAAAATAGACAATTATTTCTACGTTTCTTAACAAACATGACGAAAAAAGGAAATTGAGTTACATGCTATAATTAAACTTAAATGAAGAGCAATCGGCAGCCTTGTTCTTATTAATGCACTGAGCCAGTGATGAAGCCTGTTTTTAACAGCTTAATATTAAAACCATAGAGCAAGCAATGCTCAAGCTAAAATGATCGCAACAACTAATATTTAGAATAGTACTTACACAACAGAAAAATGGCCTAAAAATGCAAAGGGGAAGAAGCAGTTAAACTTAACCAAGTTATCTATCTTATTTAAATGATGCTTCAATTAGCATTTTTTAAAGGAAAAGATCAAGGGAAATTACATAAACTTAAGTTGATCCCATACTTGCAAGTCCACAGTAGGAGAATTTCACTTCACATTACCTGGACCGAAGCAGAATGTAACAGAGACTTACACAGCCAACCTCAGCTTTTTCTAAGCACGAAACACCCAAATACAGCATATCATCTTTGGAATAGCCACTTTAAACCCACATCAGAGAAACAATCTTGTCCCCAGAATTTTATCAAGACAGGCTGACTTTCCAAAAACTTACCTGTTTGGTTTTTAATGGCCCAACTACAGCAAGCTAGCTTAAAGAACTGTGCACCTGTGGCTTTAGGTTAGTTTAAGCAGCCAGGGTAAATTCTAGTCTCTCAAAGTTTAGCTTTTGTCTGCTTTTGCCCTTTTCATCTTGTTATACTTAAAATCTGGTTAAAACACACTTCCTACAGTTTTTCTCTGTCAGAATGTATATTTTATTTATAGTAACTGGCAAATGTAGAGCAAAACTATCTCCTAATTAACAGCACAGCAGAGTTAATTTGATGCAGAATGTGTTATTTTGTGATAAAATCACTCACGGACTTAATCAGAAGTCACCATTCCAGAATAGCTACCATGAAAGATGAGGTGGTTAAATGCAAATTCAGATAGCTTTTGTACAAGTAGACTAAACTGGTTAAAACAGCTGAAAAATTACTTGCATGTAAGGCTTAGGATTCTCCCATCCCAGGTCACTTACTAAGCCTTCCTACTGTAATTCAGAGGCTTTCAAAACATATTTGCCTATTAAGGAAAGTTAGGAGAAATATCTTATTGAACAAATACATGTAGCCAAACTTACTAGGAAGATTTAATCTCCACCCAGCTGAGATTTTGATATAGTTTCCCACACCACACCACCATCAGTGAGTTTCCATCAGACAAAGCAGTCACGAATGCTACAGCAAGGCCAGCATACTAGTTAGCAAGTGTTCTTGGCAAGGTGATCTAGATGTGCTCTGAATAGAATTACAGGACACAGGCAAAGATAAAATCAAAGAAAATAACTCTAATGCCTTGTACTCTCTCTCAGCATTGCTTGGTCTGGTTGATAATTATCAAGCAGATAATGTGAACATTACTTCCAAAGGAACAGAAAACTTGACTCTGTAACACAAAGCTATTTAATTTAAACTTCCCATTAATATTGCTACAACCAACCTCTGTAGCACCAGCTGCTACCTTTTTTTATACGAGGCTGAAAAAAGCTTTTGGGGTTTTACTTCAGGTTAACCAAGCATTTTTAGAGGCAACTTAAACCTAGCCCACACTTATATTCCAACCAGTGCACATGAACTTGTACTGACATCCACAAAGAGCAATAGAGCTAGATATAAAATGACATATATATACATATATATATATCCTCAACAGGACATCTTCTATTTCTATGTGCTATATTTTTATATTTTTAACCAGTTTTTTTCACTTACAGTGAACACTTAACCCGTTTTAAGTGTACTATTTTGTATTTTTCTAATATTTATCATAGAAGATCCCTTGACTAAAACCGGGGGGTAATAACACTAATAGTACCCAAGTAAAATCTAACAAAATAGGAAAGGTTTATTTATATGGTCTTAACTGGGATATGGAAGAATTCATTTTTAAAAATTCATATGAGAATGAAACAATCTACTATTTTCTGTTTCACAGGACTACTGGTTTTCAGCACGCATAGGAATAAGCTAGGAAAAAAACATGTGCCAGGTTTTGGTACCTTCTGCCCTCTCTTCCCCGGCATATGGAAGGTAACCATTTTTGCTTTTATTGTCCTCAAACTCTCTCCAAGCAAGAGGCAGAAGCGCCTGGAAAAAAATCCAGCAAGAGCTACCAGATTAGAATTTCCAGGCATAGTAATACCAAAATTCACTTATATGTTGTGACGAAATCATCCTCCCTATGAATTGTTCAGCAAAAGGCTGGGCACAAACACATATATTTAGCAGGCAAAGTGATGTATCAGAATATATCAATTTCACTTCAGTTGACAAAGTTCTCAGTAGTAGCCAACCTCTTGCCAAAGAAAGCTGTTTTGTAGTCAAATATTTCTAGAGTACCAACACAAAATTAGAACCATGTGTTTTAAATCAGACCCTGAATCTGGTATGGTTGCTTAAGTAAAATTATATACAATTAAAAATATAAATGCTGATACAGAAGCTGCAACAAGAGCATGAATGCTGCTACATTATCACTCCAATATTAATTTGCAATGTCTTCTACTACCAACACTAAAATTCAAACCGGGGGGGAAAAAGTGGAAGAAAATACTCAAGACTTATTTTAAGGAAGGTTTAAGTGACACAGGACACTGCATCCTGGAAAACTGGATAGTTCAGACACTATCAAGTTCACAAACATACAATGAACCACAATGACAACACATTTATGTATATTTGCCACAGAGCACATGTAAAATGGGACAATTAAGCTCAACTTTAATTAATGGTTAAGCGGCATTAACAGATTACATATTTAATCTTTCCCATTTTCATATAAGTAGCTCAAAAAACTCAGAATCTACAAAAGCTGTTTTAAAACGCCCAATTCTAGCAGTGTCACTGCAGTTTAAGTTTTGCCATTTGCCTACGTACATGGAGGCTGTGCCCAACAGCCACTGAGATTACAAGTCAACAGCAGATTTGTGATTATGTTATTCAGCAAATGCTATGCTTAAAGGCAGAGGAAAAACCCATGGAGAATACCAGAAGTAATTTTCCCATTGTTTTATTTTTTAAAGAAACACTTCTACTCTGATTCAGAAATTAAGGCAATATTCTGTTTTACTTCAAATTGGTTCAGCTGCTATACTCAGACTTGTACTTCAGGAAGCCTTAACCCTACATCTGCTAAGCACACTGGGAAAGATGAGCATGCTTCCCTTATAATTTTGGCATGTACAGTGGGCTTTCATGTACTTTTAAGGAACTAAAAAAGAATGGTCACCTTGATTTAAAAAAATTCATGCTATTCTGCTTTTTAGTTGCTGAAGTAACTATGCTATTCAAAGCACACCCAACTATGAAGGAGCTTTATGCCAAAATGATGCTCTTCTAACACAAATTAGACAACTACTTATTTGTTTCCAGAGAATGTATCTATAAAAATAAACATTAAAAGCTGAAGTGTCTTTTTCCTAGACTATCTCCCTGTAATACTTCTTGCTGCTCTTATTGGAGCTACCTCAAAATTTGCTATCTCCCCACTGTTAAAATGTGGCCTCACACATCCCATCCTAAGAGAAGGACTCCCCTGTTGGCATGAAATCAAACACATTTGTATCTTGATGCCTTGTTTCGGTTTTGTTGTAGTAAATTCCAAGGTCACATTTCACTTCTAAAAGTCTCAATTTAACACACGTTTATATTAATATAAACATTAAACACTTCTAAGCGTTTTTCCACCTATCAGTGTCAAGGTACTTTTAGATGATTTTCTCTGCCTAACATATACAAACATCCATTTAATTGAGTTCAGACACAAACTGTAGCACTGTAAGGAGCAGTAATCGACTTTTATTCTTGCTAACTGTGGTTTTTAACAAAACTGCCCTCACTAGCTCATCTCCAGCTGTATAAGCACACATTTTTCCATGATGTTTAACTCATTTTGGTTTATTCTGTCTTTAAAGTTCATCTCTGTTTTATTAATCTATCTTCTCTTAGGTATCTGAAAAAACTCCAATGATTGTTTCTTGTGTTGTTTTCCCACGATTAAACAGGCTAATTAAAAGTACAATATTTTGAATGAAAAGTCTTTCAATTTACCCATCTATAACACCCAAATATCACATCAACCAGTTCTTAAGACATAATTTTTCAGAAATTATTAAAAAATATACAATTGTAGTACCAGCATGGCATGTAATTACCTAAGCTATAATGCCAGCATACTGTATACAGACAGGAAAATACACTTTAAAATCACAGTAACCATTAACCTTAGCAATTCCCTTCAGAAGCGTGTTGATGGCACAAAAAGAAAAAAAAAAACCCAAGGTTTAGGTATATTCATGTTGCTCCCAGAATCTGTGTTCTCAGCAAGACAAAAACCCCAAACCCACCAAAACAAAACCCCAACCAAACAAAAAACGCAAAAAAACCCTGTTGTGTTTTTTAGTAGGAAGCCTATGTGTAAAGGAGAACTTAAACAGTGGGAAGTGCTCCAATTCAGTTGGAATTCACTACAAATACAGAAAAGCACCACAAATACAGAAAGACACCATTGCTCCTGTGTTCTGAAGAACAATTACCGCACCAGCACAACAAAATATAAATATTCTCAATATATAGTATTTATCTCCATGATAACTCTGCATTTACCTTCAATGTTGAAATGGCCAAAAACTGTTCTCTTGATACCCAACTTTAAGCAACTTGTTTGACCAATATTTGAAATATGGCACATGTAATTATACCATGTAAGACTGCTAATGCTAGCATCACATTAGCAACTAAAGATTTCAGAAGAAATACATCTTTGTATTAATCTAACCTGAATTTTACATCTGTTTAACAAATTAATTCTAGAGCAATAATGCTAGCCCAGTATTTGAAGTTTTGCTATTTGAAATCTAAGGTAACAACATTGGAATCCTGATATTCACACCTGATTTCCTTGACAGGACATGAAATACAGGTCCTTGGAGGTAAACATCCTATGTATCTTATTTTCTTGCCTCAATTCTTGAGCTGTTTAAACAGGAAACCAATACTGAACAAGACGAAACAGCTCTTAGAAAGTCAGTAGATGATTTCTTAATCAATTAGAGCAAAAAAAACACTGAAACTTTTCAGTTATGAACCAGTTGAATAGAGTACCAAGGGTGCAGCTTCCACGAAATATTGTTCAAAATAAACTATAATTTATCACCTTCCACCCTGGTCCAAAAGGAATGTAGATCCATAATGACCAGAATCAAAGAACTCTGCTTCAAGATGCGACAACTTTCTAAAGGGGTACTAGGAAAGTTGTGGATAAAAACTCTCTTCCAGAAATACTTTATTTCTATGGATTTTTTTTTTCCTCATAGATTGAGACACTTTCTCCTCTACTAAGCCACTTATTAATAAGTAAGAAACAAAAATCTTTAAAAGGTGAAGTTTAGCTGAAATCAGCCGGCAAATACTCCATGATCTTACAAAGTTTCTTTTTCTTTCTTCTCAGCAGGAGAGAAAGAGTATAAAAGAAAGGAACTGAAACTAAGCATACTGATCTTTCACTCACTCGTTTTCCCTGAATTTTTCCCATTAGAATTGCAGACTCCTGTATATTGAAGCTCAATGGTAGTAATGCTTTTCTTGTCAATTATATTTCAAGAATCTCTTAGATGTAGAGCAAAAATCTCCAGGGGTTCTGCTGACTACGGACTTCACTGTAGCTTTCAACCTACTAAAACCGTCTGCTTTAGAAAGGGACTGATTCCTGTACATACCAATAACAATTGACATACAAATACAAACAAAAATTTACTAAAGCTTCTGAACCCATCGTCACTGCAAACTGAACGAAGCAAAAAAGCTTCCCCTACCCTCATGCCTCTGTAAGCTTCAAACTGATATAGAAATTGCAACTCAAGTCAGGTCTCCCAAAATTGTTTTGTTCCCACTGTACTGAAGGAATACACTGAATACAGTGTTGAGAATTGCCCAGATTCACACTTAAAATCCTATGGCTGCACAGACTGCACAGTCCTCAACACACTCTGCAGTAAGATCTGAGGAATCAAAAGCATATTGACATAGGAGAAATTATTTTAATTGGTCTTCCCTATTCACAGTTATAGTCTCACAAAGCTGCTCACATGTTTGACAGCTTCCTTATTGGAATGATTTCTATTATTTTCAATAGCTGCCTTTTGTCTGACCCACAACAGCTTCTGTAGCTAGGAGCAGTTGCAGTTATTGGGAACCACCCACCACCTTAACCATCAAGCTGTATGTACAAAGATCTACACATTCTGGAAGTATGTAACCTAGGCAGTAAGGCATGAAGGCAAAAAAACACACAGAAAAGGCAAGTACTGTACTGAAGTGCAGATTCTGGGAAGACTACATCCTACAATACTGCCAGCTCAGGACACAATTTGGGTTTTCTTTACTTCCTCAGTTCAGCGATGCCATTCCACAGCAATTACCACATAAACTACAATAATTGATGTTTCTGTCCAGTGAGCACCAAATCTGAGAATACTCCTACTTCAGACTGCATTTGAAAACAGTTCTAATGTTTGATTATTGTTTGTCAACCAACAGGTATATTCAACATATTCTGGCTACATCCAGATCTCCACTGAGCCCAAGAAGTTTTGAATAACAAAAGCCATGAGGGTACATATCATGGCAAAGACAACGTTTTTGTAGCATTTCCTCACATACTTGCCAATAACATGAGGGTGGAATCTAGTAAGTTCATTAACCCTAAACAAGGGACATGTGTTACTGCATGTATTAACTGAGTTATCCATTACTGCTAAATGCTTAATGACCAAAATTACCGGGAAAAAAACACTCAGAATTTGAGCAGAGTTCTCTCTTACTGGCTTCCTCTAATTTAAAATGAAACAAAAACCTCAGAAGACACCACCTCCTAATTTCCATGAAAAATTTAACATACTGCAGAATTATTTGAAATACTTGCTAGCCAGTGCAGAAAAAAAGGTCTCAATAAGTACAAGACTATATTGAAAACAGCCAGATACATTTTCAATAAGCTTATTGAAACCTCTCTCCTTCATTTGTGTTTAGCAGTATGCACGTAAGGCCACAAAGAAATATAAAATACGAGCCATCTTGTACGTTTACAAAGTTGACTTGCTAACCACAATCATTGCACTAATAAACTGCAATGTGGAGTGACCATTCACATAATTATTTGCAGAATTATCTGCTGCTTACATGTTCAGCTACAAAAAATATCACAACGCAATGCCTGTGAGGAAGGGGTCAAGAATAATGTATACCACCACAGATTTTTTTTCATTTAACCACAGAGAAATGAGCATTACATCACACTCTTACAATGCAGGAGGAGGGGCCTGTTCTCAGAAAGCAACCTCCAGCTATTTCCCTTAAATTTTCTGCTTGTTTCTGGAGGGAGTCGCAAAAATAACTCGGATTTAAATTTTTAGCAACACAGAAGGGTGAGGGGGGGAAAAAAGCGACAAAGCGCAGCCCTTTGCCTACATTTACTAAGGTGGTGATGAACGCTTGCTTTCCATAGAACACAAAACCTCGACAGTGGCCAGCATCCCGCACATTCCTGAATACCTGGCGCACGCCGGATGGGCCGCCAGCCGCGGCCGAGCCCGGCCGGAGCTCCGGCCCCCGCACCGCTTCCCGGGGCTCGGCGGGGAGACTCCGTCTCTTGCTCCCGCGAAAAGCACGGCCCCAGCCGGCTCGGCTCCGACCCAGCAGCAAAAAGAATCCGAGCTCGGCTTCATACATGCAAATTTTTGCAGCAGATTTAAGAGCTCTAGGTACTGCGGGGAAGAAATCTTTCTTTAAAAAGCCTCTATTTAAATAAAACAAGATTTTCAGCACTATCTTCTGCTTCAGCAGCTCGGAAAATACAAACGATCTTCTCTAATTTGCCTAGGTGTTTTAAATTACAAATATCTTCCAAATCCACTTGTACGGAGAGCTCCTTCTAAAAAACCCCAAAAATCCACTAAAAGTGCCATACACGTACAAGCAAACAACATCTGAACAAAGTCTTAGTGGTAGAAAAAACACTTCTGCAAAACCACGAATGGAAACGGCCAGCCCAGGCTCTTTAAAAGATGAACTGATAAGTGAAAACAAAATAAAGCATAAACGTACCACTAACCTCATAAAGTGCAGCAGTGCTTAAATCCAGCGAGTTGAGGCATACAAGGTAGAAATGGAAAAAAAAAAATCCAAAAATGGTTTTGTGGGGTTTTTTTTGCTTTTTTGTTTAGGGCTTTTTTTTCCTTTTTTGTTAATTTTTTTCCCTCTTTTTTTTATTTCAAACGTTCAGAACCCAGCAGACGGTCCGTCGGCCATTTTGGCTGCACTCCCTCGCTCTCTCCTCTCGCTCCCTCCCTCTCGCTCCCTCTTGCTCTCTCTGAAGGAAGCAGCTTTTTTGCGACCTTCAAATACGGGCGGATCACATGATCCTGGGCCAGCTGTCACTCACCGCCTGGGCCCCGCCCTCCCTCCGTCTTAAAGAAAGAGCGCCCTGCCCACGCCGGGACGGCCTCCCTCGCCGAACAGCGCACCCCGCTGGGATTCTGCTCCCCGCCCTCGTCGGACAGAGGCGAGGCACAGGGAAGGTTCAGTGGGGGAGTTCTGA
Source organism: Prinia subflava (assembly GCF_021018805.1). Classification (NCBI taxonomy): domain Eukaryota; kingdom Metazoa; phylum Chordata; class Aves; order Passeriformes; family Cisticolidae; genus Prinia; species Prinia subflava. The sequence goes on along the minus strand of NC_086250.1, from coordinate 22,999,980 downwards.
GAGTACGGAGGGCAGCCCAGGTGGAGTTTCTCTCCTTAAAACCGGCTTCTCTCTTTAAAAAGCCAGCTGCCAATTATGCTAATTCCACATTAGGGCTGCACAGCCGAAGAGCGCAGAATGGTGAATGTTAAGTCCCTCCAGCCACACGCCCTGTTCTGCGGTGCACCAGGAACACCGACCCTAGCGCTCGCTTGGAAAGGAACCCCCATTTTAACCACAACGCCCTCCTGACTCAAGGACAAAAGGTTCATGCTCAGACCAAAGTTAATCCAGACTGTAACCAGACTGCCCACACCACATGCACCCATAAACCCGAGATCAAGGTCCAGACACGGGAGGACCGCAGGACAGCAGAGCAAACTCGATCTCTCCTGCTGCCTTGCCTGCTTTAAGTCTCAGGCTGCAACTCAGGTATTGCGCAGACACTCCACAGCGTCTTCCCAAAAATTTCCATAGATAACCGCTCTAACAGCGGTTGAAACAGAGAATCATAGCATCTTGTAACATTAAAAAACATCTGCAGGATGTTTCCAGATGTTACCCTGAATGTGCAGAAACAGTAAAGAAAACAGTTCAGCAACAGGATATGGTGATGCAGGTATTGTGCTGCTGTAAGGAGACTCACTCCTGAGTTAGCCCAACACAGGTAGGAAATGCTGGAGCTGACTATGTAATGGAACTGACTATGTAAATGTCAGTGAGGGAACTGACAACTCGCTCGGGAAGCTCTCAGGAGCACCCTCAGGATCAAAACCTCAAAATATATGTTTTAAATTCTGTACACTTATACATTGTAACAATGTAGAAACTAAAAAAACCAAAATGCACATGAACTAAAAAAACCAAAATGCACATGAACAGGAGAAAAATTTTTAACATGTACACCTTTGTACACACTTTGTATCTGGGTGTGTGCAAATTGCTTTAAATATGCTACAGCTAGTATAAATAGTGCCATTTCAGATCTACAGTTACATTGTTGCTGTGCTTATATTAACTTCTATTTAATCATTCCACGTAAAATTATCCCAAGAGTAAGTACTGCTAAATTCTTTAGACATAAAACCACTGATCAAGTGTGAGGCTAACTCTGGCAAGAGGGTTCATTCTGGACATCATGATTCAATGGGATGGTCTCCCTTCCCCTTTGCTCAAACTGATTATGATCTGATTTTCTTTGCTATGCTTCATCCAGGTAGTAAGCAACAGAGGGAGCCTTTCCAGAGGGAAACTCTGTTAAGTTGTGGCTTCACAAATTTATATGAAAACCTGCTTTTGCCAATAATTACAGAACCACACAATATTCTGTGTTGGAAGAGACCCACAATGATCACCAAAGTCCAACACAAAGGCCCTGCATAAGCCACCCCAAGGATCACACCATGTGCTTGAGAGCAATATCCAAATGCATCTTGAACTCTGTCACAGCCATGGTGCCAATACCTTTAACAGAAATTCTTTAAGTATCTAAATCACTCGTTCATGACAACACCATGGAATGAAACTAACTTGGAGATCCATGGGAGGGGACTTCAAAGGAATTAAACTGAGGGGGACAGAAGCAGCATATTTTATGAATGAAAATAAAAATCATTAGTATGTATTATCATAGAACATAAGCCATTGGCCTCATCAGGAGATCAGGAGGCCATGAAAGGCTAGTGTGGCTCTGTTTCTGACATGTTTTGCTTCCATTCTCATGATAAGGTACAGAAACTCAAACTCAAACAAGGATTCTGCCACTGATAGGATTTCTTCAACAGGACTGCAGCCTGCACTGTAACCATCTGTCTCTACAAGCTCAAGAAACTGGTAATAGTGAATGTGAGTTGCATTTTTGGGGACTTAATGAAATAGAAGCAGCTCGATGTATCTGCTCAGGTGACTTTCTAAACCAGAGCAGAGAATTGCCCAGCTGGAGGTAGCAGACTGGAGTGTTCTGTGGCTGGTCTAATCCAAACACAGCAATTTAGGAAATGTGGTGAAAACTCAGGGAACATCTTACTTGTGGCAAGACCCAAAGGGAACATCATAACTGCTCTAAATCCCTAATGAGAAAATCCAAACTAACTGCTAGGCATCCAATTCACACAGTTTCATAAAAGCAAATGTATATGCATATCTATGAAACAGCTACCTCCTCCTGAAAAAATACTTTAAGTACTGCAGCTACATGTTCTATGCATGTTCACACTGAGTATGGCAGTACGCATTAAGTCACAGACAATTTTATTCCCTCCCAAAAGCCAAATCATTTTACTGAGACCTATAAATCCTCTTAACTTTACTATGGTTTGCCAACTCTCCATTCTGAAATCCTGGAAGCCTTTACTTCAAGGAGTTGTTAATACTGTGATGACTTTCAGAGTGCTCACTTGAGTTGCTATGTATCCAAGTGGAAATAAGTACTATAAAATTTCACCTTACCAATGTTCTATTGACAAAGCTTTTTTAATCAGAAAGTAAGTAAATTATCAGTGAACGAAAAATATTTAGGGAGGCCAATATCGGTAATTCTTCAATAACTGTAGCTTTAATTGAAATTTTTCCACAAAACTGCCATTTGAAAGGTATTAATTCTTTACCTATTCTTGTTAGCATATTGATTAAGATGGCTAATGCGAAGTTTTTGGGTTTTTGTTTGATTTGGGAAGTATGTTGAGTTTTGTTTGTAATGCAGCACAGTAGTTTGGAAAACAATGGAGTAGAGCATAAAAATACATAGCATATCCACATTCCTTTTGAGAGGGCAATTGCATTTCAAAAACCGAACCATTAATTATTCTGATGCCAATAGGCTGTTAACAGCCAGTGTTAATAGGTTATAGCTTTATTATGTGCTACTAACTTATCTGATAACAAACACTTCATTTCAAAGCTTCTTCTATCTGAGGATCATAAAGCACTTTAAAATCTTTAATGAAGTCTCACAGTGCTCCTATGAGGACAGTATCCAGTGTGAGCAGACATATACACGCACATTGAGAGATGCTTACAACCGTGGATTCCCTGTATTAATATCTCAACTGAGACAGGAGAGGAATGGGTTTTTAAATTCATATTAAGCTGTATTGTGGTTCTAGTAAGAGCTCATTATTTTTGATGACCTATCAATAAGAATCAAGCAATTAGGTTTCAATATTTGTACACAGGCATGCTCCACTGTCCACTGGAACTGAGGTATCCACACCCTCCAGCTGTCATCTAAAAGGAGACTGGGTCTGTCTGACCTGTAGATCTTTACTCAGATTTGAAAGGATCTGAATTTCTCCCAGCCCCTATGCAAAACTCCCTCTTTCATGAGCTGGCATTTTGTTTGGCCCCAAAGTCCTACGGTTTGATGTCATATCTTACTTTGAAGGCTGCACCTTCATCGTCCCAACACTGGATCCCACCCACTGGGCTTTCTATACTGCATATACACCCATGGCAATAAACGTAAGACTTATTTTTTTCCCCCAGAAAGTTCTTCACAGCTGATACTATGACAGTGGAAAAGTCAGTTAATCTCCTACTAACACAGGTCCTCAGCAGAAACCTCAAATATTAACAAGTTTCCCATAGCATGAATGCCTTGTCACCAGCTGTCCTTTCTCCTGCTGGTGAAGAATTTGTCTCCTGAAATATTAGAGGAAAAAAATGCAGATTGTATTGCCAAAGTGAACTGAAGCCTACATGCCCTCTTACCCTACTGCAACTCATTAGCTAGATTTCCTCCCAACTCCAGAAGTGGGGTGCAGTAAGAAATGCAAGATAATTGGAGGCAGATTATTCACCAGTTCACCAACCAGTCCCCAGCAGTCCAACTGACCAGGATTACAATCCCACCAAGCATAACTCTTCAAGTTAAAAGGGATCAGAAAAGTGACTCTCTTTCCTGAGATCAGGCTAAAAGCATAACTCAGGGTAGGACATGTATGCAAGAACTATGTTTCATAGTTTCAGTTTCTAATAATAAAAGGCAAGCAGAGAACTCCACAAATTAAGGAACAGAATTAAAAGTCTTAACTATTCGTTGGGTGCTCTTAAAACTGCAATATGGTTTATTTCAAGAGAAAAATTAAAAACAGTCTCAGTCCTGGCTAATGGATGGTTCAGATCACTTTTAATTATTTTCTCTGAATAGAGAGAGATGCTGAAGCCCAACACTTCTGAAAATTGAAGATGATAGCTAATTCTGGCTGCACCAACAGACTTTTTTTTAAAGTCTTCACAGCAATTTCACCTAAGCCATTGTGCAAGAGTGATGACCCTTCTTTCTGCAGGAGTGCAAAACTTTCAGGTGTTCAAACATTTTTCAAGGGCAAAACACTCTAAGGAAAACTAGGGGTTTTTGGGGGATCCTCCCCTTTCCACACTTACTGGATACAGATATTTTATGCTGCAGAATTGTGAAAACAGAGCTGGCAGTGGTTTTAATGACAGTAATCAAAAGTATAATGCAAGTTGTTTCTTCACAGAAAGATACCATAAGTAAAAGCATCCAGCAAAGGAAAAGCTTGCTTGGTTTCTGAAAAGGTTACAACAGCTTTTGCATCTCTTACACAAAGGCACCTTCACCACATTTTAGGAATTATTATTATTATTCAAAACTTATATTGCAACACTGCTTTGGAGTCATACTAAGCTCAGATTTCATTCATTTTTTGTCAGGGAAAAAAGAAAGAATAGAAGTCCTAAAAACTTCAGATTAAGAATGACACATGACTTCAAGCCCAAGCCAAGTTCTGACTCTATACGTTAATGAAGTGCTCAGGAAAAGATAATGAGTCAGAAGGAAAACCAATTCACCAAATTTTGCAAACACTCATTTTTCCACCTAATTTTTCCTCCATCTGCTGCAATATTTTCTTTCACTGTTCAGCCTATAAATAATCTACCAATAAGCCTCCACTTTGTCAATTCCCCAAATGGACTTTCCAGACTGGAGAAAGAGAGAGCTTTCAATCTGCCTTTTAACAAAGTTGTTGGGTGAACAACAGAACTGAAGGCTCATTTCCTACAAATCTCTGTCACACATCACTGAACCTCTACTTTCCACACTAATCACATTCCTACACAGCCAGTTCTCCTTTGATGCCAAGGTTCTAATGGTATCTTGAGCTCTGTGCAGAGTTCGTCCCATAAAGAATTTTCCTCTCTTTCAGTACCTGGGCAAAAACTAGCATATACTGCAGCTAACCCCAAAACACATACATGATTAGCTATTAGAAGACTTAACCAGAACAGACAATTATTTGTCAGGCCCTGAAACCCTTCTATTGGAGAAATCAACTTTGATCTCTTCTCTAGGAAGCTACAGAAGTTTAATATATGGGTAATTATACTATAGTTTCTTACTTCTCTGCATCACTTGACCAGAACTGGACAAGAGACTCCAAACTTACTTGGGAAAGATGAAAAAGCCATTGCATGAGACTTAACTACTAGGAACTGAAAGAATTGACCCCCAACATCATCCCCCACCAATGAAGTCCAAATCTAAATGTTGACTTTATATCCATATCCTTGGACATTAAAGAAGTACTTTCCAGTAACATAACATATAATGAAACTAGTGTAAGTAAATATTCTTAAAATTTCTTTAACCTGTTCATTATCAACCCAGAAGCATCTTGATTTTGAAGGCTGTAGTTCTATCCTAACAGGTCTCCAGTTCCTAAAATCCTATAAATTGCCAAAATATCAATGAAATGGGAGACAGTTATCTGTTTAATGCAATTATATGAATGAGAGTGAAAAGAGAATCATAGAATGGTTTTGTTTGGAAAGGCCCTCTAAAGATCATCGGGTTCCAACCCCTCTACTGTGGGCAGGTACACCTTCCACCAGACCAGACTGCTCAAAGTCCCATCCAACCTGGCCTCAAATACTTCCATGCATCTTTTAAATAAGGAGAAGTTCAGGGAAATTGTATAGTATGTCATCACTTCCATATATACAGCAAATGCAGCTTTCTAATTGTTATTTATAGCATACAAATTACCATGCCAGTTACATGACTGATCCAAATGACTTTCTCTCAATCATAGCTGTAACTACAAATTTCAAATGGAATAATAATTTCATTCATTAAAGCCTTCCTTCATTCTCTTTAAGCCTTGGAGCTTTAAATATTTTAAAATAGCAGCAAGCTTTTTCATCTGACCAGATTAGAACATTTAAGAAAATACTTCTTTCATGTCTACAAACACTTTACCACAACAGGATCCCTTCTTTATACAGTGACTTCAGACATGCTCCTGAACTCCACAAAAAGCAGAATTATTACAAAAAGTTTTACAATATCTCAGAAAAGACAAGGAAGATGTTTGGACTGAAAGTCTTGTTCTAGTTTAATTTTTTCCCCTACCTAAAAGGAAGCTATACTGCACTTAGTGGTTTTTATTGTTTTGTTGGTTTTTTAAATTTATTTTTGGAGAGATAGCCCACTATCTCTCTACAATATTTTCTAACTTTAGTTTTAGCATGGGAAGTTCAATCACTTGGGCCAGAAACCTCTTGAGCAAAGGAATTTCTGGCATCTTGGCTGAAGCTGGCACCAACCCATTTTCTTTTATTCTCATTAAAGGAACCATAATATGCTAAGTTAAATAATAATGAAAACAAAAGCAAGCCAGCCCCAAACAAAACAAAACACCCCACCCAAAGTAAAAGTAGAGTATGAAAAGAATGTATTTTGAGAGGATTACTGTAAGAGAGGATTTCCCTAATTTGACTAATTTTTAAAATAAAACACTATTTACTACTGCAAAAATCTGTAAACTGATCTTTCCAATAGACTGAACATCTTCCCTGAGTAATTTGCCTTCATGTACAGTCCTTCAGTTTGAAATGTCAGGAAAGGAACAGCTAGCTATCCAGGCAGAAAATTCTACAAGCTATAGTTGTAATAAATATTCAAATGCACACAGTAACCTAAAAAACCAGTATGACTCTCAAATATGAACAACTTTGACTTAGGGCAGAGTCCAGCAAATTCAATCTATTAAAGTAGGAGTAAAAGAAATCATACCAGCTCTCCAGATCACAGCATGCCAGAGAAGCAATGCAGCTTAAGACCTCCAAAATATCTCTGTAAACAAGTTTTTAATTCATACCACGTTTACCACACAGTACAATATTTTTAGTCATACAAAGTAAGTCATATCTTCTACATGGAAATAAAGAGCTTGCTTTTTTTCCTTCTCTCCCTTTCTTTAACCAATAACAGTCACTTCATCAAGGCTAGTATGTGCATCTTAGAACAAGGCCATTTACCTTTCTCTACTTTAACCTCTAGTATATTTAAGCCATAGCACATAGTCATGAAAATTTCTGTTTTCCGCACAAACAAAATGACATAACAAACTCATTTATATAACATAAAAACAGTAGTGTTTTATTCCCCTTGCACTCCTTCATCTCCCTTTGAAAGGAAAATTCAACCATTCAGCCATTGTGGGCATACACACAAAAAAACCCCCAAAAATAATGAATTGGGGTTTTTTGAGAGAATGAAGCAGAGAAAAAAAGTAGTGAGTATCTTAAAATTTGATGCAAAAAGGGGGGAAAAATTTTAGGACTGTAATTCACACACATTTATGATGCCACTGACTTGTGCTAGCAGTCCAAAAACTAAATCCTTAGCAAATCAAAATTAGTGGCACTAACTTGGTGTAGGTATCACAGAAATTCATCTAAACTATATTTTTACATTAAGAATATAGACAAAATGCTAATTTAGACAAGACTCAAAATTATTAAAAATCCCTTATCATATTAGCTTGGAAAAGACCTTCAAGACCATGAAGTCCAACCATCAACCCAGCACTGCCAAGTCTACCACTACACCTTAGATTATTTTGCTTGCTATTCTTAAAGTCTGTTATCTGACTTCCATGGTAGGTGTCATCCAAGAGCTGGCATCTAAATAGCAATGAAATACTGAAAAGAGAGCAATGTTCAGCCATCCATATAAATGATACATTGGAGGGCTGTTACCTTGGGCAGCTGCTTTGGGAGAGACTGAAAAGGCAATTTTGGGAGAGAGAGAAAAGAACAGCCACTAATCAAACAGACATAAACCCCCTCAACTTCTTGGACAAGGAACTCCAGATGTCAGTAGAGTGTCCAGCACATAGTTTTTCCTGGAATTCCTGGAAAAGAACTAAAGGACAGGAGTAGGTGGAGGAGTGGGTGCTGGTGTCTGAAATACAGAGGCTTTGGGATTTTAGGAATTTGATTAGTATGCAAATACTCTCCCCTTCAAAGTATAGTAAACCCTGTAAGACAGCAGCAAATCAGGATATCCTCCATTCCACTAGCAATCAGAATTATTACTAACTAGAATAATTAGAGATAACAATCAAAATATCAAGGATACGTGACACTATACATATTTTGCATAACATGTTTACAAATCAAGCAATCTGGAATGGAAAATATATTTTCTCTGGTTTTGCAAAAAAAAGTGTGAAATAGTCTCTTGATCAGATGAGACTGCAAATTCAGAAGCAGGCTCTGTGCACTTCCTACACAGGACAAATGCAGATCTTGGGAGGTGGAGAGAGCGCAAACAAACTACCCTGTTCTCATCACAAGACATCTGGAAGAGAGCGCCATAAAATCCTCAGAAAAGAAGTTCCAAAGAATTCACACTTAGAATGTACACTGTCCAAAATATTTTCCTCTCTCAATATTGAGCATTGGTGTAGACTAAACACACTGTGATAATAAATGAGAACTTCACTTCCAAAGTTGACTTTTTTTGTGTGACCTCCTTTTTTTTCCCCCCAGAAGTCATCTGGCTTCCATTTCTTTACATATATTAAGAAAACACTTGCAAAACAGCAGTATGCTAAGCTGTAGGTTAGCTGAGGTATATGAAAAGCCTGTATTGGTTCATGGTCTGAAAGGAAAAAAAAAAAGAATCACTGAAGACATGAAATGCAGAGTCTTAAAAATCATGAAATGGCGACTGAAGACCTTTCGAAGTCTGATTTTCAGAAGTGAATGCCTAATTTTAAAATATTTTTGCTTAGACTACTCAGACAAGAGTCTTCCTGTGGGTAACATTTATCATTTTAAGTCCAAAAACTTCAAAACATTTAAGTATAACACTGAACTGGTAAAATATGGAAGAAAATGAAACTTTTGCCATTTAAAGTGCTTGTGTATGCATTCTACATATTGTTTAGAAATACTACATTGTAAGGGTGCAAGTCATCATTTGGAACTTTATTGACTTACAAGTCACAGTTAAAACACAGATGCCTCTACAGATACAGATTTTGCTCCTGTCTCATTCATTTCTACCACTCAATTGCACAACAAAGGGCAATTCTTTTCTCTAAGCCTCAGGGTCCCCTTAAACAGGTAGACTTGCCTTCAAATGCAAACTTGTCCTGTCACTCACTCCACTCTATGGAATAAAAATATTTGTACAGTATGAAGGTGATGAAAATATTCCTTAATCCTTAGCTGGACCAGTTTTCATTTGGTTTTAGTCTCACACCCTTAAACACCTTATCAAATCTCTAAGAATGTAAAAGAAAAAAGTTAGAACTTTCCTACTCATATGCTGGTATCTGAACAAGCCTCAGATAACTCCAGAGTTATCACTGGGTCTGAAACACAGTCTGACACACTAACAGAACTGCAACACCCTCTGACAGAGATGTCTGGTATGACCAACACAGACATCCTACATCTCCCTGTGGTGACTTGTTAGGATCTCAGGCAGAGGACTTAAATGTTTGGGGACATTTCTTTAATGGGCTTCTTTTACACACAGAGAACAATCAGCAATAAAAAACAACTATGCCTTTACATAATTCTTGAATGTAATTCAAGAAATAACTTGCCATTAATTTCACAGAATTTGGGTTGATAGGCAAGTTCAGGTACCTCAAATCTGAGTTGATAATCTGAATTAGGATTTGAATACTACTTTGAAAATCACAGCATGGATCTTCTGACAAAAACCAACCTCTGCTGAGGTCAGTACTGCCAGTAAATCAAAAAAGTGTAATGGCACTCAAAGCAAGTCTTAATATCTTCTGTAATAATGAATGTCCTTAAAACATCAAACAAACCCCCGTTACACAAGCTTTTAGCTAACTGTTCACTTTAAATTTGCTAAGAACAATGTTTTATCTTACAGGAACAGAAGCTATGCTAGGGACCTTCATGGAATTTCAACCGTTCAAAAAACACTGCAGTAGTTCTAAAAATGTCTGTCATTCCCACCAATCAAACCAGACTTCAGGATACAGCACTGCAGCATTTTCATAGTTTTCAGCAACACCATGGAAGAGTAAGATTGGTTCTTTTGTGCCATTATAGCAGTGATATTTACATGTGCCCCTGACATCAGCAGGCCACTGAAAACAGAGACAGGCCTGTAAACTGGCTTCTTGATTTTACTTAGTTTTCACATAGCAAAACTAAGTCAGGAGGAAGGGGAAGCTATTCTGCTGTATAGGTCCACACACTGTTAAGTTTTAATGAAGACTGGGCCATGTCAGACACACACATTCGAAGATGAAAGGCAATGATCATAAATTCTTACTGAATATTAGGAAATTTTCTTCATGTGAGGTGATTAATATTGCAAGAGACTGTCCAGAAAAGCTCTAGAGTAAACCTGAGAAGCCTGATACAACCTAGAAGTTAAATCTAACCTTCAAATCTGTCCCTCCCCCAACTCTGAGCATGGTATTGGACGAGACGACTTTTAGAGTCTGTAATTTGTTTTCCAGGTTCGGACAATTTAGATACTACTTTTTTTTAACTGTAGTGTCACACAAATCCAGGAAGACGTTGTATGTTCCTGCTGAAATGTTAAAGAAAAGAAAGATACTATTACCAAATCTTAAACAATTTTGTGATGCTCATTGATTCCAATCTCATCCTGGTATTACTGCAATTTTGGAAGGTTTCATTAAAAACACTTGCCTCAGAATCTGTACATCAGACTATTAAGCCAGGGGAAAGCTTATTCAGTAGGTCTAACCAATGACACATTGTAAATTACAGAAATGACCTTGTTTTGATACCTTTCTTACAATATGAATCACTTCCAGATGTACGAATTGCCAAGATAGTTGAAGGCTTTTCTCTCCCATTACTACAAAACAGCAGGTGGGGAATAGCCATCTGAGGTACTTCAAACAGCAGTAGCAGCTTGGCTTATCTTCCTACTAAAATTGAGTATGAACTTGGCTCACTTTTTGTCTGAACAGCTACTGTCAAACAGACCTCTCCATGTGTCAGGAAGAGTAAAACATTTATCTTATAAAAAGGAGTAGTTTTTCATTACCCAGTCCCTTTCACTCAGATTAGGGTGCATACATTTCTGGTTGTGACAGCAGGTGGTAATTTATTAGCACAGGCAGAGTTGCTAATTAATGCTGCCAGAGCTAGAAGCAGAACCTCAATTTAAGGACTTTAGCAGAATTCTTTTTCCTGCCCCTGTCCCTGCTCATTAACAGAAGTTTGACTGTTTTGGAAAGATGTTTCTGGATCACATTTGCCTCTTAATCTTTGCTCCAGCAGCAACAAAGTAAAAGCCCTATTACATCTGATAAGGGCACAATAGGCTGCTGCCATGTAAAATGTAAATATTTTTTGGGGGGAGATAATATTTACTCCCTAAGTATGCCAGTTCAGGTCAACATCTTTGTAATGGATGAAAAGATGAGAGAATACCTCTTAAAATATGTTCACTTGTAATTAGGCGTAATGACATCTTTCTCCATTGGGAGGGAGCAGGAGCACGATCTGATACTGCCATGATGAGCTCCAGCAGTCCAGGCAGGCTCACTTCTTCTGAAGTGCAGTTTTTAGCATCAATCACTTCACTGCTGCACAACCATGACACCTTTGTGACACATGCACTGCACATAAACTGCAAATCTTTCACAGGACTGAGATAACTGTGCCCATTCCATTTCTCACTTGTACTAAGGATTTTGAATGGATAACTTCCTCATAATTAGCTTAAATTGAAATAAATTATGTCCACGTTGTAAATGATCAGTTGAAAATTTCTGAAGACCTTGTATACAGTTTAACCAGGTAATTCCTTCCCATAAATGTAACAGGTATCAGAAGACAGCACTTCTCAGGTATCATCTACAGTTCAATTAAAAATCTTAAAATGCTGTAACTTTAATGTGGTAAGTCTGTCCAAAAGACTGCTCCGTACAAAATTGCAGCAGGGCTGTTTGTCATTGCTGGGTTTGTTTGCATTTTTGGTGCATGTGTTTGTTTAATACCAGAAGGCAAAAATGCCAAGTTTTTATTCCTGAATCAAGCTGGGGAAATAATCTGTTCCATAGAGTGCCAGAAATCATCCAAGGATGCTGGCTCCTTGTATTCAGTTTTGAAGCTATACTTTAGCAAAGGAAATTTCGTATGAAACCGTGGCTAGGTAATAACTATTGCATCAATTGAAAATCTCTCAGAAGCATCTTTTTATTTCTGTTCCTTCATTGTCCAGTAAAGCTTTGAACCCACTGACAAATAGATAAATAGATAATCTAGATAAATACTAAGAAAATTGCAGGCCTTTCCTAGGAGGTCAACACTGGCTGACTGCTCTGGAACTCTGGTGCAAGTTCGTTCCCTTGCTGAAACCGTATCTCTGAACACTTCCTCAACAATCTCAGTGCAGAGCTATTCAGGCCAGGCTGCCTAACAAAATGCAATTAAATTACAATGGCCAACTTTCCTGAAAAGTAAATTAGAAGCAGTCAAAGAAAAAACATTCTATCTGCATAGCTATAGTGGCAGTAAATACTACTAAGTCTAACAACAGCTGGAAAGGGAAGGAAGCATCTTCAGTGGTAAAGCTATTTCTGTAGAGAACTCCTGACTCAACATTCAAACCTAGAATCTGCCTTTCACTAACAAGCTCCAATTTTTTTTCAAACCAACTAGGAGGACAACAGTAGACATGGGTACACCAGATCACAGAATCACTGCAGAAGGATGGGATCTCTGAGATCATCAATCTCATCCCTTTGCCCCAAGCATGGTTAACTAGAGCAGGGTGAAGCAGGATTGGGATTGCCCAGCTGAGTTTTGAGTCACTTGAAGTGCTATGAATGCACAACTTTTCTCGGTAACCTCTTCCAAGGGCCTGACCACATTTAACAGTAAAAAAAAAAAGAATTTTTTTCCCCTCTTGTGTTTGAGTGGAGTTTCCTGTATTTTAGTAAACAACGACTTCTTGCCTCTCTACCAGGCACCACTGGCTCAGTCTTCTTTAGTCTCCTCATCAGATATCTATACATATGGATAATAATATCCTCTCCCAAGTTTTCTTGTCTCAGGGCTAAACAGTCACAGCTTTCCCTGCTTCTCCTCTGTCAGATGCTCCAGAGTTTCTCACTGTGCTCTTTCAAAAACCCAGTCCAGTAGATTGATGTCTAGCTAATTCCCACTGCAAGTAAGTAATAATACAAAGAAGTAATTTCAGATTTTTTCTTTCTTCTCTTACGATAAGAGGTCAACTCTGTCAGGGCAGAGAATTTTAGTTAGTTAGCTGAAAATTTGATACTGTGGGTAGAAAAAAGTTTCAAGTGATTGATTTAAATTTAAGAGCAATACCCACAATTGAATTTTGCTGGCATTATGCTACCTGTTGCATAAAACAACTACCTTCAATTCTTTGTTCCATTACTAAAATTGCTAAATTACTAAAATTACTTTGGACTTCAATCAAAATATTGTTAAGAATGATACTCCTACAGCAGAATCTGTATGACAAGGTTCCAGATGCCACCTGAACACAAATTTATTAGTTAAAAAATAAAAATACCACCTATCACTAATCTCATATTCTTTAATAACCAGAGTTTTTGAGAAGAGAGATAATATTCATTTAAGCCACTTGAAAATCTCCAATTAAAAATCACATCAACTATAAAGTAATTCTATTTTCCACTTGCACTTAAAATAAGACACCTAACAAACACAAGGCTATTACAAATCCACTACAATATCCCACATATTACTCACAATAATAATGTACTTCACTAAACTACTAGATATGTAAAGAAACAATTCAGGAGATCAGAAATCTAACTCCTAATTTTTATTTCTGCATTGATTTTTCTCCTGGAACTTTCTGAAAGTTTCTGCTTCAACAGCTTTTCTAAATCTTGATATCACAGTAGGTTGCCCAGTCTGAATAGATCAAAATAACTATTATTTTGAGAAGCTTGACTCATGTTCATGATGGAAAGAATGTGTATGTTCAGCACTAGAACTTTGCTGTCCTCAACTGTCTACCTCAGAAATGGCTTCTCACTGTCACAGATGCAGTGCACTTACGGTTGCCAGTTTATCTAGGAGGCAAAGTAGACCTTTACCCCAAGTCACATCCCAGTAACAAGTGTAGTGCAGATTAACAGGAAATTCTCATGAGGAGACATACAATTAGGCTTAGGATAAAACGAGTTCTGTGATCTAGATTTTTCAAACACCACCTTCTTGCTTGCTCCAAATGACAGGAAAAGAAAAAAATTAATTACTGTATCAAAACTGAATTACCATTGAATTAACTAATGAAAAGAATATGGAATACAACCATCACTAAAGTACTTCTAGGACAAGGCTGTGTTCTTCCTATCCAAGCAAAAACCTGGGAAAAAGTCCAACCAGTACTGGATTTTAGTTTGACATCATATAAAAAAGCCTTTTCCTAACAGAAATCAGTCATTTTCTTCTCTGATCAAGCTGCTTTCCCTAAAATTCTGTGTACCAGCATCTGACATTGTTCATCCTCAAGAGAGTGTTGTGTTTGTAATTTTTGATCCTTTATTAAAATGCATTCTAAAGAAATAAGGCTCATAGGACCAATCTGCCATATGCAAAAACAAAAGGAAGGCCCTGGTTCTTTCATATTTCACGTTATTTCAGTGAAGAGCAGCTGTATAAAAACTTCATGTACAAACTCACTATGTCAGTGCCAAGCTTCCAGAATGAGTATCACTTTTACAACAATTTCTGATCAATGTTTTGAAATTGCAATGCATATTTCTATGCTTTTACATTTAAGGCAAAGCAAACCTGTCTTTTTTTTTCAGCCACCACCCACTATTATATATATATGGATATTTAAGGAACCAAAAGGGTGAGCACCAAGCAACCAACCAATGCTCCCAGCATGTTTAAACGAGAGTGCTTCACACCATTTACTACAATAAGGTCCTTTTTAAATAAACACGTAACTCACTGTTTGTTTTCTTCACCAGGAGGTGGAGTCTTGCCATGCCCCTCCATTACAAAATCCTCATGTTCCATCTGCAAAGGCAAGCATTGCAGGTCAGAAATTGGTGGAGCAAAACGCACATCACCTAAAGTGGCCCTTTTCACATGCAACAGCTCAAAACAGCCACTTTATCACAGTGGCTGGTCCAGAACAGATCATGTAGTTTCTTAGCAACATATATACATCTCCAACCCCATTGCTATGGTATTACCTCATAGCACAAATTTCAGAAAAATCTTGCAAGGGAAAAAGAATGATTTAATGGCTATACCAGAATACTATCAGTCAAGGTAAATCAGTTTTAAGTTCTGCTCTGTTAAGGACCTTCTCTTGTCAGTGTAAGTATTATTTCTACCAATTCTTCCCTATGTATAAAGCAGGAATTTAAAAAAAGGTTTATCAATGCCTCTGGAAAAAAAAATTTAGAAGAAACTCATTAAGCACAGAAAGAAATTGTTGCAAAAGCAGAGTACTTCTTGTGAAAAATAACTTTTCTTTGAAGAAAGACTTTCACTGCACACACTTAGCAGTGTAAAAAAGAGGCCTAAGGAAACTTCAAATAGATGCTGTTTCAATGACAACATGAGGTACGTATTTCCTTTGGCTCTCTTGTTAGAGGATTCCAAGGGCAGTAAAGAAGTTCTATGTTTAATTGTTTGCTTTTAAAATATCAGTTTTGCTTTTAAAATATCAGGTTTAGCATAGATTTTCAGTAATTTCTTTGGAGAGAAAGAAGAATTGCATTATATTTGCTCATTCATTAGTTATGCGCTCTTCATTTAATCACTTAATTCAGCCAGAAGTTCTTGCACAGGTAGCAAAACATTCTTCTCTTTATTTAAAAATTCAGCACATGCAATTAGTATTTTATATAAACTTCCATATACAGTTAGCAATGCTCTACTTCATGTGAAGCCAGCAAACAGGTCACACTGCAATACTCAGTAAGCCACACAACAAAGAACTGAATCATAATCTCACATAAATCCATGCCACTACATTAAACTGGAAAGAGGAGAGAAGCAGTATTCAGTTAGTTAAGATAACACAGCTTATTCAGTCTTCGAAGGGGCAAAACCCCCCCAAACCAAACCAAAATCCATCAGCCACTTCTCTTTGTGCCCCTGTCCTCCCTCCAAAAGAGTCAAGTTCATTCATTTGTACATTAATACTTTTGTCAGGTCAAAAATACATTCAAAACCCCAAAATCTGTATATTGACATCAAACAAGGATACAAGAAATTACATTATTTGACTGCCCAGGGACAGCCTTAAGCAAAACCATGAATGAACCAACTAAGTGGTGAGCTGTAAGGTGCTAATGACATCCATAAGACAGACAAGTCAATCAAATATGTGTAGATTCACATTTTTAAACACGTACCCCCATGTCTCCCAGTCCAAAGAGTATTTTCATGTAAAAGCAAAGTTTGAAAACACGAGAATTTTTATTTACAGTTATTAAATAACTTGGACTTTTATCTATGTATTACCACCATATCAGACACACAAATCTATTTATACTTCAGTCCATATCTGATTCACAAGAGCTCTGACAGCTGAATTCACACCTGCCTAGCTAAAGACATGCATTCCACTTAATTCTGTTGTAGAAAATGCTGAAACACCAAGTGTGTCAATGGGTGAAATAGCTACAGATTTGTGGCCACATTGCAAAATAGCATGGTTTTGTAAGAGAGAATAAATGTTTAAGAATTACTCGTAGAAGGAGGTATTTTAGCCTGTTGCCGGTATGAAACAAGTACAATTCACAGGAATGGTAAACAACGGAACAGTTTCTCGCCAGTACTGGGAAGATGAAATGCAACCTTTGGGAGTAAAGAAGTACTACATACAGCATATATAGTGCTAAACTAACTAAGATTCCCATGTAAAAGAGAAATTCAATGTAATGAAGATGTAGAAAAGGAGGTTTCACAAAAAAAAAAAGTGTAAAACACCATGATTTCAAGCCCAACAAAAATGTAGGAATGGGAAATTACTTTGTTAGATGATAATCAAGAAATCTGTGAACTTGTAGAGCATCACCGGAACAAGGCAATCACTGAAGCATTGCTGATAAAACTGTTGCTTTATTATGAATTTTATATAAAGAACACTAGTGACATCCCAGTTCCAGCATGCTTACCTGTCAAAGTTTCATTTCAAAGAGAAGTGGGCAAATAATGACAAATAACAAAGGACCTGAGATAAGAACAAGATGGTTGTTCCAGGCACAATCTATTTTAAAACTCCTGGAGAACCCCAACTGCTTTAAGAAATGTTAAATCAGTTTGCTGTACTATAGACAGGAGACAGAAGTATTTGAAATTACTAAAATCTGCACTATAAAAAACTGTAGAAGATACGGTACAATGGCACAGACACTCACAAGAAGTTCACCAAAAAAAATCATCACTGAGTGAGGAAGTACTCAGGAACATGGAAATTATTCAATATACAAAATAAAGATTAATTGGTAGAGTTTCATTGATAAATAAAGCAAATAATAAAATGCAAATACAAAACACTTGCACCTGAGAGGCCCTGGCAACAATACAGGCTGACGACTGGCTGGGAAGCGGTTCCATGGAAAAGGTCTTGGCATAAAGCAAGCTTATTGTGAGCAGTGTGCCTCGTCACGAAAGGTCACCAGCATCCCAGGCTTTACTAAAAAGAGCCTTGCCAGTAGATGAAGGAACTGACTGCCACCTCTACTCAGTGCTTATTATTCCAGACATGGTCTAATGCACCTTGTTTTGAGCTCCCACAATACAAGAAGTACACCCAGAATGTGGAAACAATAGCCACCAAGATGCTCAAGGAGCTAGACCACTTGTCCTTTGAGTAAAGCAGAGGAAGCTGGGCTGATTCATCCTGGAGAAGAGATGGCTTTGGGAAGACCTTAACAGCAAGTGTCAGTACCTACAAGGAGGTCAGCAAGCAGTGAGGCTCACCAGAGGGATACCCTGTGACAGGACAAAAAGCAGTAAGACTATGTTCAAACTAAAGAAGTCCAGAATGGATACAAAGTAACTTATTTTCACCTCATTTTATGAGGACAGTCAAGGAGTGGAACAGACAGCCTAGAGTAGCTTTGCAGTCTCCTTGCTTCAAGTTTTTCATGGACTAAGTAGGTAAAATCCCTCCCAATGTGGTCTGACATCATAGGTAATGCTGCTTTGAGAGGAGGTCAGACTAAAGATCTTGGAAGGTCCCTTCAAACCTGAACTTCCCAGCAATCCTATGAACACAAGAACAGATTTCCTTTAACATTGAGAGATAACATCATAACATAAAACACTGCTGAATTCTCAACCCAGCAAGAACATGCACTTCCATCTGGAAAAGTCTAAGCTTAGAAACCTTAAGCTTATGCAACCTTAGAAAGTTGCATAATCAAAAAACCCAAACAAACAAAACCCCCAACAAAAATAAAACAACCACCTAGAAAATGTAAGTTATGCTGGAGAAATAAATACCGAAAAGTCTGCAGCAGATCTATAGTACACCGTCTTAGAACAGAGTCTATGAGCAGAGACAATAAAGACTCAAACACCCTCCACAACACTCCAAAAACATGAGAGCTCAGAGTAAAAAACAGTGTAGGCAGAAAGGAGATTTCGTATAAATAAAACCCAACATTTGACCTGCAAATGTCCCTCAATGCAAGACAACACAGCACTGAGGCATACACAAAAAAAAGCAGTGTGACAGTATTGTGAGAAACATCACCCCTTTGCTATTACAATATAAATAAAACCCAACTCACACTCAAAAAAACACTTGTAAGAGGATACATAGAGAAAATGTACTACTAAACAGACAAAAAATTAGTTCTTGAACAAACAAATTGCAACACTGAGTTTTACAAGTCTTGGCAGGTTTTATGGCTTATGTACCTGTAGGTACAAAGATTTATCTGTGTATTAGAGGATTAGAAACAACAGCAGTATAAGCTTTTCTGCTTCTGGCAATGACATTACTTTTACAAAGTAAAAGGAGAAGTTGTATATAAAGATCATTCAACCGGCCTGATCCAGTGCAGCAATTTCTGCCTTCCTCTTTTTGCAGAACCTTGACTCTAACTTTTGTTTGCATGCATATGTTAAATGATTTGATGATCAGTGATGTCTAT
Organism: Prinia subflava; assembly: GCF_021018805.1. Lineage (NCBI taxonomy): Eukaryota > Metazoa > Chordata > Aves > Passeriformes > Cisticolidae > Prinia > Prinia subflava. The sequence goes on along the minus strand of NC_086250.1, from coordinate 22,980,580 downwards.
TTTTCACTTGGAATTCTCCAGGTTTTAAAATTTTTGCTAGAAAGTGATATACAGCTTATTTAATGGTCTAAAACTTCTAGAATAAGCTCATAAAGTAATATCCATTTCCATCTTTCTGCAACATTTACAAGTCACTTTATTGAGTAGTTCATATTAATTCAAAGAGATATATCTGACAAAGAGCCTTCTGAAAACAATTTAAGAGCAAGTGAAATTCCAAGCACATTTCTTACATATTCATGAAATTTGCTCTTAGGCCCAGCTATTAATTAATTTTAAGATTAAAAAAAATACTTAAAAATTAAAATGTTTAGGCTTATTTTCCCAATGACAGTAATGACATCATACTGCAGAAAGACCAAGAATGTGATATTTTAAATTTTTGATTAAGTGACTATCTGAGTATGAACTGAAGAGAGGAACAGCACATAAGAGCCGCAAGTTAGCTGAAAATACTCTTTTCTCCACCACCCACAGTTCTTATACAATTCCTATGCACATTTCTTCCCCACAAGTCTCTCAGTTTCCCTTCATTCTGTCATCAGCCTATCCTGTTCAGCACTCTTTGAGTCTCTTTTTAAAAAAACAGGAGCCCAAAGTCCTCGCTAAATTCCAGGCATTTACAACATCCAGCAGCCTCACCAGATCTATCTCACTGAAGTATTCAGAAAAGGCTCTGCTTTCTAAGCCTTGAGTCTCTCGACTCACAGCAGACATAGGTAACGCAGTTGTCCTCAATATGTAGAATAAGAATGGAAGGCGGAGCTAAGACAGAGCTCTTGCGTCTGTTGTATTACTCCCAAGGAAAGGAGAAAAGGTGGAATGGCAGAGGACCTGAAACGCTTTAGCTTCTCTTAAGAGGACTGCAGAGGGAGCCATGGATTCCAAGAGCCAGAATCAAAGCGCGTTCCACACCTGTTTCTACTGGCAAGCAATAGGGAAAGCTTCAAGATTCTTCCCTGCTGGAAGCAGGGACCAGAAATAGACCCTGAAACAGCAGGGGAGGAATTCAATAGAAAACTTTTTTTTTAAGGAACTGCCAGTTGTTGAACTCTGTATTTTATTATTTCAAAGCCTTTTTCTCTAAAAATCCAGGCGCCTGTGAATACCCAAATTTCAACACACTATATTGAGTGTTCTAAATAATAGACAGTTTGTTTTATTTAAGAAAATCTATTCAGTATTAGACACTCAATACTTAACTTTTAGAAAATGAAATTTATCATGAACTTCAATGTAATAAACTATTATATTTTTTGTCCATAAATGCAACACCTGTCACTAAAGTTTTATACTACTCCTTCTAAAAATATCTTCAGTGAAACCCTAATGGATTTTATTAATGAGTAAACCTTATCTCCTAGACAATGTCAGCAATACTCTGAAGAGTCAGAAAGTTTCAAGGGCAAAAGCCTCATCTTTCCTGAATCCTGATGCAAGAAAGCACATTTTCCTAACAAGATTCAACTCTTGCAATTAGCTATCCTAGCCCACCAAAGAGAAACCTAAGCTTAAGAGAAACCAAGCATTTTCTCAGGAAAAATGATAGATATTTGTGAGAAATCCTCTACTTATTATGAAGAGCTATTCATTTGAAACAGTCTTTTTGTCTTCACCAGTACAAAGAAATGTACTAATGCAGCTTCATCAGAGAGCTGCTATGACCACCTTTTTCTACTCATTCCACAGTTCCCTTTCAAAGCTGTTTTTTTTCCTATTTAAAAACCAAAACATGCAACCCCCCAAACAAACAAAACAACAACAAAAAATGCCCAACAAAACCCCAAACCTATCAAACAAAACAATTAAAACCCACAAACAAACAAAAAACCAAAAATACTTCAGTGAGCCAGGAGATGAAGACTCTAAATATTTCACTGACTAGCATCTCAAGCAGACAACACCAAAGCCTTATCTGGCACATGACCAGACACTCTGGTGGGGACCACCCAAGGCCAAATGTTGTTTCTGCAGGTTGTGGCCATCTGCTTCCCATGCTTTAAGTGAAGTGATAGTTTTCACACAACCTACTGCAGGCTCAGTTTAAGACTGATAAATCTGAGGTTTTGTCACAACTGCTTTAACACCAAGGTCCCTCCCAATCATGAGCAGCACCAGTACTAATGTAAACAGGCCATCAGCACTTATTTTGTCTCACTAAATGTTGTTTTTAGGAGAGCTGTGCAACCCAGTCCTCGAAATCCAAACAATTAGTCACTAGTAGTACTGCTAACAGTGGTGGAAGCTGTGTTATAAAAAATAAATCTCAGAGACCATTTGAGGTCTGACAGAAATGTAACCACTACTACGAATGAAAGGAAAGCTGAGTCACCTCTCTGCCTGGCTTCATTATAAATACTTTGGACAAACTGCACTAGGGAAAATTTTACTCACTAGGCGCAGAGTAATTAAATTTTTAATTTAACTTCTTTTAATAAAAATGCAATTTAGCTGCCAACACCTTAATATTTTTTTAGGAATAAATTATTGTTGAGCTAGCATTTCAAAATAAGCATGGAATACTACAAATGGGTTAGCAAAATTAGTCTCAAAATACACTTCTCAGATTAAATCTTCATTTAAGTACACAAATGAAAGCATTAAAAAACCCCTTAGAATCTGTGATTTAAGCTTAAAAGAAAAAAAAAAACAAAAAAAGCAGCTCCTAAAATGAGAAAGCACCAAATATTTTACTGAATCACACAGAGAAAAGTCTTAAAGACAAGGTATGCATGAAATATTGGCTGAATTTTTGGTCTCTTTCAGGACTTTGTTGTAATGTGCAGCATTGTGACGTAACTAAATTTTCACTTGAACCTATTTCTACCTTTTTTTTTTTCTTTCCTCAATTTTGCCAAAGCATTGTCTTGATATATAAAAATCACCACCAAAAAATGTGAACCATCTCCTAGCCCACTCAGTATTTTCTTGAAGCTTTCCAGCAGCATCTATCTAGATAGAGCATTTCAATATTTTTACCGTAACATGGTCCTGACTGTTCTTTCTGTCAGTTACAGGAAAAGTGAAAACTTACTACCATAATCTCCTGCTAAATCACGCTTCACATTCAGTGCTCCCTGCTAATAATTTTTAATGCTAACACACTTAGACCATAGTAATTACTTTCAAAAGTAACTAATCTATTACTGGTGTTTGCTATATGCAGTTTAACAGTCCTTTAACACCTCACTCACTGAAACCTTACATTAACGATAAGAAATGCCAGCATATTAACATAGACCATCATTAAAATGTGCATAATCCATATAGAACAACAGGACAGATTGTCAGTGGGAAATCATTCAATGATTAACCTATGGAACTCAGAATATGTAATTTATGCTACACCGGAACAAGCACAAAAGCTGCAGCAGTGGTTAAACACCAGAAGTTTTGCTATTAGTTTCAGCTATCACCAATTAGTCATCTAAGTAATTGCAGAAATAACCAATGGCTCACTTTCTATGTAATATTTAAAATGTTTGTTAATTAATATTCTGTGAAATACCCAGCAGCTCAGCATGAATTTCCTACTAAGCTTAAATGGTTTCATAAATATCATGAAAACAACAGTTGCACTTCGGAAATGCTAAAAAGGTTAGGACCCCAGCCACATTTCATATTCTACAAATACGAAAGTTTATTTAATATTTTTAATGTATTACTAAGCTGCTAAGTATTTAAAATACAATTGAGTGTGTGTGGGGGGGCCATATACATATATATATATAAAAAACAATTAATACAAATCTTGCTCTGAAAGCAATTTAAAGCACCTAGTTGTTTGCAGCAAGGAACTGTTTTACCTTAAGTCAGCTACCAAAGATGTTAAAGTCACTCAAGTCATGGTATGACAGGATATCCAGAAGTATCATCATCTAAAAGCACCATGGACCAGACCAGTACTAGACTAGAAAACATAGTTTTTGTAATTACAGTCAAAAATAGACTGTTCATTTCATTATTGTATAGGCTTGAATGTTTTAAATTATTTAGGGCTATCTGAAGAGAAACCTAGTTCTGTATCACTAAGTAGGATTATAAGCCCCAAGATACAGGCATCAAGGTTTTGGATGCTATAAGTTTAATTACATAACTAAGGGGTTTTTTTTCATTACATTAATTCTAAAATCCACAAAACAAAAGCATGAGCCTAACTTTTACAGTATTGTCATCATTATGTAATATTCACGTCAGGAACTGAGCATACCTTACCCATAAATGCAGATACTGGAACATTCCTGCTTTTAGGAAAGAGAACTCCTAACAACATTTCCTTGTGAATTTTAAGATTCTGCTTATAAATATAAAAATACCTAAATTAATATAGGCTTGTGTTCTTTTATTCTCAACATATGTGAAGTAAAAGCAAGTGTTTAGATACTTGAGTCACATACTTTTTAACCTTTTTATCATCTCTGTGTGAATGCTTCAGGATAAAAAAAACCCAAAACCAAACACCACAACAAAACACAGCCAGTGCAAATAGAGTTCTGAAGAGTGACTGAAATAGAAGGCAAGTGATAGCTCACAATTAGACACCAAGAAGCAAGAAAAGCAAGAATCAACCAGGATGAGAACAGGCAGTATTCAGTAATGTAAGGGCAAGATTCACACTGATAGATATTAACAGTGTAACAACTTGAAATACAGTAAGGATTAACAGGTGGCCTCAAGACAGCTTGTGTGGCACTGGACCTTGAGACTGAAAAACAGTACAAACCTCAGTGTCTGTGTCACTGGTTTTGAAAGAGCCAAAGTATGAAAAAGTAGCCTAATTCCTGGCCTACCAATTCAGTTCAATAACTGTTTCTATAAATACTAATGAAAATTTTGAATAAAATTACATTTACTTAACACTATACAATACAGAACCTTTCCCCTTTTCCTGTTCTTATTAGGAATTGAGTGTCAGACATCCTGTGCAGTCACATTTTTCATCAAAATTTTGTGTATCTTGATTTTTAGTATACAAAACATTAAAATGGCAGAATTAACTATTTTTTCTCCTTTCCCTTCTACAACACTGAAGCAAAACCACAATTCATAAATACCTTTCTATAAATTACTTTAGTCAAAGTCCCTCACTCCCTCTGAATTCACAGGTTTTTACTTCAAGACATGAAGGAACAACTAGGAGTAGAGAAGGAAATTCTACATTTAACATGAGCATTTTAATTGCATTTTTTGATAAAGAAGTTATCACCGCGGGGCCTGACCAGTAAGAGAGCGACTCGGGAGACAGTTCTGGGTTCCGCAGAGCAGGGCAGGAAGCCTGGGTTTATTTACAAAACCACTTTTATACATTTCCTATGATACCTGTGGATTGGAGGATGGAATTCCCACCTCCCCACCACACTGGCCAAGCCAACTGTCAATCACCTTTCTCCTCCCAACTAGAAATATGTAAACAATGAAAGACAGTTAGCAAAACATGGCCAGTGTTTACATTAACGAGTGCGAAAGACTGCATGTCTCTCCTTCAACACGAACGCTCGGCACACCAGGAAAAAACCTCATGGCAACAAGAAGTCTTCTCCATAAGCTCAAAACTCCTGCCAACATTGAAAGAAATCTGAAAGTACTTCAAATCAGGCATAGAATTTTAGCTTCCTCCTGCAATATTTTACAGCAAAGGAACAAGGGAGAAACCAAGTTTAACTACTATCTGTGCAGTAGACCTTAACTGATGGATCAAAACAGTTGAAATCAGTCACAAACAAGAAGCTCATTGCTTGTTGATATTGTCAGGCTAGTATGGCTGTCAATGCAAAAAGCCTAGTAACCGTTAGTTGCTAATGAACTACCACAAAATATAATCAAAAATTAAAATCATAATCCAAATAATACTAAAGGATGTAGGGTTCCAAGCAGAAACACTGGTTTTCTTTTTCTCCCAGTGCAATGGAGAGGTAGCAGAAGACTTCACTTTGGTATTAGGCAACCAGAATGACCCAGTGCTTCCTGCCTCCCACTGACAGCTCCAGCAAACATGGGAGAACACCATGAGGGTCTTAGCTGGATTTCCAGTTCTGAAGAGATCAGTCCTACAAACTTCCCTCGATTGTACCTGACTGGTGAGCCTTTGCCACTTCACGGTGGTATTCAAACGTTGGATTCAATGATCTTGGAGGTCTCTTCCAACTTTCATGATTCTATGATTCCTTTTCTTTTTTCCTGGTTTTTTTTTTTTGTTTTGGTTTGGTTTTGGGGTTTTTTTTTGTTTGTTTGTTTGTTTGTTTGTTTTGAAAGGAAGAAAAAGAGACCCTGAAAAGCCAAAAACCAGACAGCCCACTCCAATCTATTCTAAAAAATGAAAGGATGCTTTACCGTATGATACTCACTAGCAGATCATTTGGATAAAATAGACCGGATATTATTATCATCAAATAAGACTTCCACATCTGCCAAAACTAAATTAATTTTTAAAAACCATATGCTCATTTGAAAAAACTGACTTCTGCACAGGTTGCTTCCCCTCTGTATAGCACTAACATTAGGTAATTATTGGAATCAAAAGTGTGCTATTAACAGGTGCCAGCTGTCTTTACTATGTTGATGCCATTTTAAAGAAAGTGTATGCAAAACTGAGAACATAAGCACAATTCAACAACCACAATATTAAAAAAAATTAAATTACTAATTCAATAAAAATGTATACATTAACAACAGTGGTAAAAATAAACACTAAAGTGAGAACTGAGTCCAGCAGTAACCTTCCTTAAGCTTAATTTCCAATGAGTTGCCAATGAGTTCGCCACTCATTTTAAGACCGGCAAAGGCAAGCATGAAAGCTGATTTTACAATTGTCTCAGGCTGTTCTTAGGAGTCAAGCGAGAACATCATTTTTCATGATGTCTGACTGAAGGGTTGTCAAATTTTATGATCATACCTGACATAGTGTTAAGGAGTTTGAAGGCCATAAATATTTAAAGTGACTTGCTCAGCTCTACATAAGGCACAATATTATGTTTTCTTTTTCAAAACCAGAGGAAATCTCCTTTTATCTTCAAGGCTTGACCAGGAGGCCTCAAAATACTACCCAGTCCAGGATGTCAGAAAGTCTGAGACACATATAGAACCAAACCAGTTGACAAGCATTTAGCATGCGTTGGGGGTTAGATTTGTTTCTTCTTCACTTACACAATTTTCTCCCATAAGTTGCTAGGAAACTTAACAACTGAGTGCTTAACTAAAACAACATTAAGTTGTTAAGAAGTGGCCAAAAGAGATTGTATCACCGGGCCAACCTATTGTTTTTGGGTCTCTGGGAGTTTTCTCTCAGAGGGGCGAGATAACACAGCTTTGGGAAAGGTAAAAGACAGAGCTGGGAGGGCAGTGGCTTCTCTTGCTCTTGGCATCGGGGAGGACGGTCAGGCTGCCGCTTGCTGCAGGAAGAGTTCACAGCCATCACTCCGTCTCGTCCTGGGAAAGCTACTGTCATCTGCTCATGTACCCAGGAATCCTGAGCTCGCCTTTCTCTTGCCCTGCTGGGCCAGCCCTGACCCCACTGCTGCTGCTTCCTTCCCGCCTGGAGGCTTTTTCTGCTACTCTGTAGACCTGCACTGCGCTGCCCTGCCTGGACATCCCTGCTGCTCCAGCTACCAGTGCAGAGCTCCTCACCTCATCCACCAGCCTGGGCCTTTCCACCTTCCAGCTTGGCCTCTCGGAGTCCTGCAGGGGCACCGAGATCAAACTGCCCTGGGCTTTGTGAAAGAAAGCCCTTGAGGTTCCTGGTTCTGTTTATTACTAATGCTGTAGTTGTTGTTTGTTTTGTCATATATACTAGTAAAGAACTGTTATTCCCATCCCCATACCTCTGCCTGCAAGCCCCTTTAATTTTCTAAATTAGAATAATTTGGAGGGAGGGGATTTGAATTCTCCATCTCTAGGGAGGTCCTGCCCCCTTCCTATCAGATACCTGTCTTTCAAACCAAGACAGCATGACAAATCATTTGTTTTCCACTCTATGACAGAATCTTCATGTAAAGCCTTTTAAGTTATTTTCAGGCTGGCACCACAAAAAAATTAATTCTTGCAGTGCCCAAATACTTATATCCTGATATTCATGGGGACTCCACGAAAGATGATTTTGGTCTCCTCTCTTTCAGAATACTTCATTCAAGTATACCTCATGTCTCCTGCCTGAAAAAGCTGAGAGTGGATGGAGAGGGGTCGGAAATAACCTGACAAATGGAAAAAACTGAACTACGTTACTGAATATCTAAAAAAGGTAGTTCATAGAAAAATGTATCTTTATTAAAATGAGTCACTAGATCATGTAAACATTTGTAAATTAATGGATGCATTTAAATTATACTAGACAACATAGTGAAATACATTTTGCCTAAATTTTTCTAGGACAAACCTTCAACTGTTATAAATACAAAACTCTTCTGAGACAAGGAAAGAGACAGATTGAAGAAACACTGAAAAACAAACTTCAGTGAGTAGTCCAGTACATCATAGAATGAGGAGAAGGACTAGATGTAGTCATGACTTTTTTGCTTAATATGTACTGATCCTGTTAATCCTATAACTACTCCTTTATTAATAACACTAAATACCAGATGCACAATTCCTGATCTCCCACATTCTCTAAATTACAATTGTTTCAAACCAATACCTCATACACATTTAGGTATTCAAAGTCAGTATAAAGAATTTGGTTTTAAATTTAAGCTCGTTCAATTTTTCGAGCAGAAATAAATCTTCACCATTATATCCAGAACTAAGCATGCCAAAGAAAAGCATAGCCTTCATTGGAGGAAAAGACAGTTACTTCAATTTAATTCCTGCCACACAGGTTAAAAAAAAGAAAAATTAAAGCTGTCTATCCATAAATATATGCACAGCTACCTGTTTGTATACACATAAATGTGTGTTCACACACACACACACAAAGATCCTCCCTGTGTGGTGAAAAGAAAGCACCAATAACTATGCTAAAATCAGTAATTATTGCACTATGATGTCTCCTCTCTCATGTCTATTCCCCACTAAAACCTGTAATCACATCCTTTTCTAAAGATGCATTCAATGCTGCAAGTACATCCACTGGTATGTTCTCATTCTTCAGCTCCTAATCTAGAGCCAACCTTCCTTCAAAGCTATTTAAAACTAACACAACTCCTAAAGTATATGCAGCACAATTGCCAAATCCTTTCTCTAATAATTACTTACTTCCTAACTTGGTGCTTACAGCTAAAAATAATGTTTTTCTTAGACCCTAAAACAATGGAAACATCTCTCCAAAGGTTTACCTAGGAAACTAATTTAAATTTGAGTCTTCTACTTTTTCATTTCTCAGTCTGTCTCTCAAACAAAGCTACAGATAAGCTAACAATAATTCAGATTTTTGTGAAATGTAGGGAGCATGTTTTAAACACAGATCAGTTGCAATGCTTACACTAACTCATTAAGTAGTCAGGACTATAAACTGTATTTATAAGCCTACAGAAGAGTATGATAATGACCATGTTATTATGAACACCAAAGTAATCTGTGACATAACATTTGCATCTTCAGGAAGTAGGCAAAAAGCAGGACACAGCATTGTATTCAACAGAACATTTCACATGCTCCTGTCCCAACAAGGTATGCTGAGAATCAGAAGTCCCGTTAAAAGCAACACACAATCCAGTCTCACGACATAGCACGTACTGACAAGTACAAGGAAACAAGAAGCACCACACCTTCCATATAGGTCAGTCAGTAATCCACAGACACCAAAACCTGCATCTAAAGGCCCACATGTCCAATTCCTTCAGTCACTTCGGAGGGTGGGGGTTAGGACTGAAAGCCCTTCCAGTTTTCACAAATGAAATACAATCAGGGTTAGTATATTTTTACAAGTTTTCTCTTTCCTTCCTGGAAGTGCCTGAAAACACACGTTCCAATCCTTAGTGGGTCGCAAAACCCCCTGTCTTTTCTAAAGGTTTTTCAAAGCTTAATTTCCTAATATCTCCATGACAGTAAATAATAATGTATTTATTAAAAATACCACCACCAGTCGATGTTTACCCCATGTACCCCCCCATTTCAGCCAAGTAAGCTTTTGTTCCTCCAAAACACAGTGGCATTTACCTCACTGACCTTGGGGCTGCCTTCCTCCAGTATTTCTCCCTCATCAGTTTGCATGGGACCAGGATCTGTGCAAAGCTCTGCAGAAATGCAAAATACTGCCTAAAAGATAAACGACAAAGATATATTTTAAAAACAATGATTTTTCTGTCTTAACAATGTTATGTGAGATTGCAGTGCACATAAACAACAATTCTAGGGTATGACCTTCAATGCTGCCATTCTGCACATATTTGCTGAAATTATGTTTTACACAAGTGAGAATTGTTATTCAGGGTAAGACAAAACTACTCAGTTAAAAGAAAAAAAAACCCCACTTAACAGGAATAGACTTTCTTTTTAACTTTAAAGTGTCATTGCTGACTATTTAATGTAGTCAATGATTTTACTCATTAAAGTCACAGTCAGCAGACCACACCAGAACTGAGCAATTTTCTACTATGAAGCTTATATTTGCATAAAAGCTATTTCCAAGACTCAGCTTACAGACAACCTTAAAGTTTATTAGTTTCAAAAACTGTTATGTCTTCCAGTGATCTCACAGTACCTCTGAAGTCTTACTTTCAGGATTTTTCCTCAACTTCATAAAAAAAAAAGGAATAAATCTTCTATTTATTAGAAATATTTCTTTAGAAATATATTATTCTTTTTATTATTCTAATATATTAGAAATATATTATTTCTTCAATAAAAAATTCTAGAATCTAAATGGCTCAGGGAGCAGATAGTCATTTAACTTTAGGCTGGCATTTCCAATTTAACCCAGGTCAACAGATCCCAATGTTTCCAATATTTAACACTACTAGGTAACGTAGTACGTTTCTTTGACATTTATTAGCGCAATTCCAAAATCTGCACCTCAAACTTCATTCTTCAAATTGTAAAGTAACTTACAGAAGGTTGCAAATTAGGGAGACTTTGGTGTTTAAGATTCAAATGTCTTCTAACCCAGAGGATGAGGCATCTTTCAGGGCTAATGGATCAAATTAATAAATTTAAGAGATCAAATTCACCAGCATAAATTCAACAAGAATCTCTCACATTTAAAATGCAAGACATAAGTCATGACCAGATCTCTAACATTCCAGGTATTTGGGAAGTAAGGGCTCACACTGAGGATACTGAGTTAAGAATTCTCTTAAAGCCAAGAGTTGTTGGCCTTTAACAGTTGTCCCTCTCACAATTATATAACTCTTAAGCTGCACTAGCGTTTAACATCTGCTTCCAATTTCTCTACTTCTGCACCTCAGCTAAAGAACTACTGACTGTCACCTTCACAGCAGCAATTCCAAGTCTGAAACTGACAAGAGAAAGCTTCTAAATGATGCACCTCCTTCACTTCATTGTTAATGGCTGTTCAGAGTGTAAGGCCATCTGCGCTCCAACCTCCTCTGTTATGTTGCACATAGGTAGAACAACATTTGTCATGGTTGACTTAGGAATGAAGAACACGTTCTACAAAACATTAAGTGCCTGATGCTACCAAACCTTACATATAACTTAACAAATCTTACAACCAACAAGCTGTTACATTCAGTAATATCATACACTCTAGTGCAAGGCACAAGAGTTGTAAAGACTTTGAGCATAGTAATTCCTTTTCTGGGAAAAGAAGGAATGAGGAGAAAAGCAAACTCACTTAAACATTCTGCCTTCAGCACATAATAAAAAATTAGAGGCATAAAATGCTAAGCATGACATCTATGCCAAGAGCCTTCTGCCTATAACAAATGTTTCTTGCTTTTTGTTCTGCACCCATGGTGAAGGAGGCCAGGCTGGGCAGTCCCTGTCCATGGTACTTCTTTGCCATGCTCCGTTTCTGAAAACCACTCCAGAACTTCCAGAGCTGTGAATTTTGGAGCATGATTTTGCAGTATCAGAGTCAAGTAATTGGGAAGCTCCTCAGATTTTTTTTAAACAGACAGTCTGACGCCTAACAGCCAAAACAGCTTTGGCCAGAAGGATTCCTGTGGCACTTACCTGGCCACAAAGTCAGAGAAATAAGCAAGAATGAACTTGAGCTACAAAAACATTAAAAGAAGCTTATATATAAAACAAGACCAGAACGGTCAGACCAAGAGCACAGTAAGGGAAAGTTACTTTTCATTCAGAGTGCTGGAGGAACTCAAACATAAACCTCTGAAAAACTGACATGTTTTATCTTCTGAGATCCTTCACTACCAGAGGAATTGGCAGTATTCAACATCGGTTTTTATATACTGCTCCTGGAAGGAGACAAAAAACTACCAACGAGTGCATGTCAAAGGACGACAGAAAAGGTCAGTAGAACTAGAAAATTTTTAGAAATGGAAAGGCCACAAGAACAAAGAAAAGCAAGCTCTTCCACAGACGACATTAAATTCACTGGAACTATCCAGAACTCGGAGATTAGAGTAGGAGATTCAAAGAATACTATTTTCCTTCCCCACTGTATTCCTGTATTCCTCACAAAATTCCTGTATTTTCTTTTTCATAATTCCTATTTTCTCTCAATTTATCTCATCATTAATATTTTTATTTGTTTTGACATTTTAAAAAAACATAAATATTATGTCGTACAATACTTAAAGCGAACTCACTCACATGGGATGGTAAAAAGGTAGAAGTTCTAAAAGGCTCAGTAATTTACTAGAAAACTTCACAACAGAAAAAGAAAATCCACCAACAAAAACTTTTAGCTGGTGTAAGAAGACCCTAAGCCACAGAATACAAGAGGTGTTGCAAGAGGAAGTTTTGTTGAACACTATCCTTTTGTTGTTTGGGGTTTTTTTTATATTTTATTGCATTTGCTTCTGGGTTCTTTCAGGAGACAAAACACCCTGCAGTAAACTCTGAGCCCAATTCAATAATTTTGATGTTCTTTTGCATACATGAATCATTGATTCCCTTAGCCACTGGCACCAGAATGCTGCAAACAAGTTTATTTATTGCCAAAACAAGACATTTCAAGATTCCTGAATCCAGGGGACACTACTTCTGTGGCAGATTTTTGTAGCAGTCATTTACAACTGAGGATGACTTCTCAGCCAACAGAGACTGATTATTGCCAGCACACAAAGAAATAACAATTATTCCATGTTACTGACATCACCTCTTCAGCTCGCCAGCTTCTGACCAGAGCACTGAAGGTAACACACAAGGTCATTTATTTTATGCATGGAGGATGGACAGGAGTAAGAATTTCTACTAGCATCCTATAGGATCAGGAAAATGCCAAAAGCCTTAAGGCATTTGTTTACTTATATTTAATACTTAATGTAATACTTCCTGTTCCCAGGTGATAAAAAGAAAGTTTATAGACAGTCCATTTAGATTTTCAGACCAACAAAGTCACTCCTGGAAAAGGTCAAAAGTAAGATAATCCTTTTCTTGTACCCTTGCATATATGCACCCATACTATTTGAAATACAACTGAAATCCCCCAATTTTTTATTCACCTGATATCCTTCAGAAAAATTAACTAACTTCAGCTGGAGTAAGGTAACGCCAAGGAAGGCCTGACAAATAACAATGCACTGGTATGCCCACATATGATGTAGCAAATGCACACCTAAACTTAGGAACAACTTTTATTTAACTCTTTAAAATGTAATGCAGTGATAAGAATTATTCTAAAAGGTAAAAACCATTCATTAATATGAACCAGCTGGATTTCTTACAAACTTTAATGCCTACTGCAATACTGTCCTGCCATTAAACAGTATGGTTTAGGGATTATCCAGTTTGATATTTAGTCCTACTTTTGCTCCATCTCTTCCTGCAGCAAAGATGTACTAATTTTGTTTACTGGGATCAGCATGACGGATACAGCTACCAGCCACTCAGTGTAAGCAGAACAGCACAGTGTCCTAATGGGTATCATCTCTGCACTACTGCATTCTAACACACTCTGGCAAGAAAAACCTGAACAAAATTTCCATATACCTATAAATCCCTGAAAATCAATACCAGTGAACAAGGTACTTCCTCTAGGCCTAATCTTCCCCCGACACAGAAAGGTCCATCATGGAAAAACACAAAGTTCTCAACAGCAAGAAAGAGCTGGAATTCCAATAATTTCAAATCTGGTTTCATCAAACAGGCACCACTGGGACTAAGCACCTTGTCTAATTCAAAGACCTTTCAAGCAGCAACACTGTTTTTTATAGATTGGCAGCAGGAATCAAGTATGCATGAAAGCGAAAATCTTCATTTGATAATGAAGAAAAATCCTACTTCAAGCTTCTAAAGAGTGCATCTGCAAGAGGAGTATTTATTAATGTACAACCAATTGCAATTCCTGTGAATTCCCAAGTTTAAATTGGATATGGCCCACTAGAAACCCCCTGAAGGACAGTAAGACTGCGCCAACTGTCACCGTTACAGACATTAAGCAGAGATTGAACGCAGGTCCCAAACTCTCTCACAAAGCAAAACAGGCAGATGAGTGCTCTTCCAAGAGGGTCATCCTGTATACATGGCATACTTGAAACAAGAGCAGCTAGATCAAGGCACTACTTGACTAAACTGTGTCTTAAAATGAGACTGCGCTTATTTGACACAATTGTATCAACACATGATCCCTGTCACCAGCTTCTTGGTACAGACAAAATGTTCATTTTTAACACATGATCCAGCCATATTGTATTTAACTGCTAGAGCATTGTGTTACATTGAGTCTGTTAAGAATGTACAAAAGCAACATAAAATTTAATGTACAGAAGAAGAACAGAGTATTTTTTGTCACTTTAAATGCCAGTTGCTCTGAAAGCAAGAGCATTCAGAAGATAAAAAAGCCTTGACTATAACTTTATTGCTTATAGGAAATAATCACTTACCAATTCCAGAGACTTAAAAATCTCAACATAAACTAATTTTCAAAGAAAATGATACATCATACATATCAACTTTAGCTTACAGAAACAAATCACATCAAGCAGTAACATAAACTTCACATGCAAACCCTCAGGAAATAACACAGTAGAAAGCACATGAAAACAGATATACATCCTACAGTATCTTAAGAACCAGCACAGGCTATTGTTCTTCTCACCTTCAACTTTCAAGATCACAATACTGATCACGATTTTTACCTTTGACAGTTTCCGAGGGCTGCCAAAGCCCACAAGGATCCGTCCTGGCTACATTCAGTGCAACAACAAAACCCTAAAAGGAGACAAAAAAAATTTAAAATGTCAACCAACTGTAGTCATCAGTAAATTAAAAACAAATATAAAGACAAAAGTCAACTGTCTCCAAAGCTCAGCAAACCTAGGTGCACAGAAATGAATGGAATGGCTGCCATCAGAAAAATATTTTCTTAAAATTCTCCCCACAACCTCTCATCCAAATCTGGAAAAACAGTAAACACTGGTAGCATTTGTGAGAGAATCTCCTAGTGATTATGAGACACAACAGAACAGTAGGTGGCTCTAGAAACATAATTTCTAATCACAACTGGGAAAAACATGGAAAAACTGGTTTCTTCAACTAGAACCGAGAGAACACACACAAATGTGTTTCCCTGCAGTCAAGGGAAGTGATTATGTAATCCTACAATAACTCCTAAATATTAAATATTATGTGTAAAAAAGAATCCCAAATACCTACCAATTATCAGGTATTTAATCCTATTTTGAAAGAGTAACGTAGCAGCACTGCACTGGCTAACAATCAAGCCCATTTCGAATCATATATAATCTGTCTTAACCACAATTAGCATTAAATAGTTCAGTTTTGGTTTTGCAAAACATAACCAACTTCCAGGAACTAAAAGAAGTCCAGAACCATCAGCTTACCACTATACATCCAAGTTAACATCACTAAAACCTAAATTGTTCCAGTTGCCATTACTCAGGTTTGTTGTAAGGGATATGAACAAGTGGCATTTTTCTAAATTCACTGCATCATTTTGTCGGCTACTACTACTTAATATACAGCATTATTTAGGAACAGTCTTCCTGTCATCAGACTAACTGCCATCAACTGAGTATTTTTTTTCCTGATCTTCTATCATTAACCAAGAGCTTTCTGGGCATGATTTTCCATTCAAACAATTTCTTATTGGAAAATAGATCTGGTGATAAAAGGGAGTTCTACCTGCCACTGTGATTTGCCTGTCCCTTTGCTTAATGAGTAAAAGTTTTACAGACGCAAACCTTCATTTTGAACTTGGTTCTGACTTATGCTGTGGGGTGATTCTGATAAAGCAACCAAGAGCACACTCTGCTCAAAAGGCTTCAAATTGTCTTAAAACATCATCTTACAAGAATCAGCTGCTGATGTAAATAAACAAAAACATCACATACTCAATTAGGATATTGGCTTCAAAACTTCAAAATAACACAGAAATATTTTATGGTTTTCCATATCCAGCACAGCAGCAGTGTAACAGTCATGATTTACTATTAAAATTACTCAGGACAACCTAGGTCTCACTGTGATGGTAATTCTCCACTTCACTTTTCAAGGCTGAAGATAGAAACACAGCTTGTAACCAATAATTTGGTGGAAGGAGAGATACTGCTAGTGCTTGAGAAGAGAATTTGCAATCTCTTTACTTCACGTGGTTTAGAGCAATCTCTTTGCATTACTTAGGTGGAAGGAAATCCAGGAAGGATTAGCACCTCAAGGAAAAACAAACTAAAGATACCACTCTAAACAAAGCAGCTGGGAGGAATGGGGAAAGGCAGAAATCCTCAATCTCTCATAGAAAAAAAAATCCAAAGGAGTATTCAGGAATGGCAGTCACATACCCCCAAAAATCACTATGGTGTTCTACAACAAAACACAACATGAGAAAACGTGTCCATTATGTTTAATTTAGTGCTGGCTGCACAACTTTATATTTTGTTAAGTACTAAATTCTTTGCACTGATGTTTTTGGTAAAATACGGAAATTGGTTCAGCTGTTCATGTAGTTATGACACATACTTTCAACAAGATAAATAGATGTACATTGGAATATTAGATATCATATACATTAGTCTGTGCTGCTCTTCTAAAGTAACATGAAAACAGGAGGACCATCAAGAAGTTAAATACAACCTATATGAACAAAATAGAAGTCCCATTTCACAGCATTTAAGTCCTTTTACATGAAGAGCTCAAATATAAACAATTTTCTAAATAAAATGCTCCTGAAGATGTCAGGGGGTTTAAAGTGGACAACTACATAACATGATCTGCTCAAGAAAATCCAATCATTAGTGAATTTGTGGGTTTTCTTCTCATTAAAGAATGTCACCCTTTTTGATTCATTGTTAAGAGAGATATGTGAAACGTGCAAAAGAATATTTCTCAAAAGATCCTAAATCACATTTTCAATTTAGAAAATCCTGGCTCTAGCTTTTGAGTCTAAAGACAGTCTTGAAACATAAGGACAGAACTTCATCATCACTTTCCCAGTGTTCCAAACCATTTACATAAACAATAATCAAGGTGCTAAATTTTTCTCTTCCCAGCAAAGGAAAAGTAAACTGAAAAGCTTATTTTAAAAAATGTTTTGCTTACACCTTTTTGTTACTTTCTACTAAGTAGCATAAATGCCACTTCTTTTCTGCTTGTACCGATTTTGCTAAAGAATCCATTAAAGGTTATAGTGAACATAAAAGGTATTTGTCCTCACTTTGCTACATAGACTTCACATCACTTCTCAACTGTAATCAAGATTACATCCCAACTACCAGCCAAAGGCTGCCAAGTGGTTATGTTTTCCAAGTCCTTTGTGTTTCGTTCAACTCTTTTCACTGTGAGTGAAGCACATATACACACACATTTATGTGCATATGCACATAGATCTGTGTAGATACAATATATGTATGTAACAAAACATCCTCAAAATTATTTCTACTTTTTCTCTTCAAGACCTTCAACACTCAACATCACAATGTTTATGGAAACAATCAAACTGAGGCTGTTGGGAGTAGTGTGTCTTAACTGAGGGACAGCATCTTCTTGACAGTCAGCATCACAGTAAGAGTTGTGGTGATACCTGGAGCAGCATGAAATTAAAACACAGTGAGCTGAGAACATCAGCTGCTTTTTACACTCCACATCAAAGTTTAATCCAATCAAGAGATTTGTTTTGCAAAGTTGGAAACAAACTACCATTTAACCTCCACATCCCCCCTCCCCCCCCGCAAATTATCGGTTCTCAGGCACAGAAAAGGGCTACTTCACACTGCTAATGCTGCCACTACTTGTTAATAATAGCAATGCTTGGAATCCCAATGGCACAAAAGCAGTCATTACCGTAAGTATTACAACTGTCATGGCATTTAATGGTGCTCCAGTGGCAAAAATGGACCACAATCAACATGCTCAAAATGCCAGCAATCTACGTATACCAGCATTCCCAAGGATTCAGCACTGCTGGAGCTACACCAGTACAACCAAGCCTTTATTTCAGGGCATTTGCAAAGTGACAAAGTCTTCAGAATACAGAGGACCAGAATTTTCTAAAGAGAGGTGAAGAGTGGATGTTATACTAGACCAGAGACATGAAGCATTTTCTCCATCTTAATCAAAGTTGTGATGAGTGAGAAGGCTGCTTCTCAACAGCTCAACTTTAAACCAGAAAGGTATAAGTAACTCCTTTACTGCTGATAATTCCAACAGAATTATTCTGACAGATTATTCATACCACTAAAGTCAACTCAAGATCGAAGGTTTCCTTTCGAACCACCAGTAAAACTCATCAAGTCCTATACAGCAGTATGTTTATCAAACCCAGCAGCAGTAATTAAATTAAAACTGGTAAGGTGGCAAACAGCCTTGCGCAGGGGAAAGGAGGAACAGTGTCTTATTCACTGACAGCAGCAATTACAAGAGCAAAAGACAGCATTACTAAAAATCATTCACATACAGGATAGGATTGGAAGACATCGCGCCTTTCAAACTATCTAGTTCTTACAATCTTCCTGTATTTAATTAGAAGAGTATCGAAGTTTCCTATCCTTTTGCTTTGTTTGCTTTTACAATAAGAGCTGCGTTGTTAAGGAATACACACCAGCATGGCAATACTGGTGCTAAGTCCTCCAGCAGCCATGAAGGCAGACAAGCATCCCCTGCTGCCCGAGAAAGGCTCTAGGTCTCAGCATTACACCCTGGAATGCAGCCTCTGGCAGAAGATTATGGCCAGACTGAGGCAGGACACAGCCAGGAGGAAAGCCAGGAGAGTGTTCCGGAGAATGAAGCTTAAGTCACAATTTGCTTTTTCTGTTTTTTAAACTTCACTCTTTTATAGTTTACACCCTGAAACTTTCCAAAATAATGTTCCATATTTATCTCACTTCTAATGATTAATAATATATTCTTTTATACAAAGACGTTTTGACTTCCCATTCACATGATTATACATGCAGAGAAGTCCAAGATCTTAGCACTATTATTGTCAAAGAAAAATGCTGAGTTGTTAAGCAAATAATTCTTAACTATAATTGCAAACATCAACTTCGAAAATAACCAGCTGCCAAATAGAATTTCATCAATATTTATAGCATGACATCAGTATGAATTGTACTTTTCAGCTATTTCAGCACCTCAGAAAGGAACAGGAAGCTAATTTTCAAAAATCTGTTTTATATGCAATGATTTTTTTCAATCTTCGAAGAAATGAGGCAATACACTCATTTTTATAAATAATTTTTAAATTTAAAAACATAATGCAAGTTATTACTGATACAATGCTAGTCCTCAACACTGCAATCTTTGCTGAACATGTTTAGTCAGTACTACTGAATTTGGAACTACTTGCAACAAGAGCATCAGACCTGCTCAACTAAGTGTGAGGTCAGGGCCCTACTTTTTCAGTCTTTTGGCACAAAAGAGTTCTTCAACTTTCTCATCTTATTTCCCCTGAAAGTGGCATTTAAAATAAAAGTAACTTAGCTTTACAATTGCAACCAAAACCATAGAAGTCTGTCTTTAGGCTATCTATTTGAACTACATGACAACTGATTTTCACAGTCAAGCTACCGTACCACATTTAAAAACCCAACTTTTGAAATTTCCTCCTAGTTTTGAATGTTCTTCACTTTTATGTTACTCTTTGTTCATACTTTAGTAATCTGAAAATGCAGTAACACAAATTCTCAATTATTTTTTGTCCAAACTTTGTAAGACTAAAATGACTTTTAGTTCATTTACATACCCAGCTGTGGCAGGGGTAAGATAAGCTGATATACAGTATTATAAATATGTAGGCAACCAACTTAATAAAAATGAATTTTATTAATAATTTACAAAAATAAAATTTGGAAACAAAATTTGCAAAAACGAAAAAGCCACAAACAAAGTCAGTGTCAAGCCCGGGATCGGCACTGGGTGAACCTAGCTTCGGCCTCTACTGCACCGGAGCTCCCATGTTCACAATTTCAGTCCCAGCAGGGTCAGTTTATATACAGCTTCTGGTAGGACAGGGCATTGTTTCATACTCCTTTGTCTTTTTCGACTCCTTTTCCATATTCATGTAATTCTGTCCTCACCGCCTGAATGGTTGATCGGATTTTCAAGAAGAAATGAATACTTGATTTGATTTCTGGGAATCTCATACTGGGATGCACATCCCAGACGATGAAGTCTTGATCCATCTCCTGAGTAGGCTTATCTCTTCTCGTAGTCACCCTCCTTTCTGGTGTAAATCATGGTCCCTGCCAAAGTTTCAAGCAAGGGCCTTTCACAATTCTTAATCGTTTCACTTTATTTCCAAGCCCGAGTGACTGCTACCGTATTCCTCCCAAAACGTGGCTGAATTTATACCATCGATACATCATATTACATGAACATGGATGCTTATACATTTATATCTCATGAACACGAATTACATCATATATTACATACAGTATCCACACACAAGGCAGTGCCAGTTTATCTAGTTACCTTCAACTGGTGAAAGCAACATTATCCAGCATTGATTAAGTACAGAGTTAGAGCTGGAGAGGGAATAGACTAATTATGTCCAGGCATTCTTGCCCTTAAGCCACCGCAATGTAACACTGTCAGGAACGCTTTCCTTTGCTTATTAGAAAATGTTAAAAAGTATTTGATACAACGGGATTTCTACCTGTTTTCTCCACAGTCTAATTTACTTTTCCATCAACAGGAAGCTTCTCTCAATATGAATCTCTTTTCCGCAATACATAAATTGCCAGGGACAGAGAAGAGAAAGTTGGACTTTGAAGATGGAAAAACCAGAGGAGTTAACTTCTAACGAATGAGAGTACTATCAGCCAGTTTTGGTTGGGTCTCTGAGTACTCTGAAAATTGAAAAGGCCAAGCAATGAAATTATAGATAGCTAATCTACAGCAACTATAGAGTTTAAAAAATGTCTGAAAAGGCCTAGCTCTGCAATAAAATATATCTTCCCCCTTTTGAGTACCATTTAGCAAAGTGAATACCATCAGAAATATAGGCAACTTCCTCATAGCTCTTATTAAATATAACAGAAACATTAAACACCATCTAAAATCTACACCTGTTCTTCAGGCTGTCACCACACCAGCTGCAGAAAGTAGATGAGCAGATCCTGAAGCACCCAAACATTTATCCAAACAAAAAACACAGCTATAATAATAAAAATTCAGTTTTAGCTTTACTATTCCACTTTGCCTTGAAGGGCTTGGAAAAACATGAACTAAGCCTGTACAAAATCACCACAAAAAAGACACTTATTATGAGGGGTGTGGAAATACTACAGTATTTTAGGGAATAGTATAGACAAGATCGATTTTAAATGTGAGGATCCATATCAAATGTGAGAAAATATTAAGTATTGAATTTTTTGCAGTGTCAGTGAAAAATGGTATTAATCTTAATGGACAGTCACAAAAAAATGCTCATGACTTGACTCTCACTTTTGTTCTCTTCAAAGGAAGACTCATCTGCATTTTTAATTTGCAAGAAAAGGAATCTGATACGATGCAACTCAAACCTGATAATGCAGAATCTCAGCCATTTGACAAACAAAAATATTAAAGATTTAATTTTTAAATGAAACAATTTTTCTTAGAGCCCAAATATATATGTGTTGGGGGTTAGATTTGTTTTTTTCTTCTCACAGAATTTTTTCCCATAAGTTTCCAAGAGGCCTTGATGACTACTTAGTCAGAAAAAAAAGGAGTACTTGACGGACATGGCAGCACAAGGCTACACCTATTGTTTTTGAGTCCCTGGGAGTGTCCCTCAGAGGGGAGAGATGATGAGCTTTGGGAAAGGCAAAAAGACAGATCTGGGGGAGGGGAGCTCACTCTTGCTCTCAGCGCAGAAGAGGACGGTCAGGCTGCCCCCTGCTACAGAAGAGTTCGCAGCCCTCACTCTGCCTCTGTCTCGTCCTGGGAAATCTATTGTCGTCTGCTCCTGTTCCCGGGAATCCTGAGCTCGCTTTCTCCAGCCCTCCCCATACCACCGCTGCTTCTTCGGAGCTTTGGGGTTCCCCTGCTGCTCTGTAGCCCTGCACTGCCCAGCCCTGCCGGGACACCCCTGCTGCTCCAGCTACCAGCGCAGAGCTCCTCATCTCATCCACCAGCCCGGGACTTTCCTCCCTCCCAGCTTGGCCTCTCAGAGTCCTGCAGGGGCATCGAAATCAAACTGTCTCGGACTTTCTGTGAAAAGCCCTCAAGGTTCTTGGTTCTGTTTATTATTGATGCTGTAGTTGTTGTTTGTTTGTTGTTTTGTCATATATACTAGTAAAGAACTGTTATTCCTATCCCCATACTTCTGTCTGAAAGCTCCTTTAATTTTTTTCAATTAGAATAGTTTGGAGGGAGGGGATTTGCTCCACCTCTAGAGAGGTCCTGTCCCCTTCCTAGCAGATATCTGTCTTTCAAACCAAAACAATATGGAAGTGTAAGAATTTAAATTACAGCGGTTGTAACAGTAATATATCCTGCATAGGCACACATTGGTGCCAAAGTGCTCTTGTTTTAGCTTCTTACTTGAAGCAGTTAAGTGGAACTTAAAAGACAAACAAAAACACCAAAATAAAACCCCCAAACATAGTTATCAGAATAAACATATTCCCAACGTAGAGTGAAACGGCTATATTTACAGCAATATAAGAATGCTGTTATAATAACACTAACACATCCAGAAAAAATCTCAATACATAAAAATCCCAGAGAGGGTCACAAAGAAAGATACTAAACCCCATAACGGTAGCTAAAAATGCCTTAAAACAACTATTTAGGGCAATATGTATTATGGCCCTCTTTCTTAAAGGGATTTTGAGCTGCTTCAGATCAAGAATGGATCATACTTCATACTGAAGTATATTTTGGTCTTTTTAAGAAGCTGGGGTCATGGGACACATTCCCTTCCTATATCTCAGAGGCAATTTTTTAAATCAAAACATTATCCTAACACTTTTCCCAAGTTCCTCATCATTCCTCATGCTAGTAGCACCCTCTAATACTATTAACCTATGGTTTCCCAGGTCACAGTGTGCAAGCAACAGAAACCTCCGAGATTTGAAATAGTGTTTCACTGTAATGGTAAAGTGAGTATATAGGCAATTTAATCATCTACAAAAACTAATTTCTGGAAAAGCTTTTAAATCAAAAAGTTGCTGTACTGCTGTATAAAAAGAAGAATATACTGTCAGCTGCAATAAGAAAATAAAATGTATTCTGGCACTTCCATCTTCTCCAGAAAGAGACATCAGATTATTTCTAAAGATCACCAAATGTCCATGGAGAGAGCTAAAAGATTCTCAGATGTCCAGGAGAAGAGCTGGACAACCTGGGTCTTCAGCTCCTAAGACACAGAAGTTCCTAACTAGAGGACACCAAACCTAGACGACACTGACACCAAACTGCTGAATAATTTGTATCTCTTGGCTATAAGAAGCAGCAAGACAAGAGGACCTACTCCCATTATCATTGGTGGATCACCCTAAGGCCAAAATAGATTTAGTCCTCTACAGTAGACTGGCAAGTCCCTAAAGACTTCCTTCTATTCCCCAGAAGTGGTTTCCTATCTTTCTACCACTCACATGGTACAGTCGTGAGACTTATGCAGAGAGGTCACAGGGCCAAAGAAGTTTGTAATCAGATTGTCATGGAGTAGCCCAGGAGTTACTTAGTTCTGATCATGTGGAGACCTATTGGATCAGTCCTAAAACAAGGTCAGCAAACACCTTTCCAAACATTCAGCTTCCGGATTTAAAATCATACATTTAATTCAACTAGTGAAACTCTCTCACGTCTGCTTTTGCCACACGAACAACACACGAACTGCAGGTACAACCAGTGTTTGTGGTAAGAAAATAAGAGGTACTCGAGTAGGAAAAAGCCCCCATGTAATCCTAGGATACAAGATGATGAGGGGAACAGGAAGAAGCTAGAATCTGAAAAATCCTCAAACTTAGCAGAAGAAAGCCAACAGTATTCACAAAAACTATGTTCTACCAAATCAAAGGGCATCAATATCTCCTGTTACAGAACAGACCTTACTAATCAAAAACCCAATACACCACTGAAAAACTCTGCCAGGTTGTTTCATAGCACTTCTTATGACACTGTCAAGAGTCATGATAAAATTATAGAAGTTAAATCGAAGTAAAAACATCAATGACTTTTACTTCATTACTAATTTAGATGGATTAGAGGACTTCCCCTCACACAAGCAACATGTTAATATTGTATCACCTTTGACTAATCCTCTGTCAGGCTATCTAAAATTATCGACTCTTTGTTTTGCAACTTTGCTTCTTATCCTTTCATCCGCTAATTAGCTTTCCAGTCTCCTATCTTCTGTCTAACATGGTCAAAATATATCAACTTCCAGGTTGATATATATAAATACATTTATTCTGACCAGTATCCTGTAGCAATCAGTGCAAGTGCTGTCTAATGATACCTCTCATTTCTCCTGACAAGCAGGATGTTGCTCCACAGACTTAAAAGCTAAACAGGCTAAGAGTTGATTTCAGATCCATTTTACCTTTTTAAGTAAATATTTTAAAAATTTTAAACAGTACAAGTCTTGGATAGAACATTAACTTGCTTCCCAGATTTTCTCACAGAGGAACTATTGTGTTTTTTCTAATCCACAGACATTAAATCAGGAAATACATGCACGTTATCCAATTTCAGAAATACTAAAGCTGGTGGGCCCAGAAACGCAATCCGTACTGACTAGCTGAAACTAGAAAAGGTCATCTCCATAGCTCACTATATGGTAAACACTGAGAACATTCAAACTCCAGCCACAACCCTTACGTAGATGAAAACTTAAAAACCTCAGAACATTCCCCTACAACATGATGCAAACCATAAGTGCAAAAACACCCTCTCCCTCTAACCACTATAATAAGGCAAAGGGAAAAAATAAATTTAACGTCCTCACTGCCTACTGCTCTAAAGGAGAAAAAATAAGTGACACCAATGCCTTGCAGCAAAGCACATTTACTTCCCCGAAGAAATTTTTAAAAATGAGTAGAAGTGCAACACAAAGAAGGCATGAACAGAAAAGAAATGTAAGGGAGTATGAGTTTTACTGTCTGCTGAAAGGGACAGGGAACAGCAATCAGAGTATCCTGATTACTCTCACCCCAGTCTCCTCGGTCACCTCACAAGCACAAATACCAGCAGACAACTACTTATCTGACAGTGACAGCTGGCCCAAATACCAAAACGTGCCCTTATTTTTATTAGAAGATAGTAGTAGCTAAAAGTTTCGATTTTCTACTATTATTTAATTCACAAGAAATTAACATGAATTCTTCAGTCCATATTCCACACTGTTTGCTGAAAGTACAACCTTAGCACATATGTTTTATCTGAAAATGAAGAAAGACGGTAAACACTAAGCTAAGGATGACTGGCTAGCAAGAATATATGTATTTTCCTACCACAACTGGTCAAACTATTAGAAATGTATATTACTGTTTGCTCAGCACTTCTGTGCTAGGTTCTTGCAATCAAAACTAAGGGCTGACATTCTCTTGCTATTCTTTCCCTAAGACAGTGAAAATTTCAGTATTAAAATTTCTAAAAATGCAAAAACGGATCATTAAAAGCAAATCCAGAGCAAATACATTTTATAAGCACTGAGTGAAAGAAAACTTCTAGCTTTAAAGAAAAGCAGTGGTAGGTATGTGCTAATATGAGGTACTTTCCTCCTTCATCTATGTGTTAAACGTGCTTAATTTATCCTGTGAAAATAAACAATGCCAGTTCTTCACAAAAATACATCTACTGACCCAAATTACACACAGGTTAAGGCTGAGTGAAAAATAAAAACTAACGATAAAGAAGTGAACAGCTATAAGATGCTAGGAATGCTGTAAGCAGAAGTATTGCAGAACTAATGAATCAAGTGGCAGCAATGACTGAGGAAAGCCATTTGAAAGAAATGGGAAAATGACCATTAGTTGTTACGAGTGCACAAAGACAGTATCCATGCATAAAGATATTTCCCACAAAAATAAACACAATAATGGCAATAAGTAACTAGAACAGACTCTGCATCCAAGCATTTTGCAGAAAATGGAGACTAGAGTAAACAAACCATTAAGCAGTTAATAACTAACATTCAAGTTAATAACTAAGTTTTTTAGACTTATTCTATGATCTCCAGTTCATACTGCTTAATTGTAAATCAAGTTTCTTCTGTGAGCAGAAATATACCATCTTTACTGGAGGGAAAAAAGAAAAACAACCCACTTAAAACCCCAAGAGAACAAACTCCATTTGAACATATTTTCAAATTACTAATTTTATAGCAGTCCTTCAATTCTTTCCATCATTCTGGCTGCAGCTATTCATCCCACTGTTCTAGATGCAGCTATCTCTACAAATGATTTTTATTATGCGTTACTTCTACAAAAATTTAATTTCTAATTTCTTACTTGCTATGATAGGAGGCAGATCTAAAGTAAAATACATTACCTGAGAGCTACACAAAATTCTCTTCTGAAGCCATTCTCGAACATCAAGTTTTAATCATGAAATAAGCATCACCAAACAGAGCCATGACACACTCAACCTAAATGTTTTATTGGACTATTCAATCACACAAACTCTGGCAGATTAAACTTTGTCAAGACTTTTATGTCCAAACGTTTGAACTTATTATTTAAAAGAAAGTGTAGCTAAAGTTGCAGGTATGCAGAAAATAGTAATGCATTAATTCAAAAGTCTGCCTAATCAAGAGACACTGACTGGTTTATCATTACATTTTTATTTCCATATTACAGGATTCAGGTGATTCCCTTTAAGCATCCCAATAACATTTTGCCCATCAGCACACATGCAAAATAGCTAAACAAGATAAAAGTAAATATATAATGATGACCACATCTACTCTCTACTAAGACAGATGTGCCTGTACCTTACTGCCCCAAAACTTCACAACAGAAATTCTAACACACAGCTAATACCTCTTTGGGCTCTCTTCTCCCATCTCCAGCCTCAACTTTTTGCAGAGTGAGTTCTTCGCGAAGGAATCGTCTAGTTACATCTACAACTCAGTTAAACTCAGGTGAAAAGTCACCCCTGCAAACCCCTCCCCCGAGATACAACTACACAGCAGACCCTGCACTAACCACGGCTAATGTAGAAAACCTGGAGCTTATTTTTTAATTCCGGGCCTTGGGTAATGCAGCAGATGAGAGCATTCACTCACATCTCAACAGCGCGCATTCCAAGGAATCTGCACCCTTAGAGAGTCACCACATGAGAGGAGGGCATTGCTGAGCAACTTCAGTGTGGACAAGCTAAGTATACAGCTGCTTGAACTTGTGCACCCATTTAACAACCTTATGAATCAAAGTTATTACCTCTACAACACTTGTAGCAGGAACTTATTTCTAAAACCTATTCATAGGGAATTCATATTACTGGAAAACATTAGAAACATAGGAAAACAGACTTTTCAAATACAAAGCTGTAGAACCCCCAAAGACCTACCTACTATATTCCAAGAAAAGTCACTTTGTGTAAAGGCTGTAACGTGACACTGAACTCTAGCAAGTTATGATTTAAAAATAGTAATTAATGGTTTGTAAAAACAACAACAAAAAGGTTAAATTTACAAAGAGGTGTTTTAACAAATGTTCGTGAGGTTACTGAAACGTTACCATGGAAAAACACGTATTGTTTACAGCAGTACGCATCTCTACTTTAGTTAGGAAAACACTTTGTTGAGTCTTCGGTTTATTCAACAAGCTTTAGATGTATGCTGTAGTAGATCCTCCTACATGCAATTTCATAAAGCATATCTGAGCTTCCAAGATACCCCGCTGCAAGCAGCGCTTATCCACAGCCAGCGAAGTGTCCCCACAAACAAATATTCCCTCGTTTTGCTACACAAACAGCTGGCGAAACGTTTTTCCTCCCTGGCACACACCTCTGCACACGGTCACTCTTCCCACCCACCCATCACATATACACACATTTTAACCAGCATCACTTTCCACTCATCCAGCGCAGTTTGCGGTGCTATCAACACAACCTAGGCTCTGTCCCCCACCACAGCACTTTTTTTCCCCCATCCACACAAGAGAACGACCCTCAGAGTCTTTCCGCCGCTGTATCTCCTGCCCGGCCTAGGTGATCCGGCGGCGCACGGCTCTTCCCCGGGGCCCTATGTCAAGCCAGAGGGACACCGGGGCGCAGCCGCGGCGAGCGGCAGCCGCACGTGAGGCGAGGACGGGGCAGGCACTCGGCGGGGTCGGGGCGCAAGCAGCGGCCATTCCGCCGCCGCCGGGGCAGCGCCCTTGAGCCGCCGCCACTCGGGGCTCCTCCCGCCGGCCTGCCTCCCCCCCCCCCCCGTCCCTCCCCCGCCCCGCGGCACCGCGGCCCGGCGCCAGAGGCCCCTCAGAGGCGGCGCGAGGGTCTGCAGGGCGGGAAGGGATCCCAGGGCGTCCCGCGGCGGGAGCTGGGAGTGGGGATGGGTGATAGGTGGGAGGCCCGTCCCGCACTCACCGCCGAGGCGCCGCCGCGGTGCGCTGAGCCCCCGTTCTTCTTAGTGCCGGGAGCGGCTCCGCCCGGCTAGGAAACACGAACCCCGGGAAGCAAAAGGCGAAGAAGCTGCGAAGAGCGTCCCCCCGCCTCCGCCGGCCCCGCCAAAAAAACACTACCGGGGGGGGGGCGGGGGGGAACCAAAAACCAAAACCAAACTTTCCTCGCCGCCGTCTCTCCCTCCCCCGAGGAGCACGAACCCAAACACACCGGGACACGCCCCTCGCGCCGCCGATTGGACAGTGCCCCGTCGACTCTCACGCTGACTGGTCGTTCTGCCTGCTCATCTTCTCCTTCCGTTCCCCTTTCCACCCCTTCACGCTGCCCATTGGGAAGAGTCTCGGAGACCTCTCCGCCCATTAGCCAGGATGTACGTCAATCACCGCGGAGTACCGCCTCTCGGCGCTTTTGATTGGGTTCTCGCGTCACTACACACTCACTGATTGGCTGCATTTGCTGGCTGTCACTGGTTAGCGTTGCTCCTCTTCACATCCTTCACTGGCCCCCGCCCCTTCTTCCTCTGCCAGTTGCCTGCGAGATTTGCCCCTTGAATGGGGTTCTCGCTCGCCCGCTTCTACTTGTCTCACCCTTCTGCCCTACGAATTGGGCTGTGGGTCGACTCCATTACAGAAGGAATGTGCCCGTTATACCGTAGCACGCGGAGACCCGCCCACCGAGCCGCGCTTCTCGGCGGCCCCTGGGACCCTCCTCAGCCGAGACGAGGTTACGTCAGTTTGTGTACTCATTTGCTGGCCGCATGGGCGGGGCGCCGTAACGGCCACAGGCAATAGCGGCTACGGTCGCGGCTATGGCCGCTCAGCGGCGCCGCGACACCGCACGGACGCCTCACTGCCCGCCGTCCACAGCGCCATCTCCGCTTCACCCCGTCCCTCCACGTGCACGCGAAATAGCTATTGGGCAGGATAGATGTCAGTCGTGCAGCTCGCGAAGCTCATTGGTCGGAAGCAGACGCCTGCCAGCCAACGGGCGCCCGCGCCCCGATGTCAACCGCCAGATGACGCAGCAACCGTGGGCGGGGGAGGGTGGGGAAAGGGAGGGTCGTGCCTTTGATTGGATAGTTTCACTGTCAATCTCCTTGGATGGGGGGCGCTGGGCGGGGCGATGTCGCGTGCTCGCCGCGTCCAGCGTGGCCTGGGCTGGTGTGCACGTGGTGGGCGCCCGCCTCCGAGACCACTTGTGGAAAAGGGGTTTGCGGTTATCATGTCGTTATCCTAAATGAAATCGCTACAATCGCTACAAGTACACGCTGATCTTCATTATCCGTGGAGCCAGAAACAGGGCTGCGGTGGGAGGCTGAGGCAGGAGTGGGCCCGGGGACGCTTTCCTGGGAGGTGGTGTGAAGGCCGGGATGAGCAGCGTAAGCCCTGGACTGCAGAGCAGTGGGGGGGCAGCACTACCTCATGGTAGAACGGAAAGGACAAAATGGGAGGAACATAAGCAGAACGTGGATGACACAAAGGATTAGCAGAGCAGAAGAGTAGGGCCAGAGGAGCATTGAAGTCTCCTAAACTGACAGAGAAAGCACTGAGGGAAATACATGGATAACAGGAGCATGTGGAGGATAAACTGAGAGCAAGATATTCTCCGTGTACCTAATTTCTGTGGTCATTCTCATTCTCCTTATTCTCCAGTATATTTGAAGGCTGCTGTTTGATTAGTGTCACTTCCTGACCTCGCTCAGGGCTGCAAGCCAATGCAATGTTTCCATTTGATCTCCGTGGGAGAATCCTGTTACAACCTGATGAGCAGAACCGTGGAGCAGCTGAAGAGAGAACTGTAGAGATATGATGTGCCTGTCACGTTAGTGAACAGGTCTGTGCGTGTTCGGTGAAAACATGCTCTTGTCTTGGAAGAGCCACAGAGCCCTTCACAGATTAGTCACCAACAGGAGGGACAGCTGCCAGCACAGCAAAGCCAGGTGTGCTGATGGCACAGACAGCAGACAAGATCCCTGCAAACTCAGGCTACACAAGTCAGTAAAAAGCAGTGAATCTTTTGATGGCTTCTCTATTTAGTAATGGTAATTGATTTTCACATTGACTGGTAGGGAAAGAGTCCCATTAGTATGAATAACACTTCATGCTGGATGTGCACATATTTGTTAGTGTTTATGTTCCCTTGTTTTATATAAACACAGGCTGATTAGATTATTTTGTTACTTACATCTTTCCCCTGGAAGCTGCTTTTTAATACCTTCTTTTCCTAGAAGACTTCACTGAAGTTTCAGCTTCCATACGGCATCAATATATAAGGGGAATAAACCACAATTATTTACAAAGATTTTGACCCTGTTTAAATACCAATTATCCTTATTTTAAAATATTTATCCTAACAATTACTTTCAACAGAGACACATGCTAAGGATTCAGCATTTCCTATTTCCTTCAATTGGGTGGTGAGAAGTTTTCTCAGCCATTCTTGTGCATCCTTCACAGAACGTTTCAGGGAACAAGCAAAAGAGAGGAAGTAATACTTCATATGCTTGGGAGCTGTTAAAATCAGGATAGAAAAAAGGAATACAAAAGGCTCTGTACAAATCAATACAATTTAGTAATATAACTTTTGGATGCACTTTGCCTCTCTTCCTCATTGTTTATTCAATATGTGGGAACCGCCTGTATCCTGTCTGTCCACATATATTTTTTTCATGTCGTAATCAGAAATACACCAAGAATACAGTTTGCACAGTTTGGGAGAGAAGGATCTGTCCAACATCCTAACCTTGTCTTGACCATAAGTAAAAAAATAATAAAATAATTTTCCTCTTTAAATTCTCCTTCCCCTTATTGGTGTTCTTTTGTGAGTGTTCCTTCCTATATTTTGCTCAGGGTTTTGGTGTGCAAGTAGCAGGTGAAGGAGTATGATTTATTTTGCATAAGCCTAGGGAACCAGATATTTTCATTTCGGAGGAGGAAAAGATACCATTCTCCATTGTCTCTGTAGTTTCACGCTACAAAACAAATTTGAACTGTTGAAAGCAAGCAGATTTTGTTGGTTTGTCTGAAGTAACAATGGAAAACTCAGGAGTTCCCAGGTTCATCTCTGGATTTAGAAGGAATCACAGCTCCCAGACATGTTCTGGTTTTCATAAAGTCCAAATTCTTAGGAACAAAATAGTTCTTCCTGGTTTTTTCATACCTCCCCACTACCAATCATCCAAAAATGGGACCATGTTGGACAGTGACAGTGCATTTTTCATCCACTGGGTGTCAGTATTACACTACCACTGTGGTATCTTTTCAGGTGCTGGGAAAGGTTGTATTTCTTTGGGGTGAAAGTCTTTCCTTTCTGATAGACAAGTGATTAGAAAAACCATTATAGCTCCGGGGAGTGGTCTCACCGCAGTATGAGTGTGCCCTTTGGCTCCTGCAGAAACAGGCTGGGACCCTACCTATAGATAGATATCCCAAGCACCAAACCTCACACAGATTGTAGCCAGAGAGAGAGAGAGAGACTTCAGAGTTGGGGTCAATACCACAGCCTTTTGACTCTTAGATTATGAAAATACATTACCTTTTTTTAAATTAAGTTTATTTGTTATAAATAATGCGTCTGACAGGGATACAGTCTGGGAAAAGCCTGCATGAAGGTACTTCTCTAAACAAAGAGTGCTGCCAACTTGGGACAATTCTGGATGCAGGAATGAGAGAGGACAAGAATTTAGAAACAGCTTTGATATTTGGAATTTGTAGCCAGGGTTTTTGACACGGTTTATTATTTCCAAAAGTGCCATGACATGATTTTTATAGGCTTGCTACGTTTTAAAAATCAATGTACCTGAATGAACTCTGGATAGTCAGTCACTAAAAACTACTGATATTTTTAGAAAAAGTCTTTGCTGACCCTGCCTTTTTTTCCGCTTTGGATGCCCTAAGCAGCAGCTGTCTTGTGGACAAAGAAAGGAACCAACTACTTACCTGCATAGTGATTAAGGTTATTTTTTGGAAAGCCACAGTCAAGTGTGTGCTGATGCTCTGTATGTCCTATGTTAAAGTGTTTTCATGTGAAATGTAACATTTAATGTGATACAATGCTGTACTTTATCTGTGTGTAAAATGCAGGCAGCACTGAAAAAGAAGATTGCCATTGTTTAAAAGATGATTCATAGAAAAAGTAATAAAAGAATTTATGTTCTCTTGTTTTATATAAACACAGACTGATTAGATTATTTTCTTACTTATATCTTTACCCTGGAAGCTGCTTTTTAATCCATCCTTTTTCCTAGAAGACTTCACTGAAGCAGGCATATGGCATCAATATACAAGGGGAATAAACCACAATTATTTACAAAGATTTTGATCCTGTTTAAATACCAATTATCCTTATTTTAAAATATTTATCCTAATAATTACTTTCATCAGAGACATGTGCTAAGGATTCAGCATTTCCTTCAGTTGGGTGGTGAGAAGTTTTCTCAGCCATTCTTGTGCATTCTTCACGGAACGTTTCAAGGAACAAGCAAAAGAGAGGAAGTAATACTTCATATGCTTGGGAGCTGTAAAAATCCGGATAGAAAGAAGAAATTTGTGTTTAAAATAGAGAAGAGCAGAATTCAATGCAATTATTTTTTTCTTTCTAAGCCACCCATAACAGCAAAGAAGAATCACAAAAGAGCAACTTAAGGAAAAAGAAAGTAATGAATACTAGAATTAAGTTAAATAGCAAGAGGAAATTAGGGAGATGTCAGATGTAATTTTCAAATTTGTATGTTGGTCATGTGATTAGTGATAACATTCCTGCTTTACAAAAAACCATAAAAATATCTTTAATGACTGTAAGTGCTTGGACCTGAACTTTAAGTCCCAGTCAGACACCTCCCCATCTCTAACTGTTCTTAATATAGTAGGCTTATTTTGACATTACCTATTTTTATGTGTCATACCCAGGTAAGACATGCAGCTGCAATAGAAACAAGAGCAGTTTATGTATGTCTTGGGCAAAATGCTCAGCAGAAGTTTCAATTTGTTGTGCTGTCATATTCACATTATATTGTTGGAAGGAAAAAGGAGAAAGAATTTTGTCAGTCCACAGCTAAAGGGAAAAAACTGGTTTTATGGCAGTGATTTTAAATAGAGAATAATTCATAATACTACTTTGTTCTATTTTTCCTGGAGGTAGAATTTAAACAATGCTTCATTAACATTATTTGAAGCTATTTTAAATACAGCTATTTTCAGCAAAACAATGTTAACATGTGGAAGATTGTTAATGAAAAAAACCAGGCAATTAGTAAAATGTTTTGAAAAATATTGTTGTTTTTTATGCAGTCTCCTTTTGCCTTTTTTTTTTTTTCACTATGTTTAGTCCTGAAAGTCAACCAGCATGCATATAGGAGTTATCAGCTAGCAGTTATGGTGAGGCTAGAAGTAGCACCGCTCTTCAGACAATATTTTAATTAACTTTTATCATTCCCATTCCAGCAACTTGGTTGGAGCTATGATACTCAACAGCAGTAGCAGCCTGTGCAAAACATTTTGACTCCTCTTTAGCTCAGTCTAAATGGAAAATAAAGTATAAGTAGGTGAAAGCAATTATAACATCATTTATGTACCCATTTACGTCACCCAGCTCCATCCCAACAGAGAAATCAGGTTTTGAAGAAAAAAGAGGGCTGGACACATTCCTGCTAGTTCCTTCCCTATACTACAAGAGCTATGATATATATATGTCCTTGCTCTTGCAAAAAGGAAATATCACACAGGAATGATCAATACTGATGCTGGGGAAAGCTCCCATCTGTCCTTCTATAGCAAACTCTTACTAGGACAGCAAGACCATGGTACTATTTTTGTTTCCTAAATTATCATTCTTTTCTGTGAGTTGTATCTGTGTAGTAATTTAAGATGGCAGCTTTCCAAGGGTTTGCTGTGGTTCTAAATTAATTGAGTATGCTGTTTAATTTTTTAAATCGAGCTTTTCCCTCATATTTAAAAGGGTCCCCATTGTCCTTTATTATTCATGAGATCAAAGCAAACAGAATGGCTGCCATTTCTCCTTAGACTGGAAGTGAAACTATTCGTAATAGAAAAGCACAGTGCTGTCTGCACTTGTCAGCAGCACTGAAAGCAATACAAAGGGCAAAGCATCTGCCTTTCTTTGGTCTGGTGAGCTGGACACAGACAGTGAGCTGAAATAGTGCTCTGCCAGAAAAGCAGATGATGAAACAAGGATGGCACCTGTGGAACAGGGGACAGACTGAAGAGTTACTGTGGGGTGGAGTAATGGACTGTGCAGAATGCAGGGCAGAATACATGAGGGGGAAAAATCAAGTTTCCTTTTCTACTATATGGACAATTGTTCCTCCTCCAGGCAGCCCATGGGAAAAAAAAAAAAAGAAAAAAAGAAAAAAAGAAAAAAAGAAAAAAAGAAAAAAAGAAAAAAAGAAAAAAAGAAAAAAAGAAAAAAAAAAAAACCCAAAAACCAAAAAACCCCAAAAACCCACCAAAAACAAACCACAAAACAAAACAAACAAACAACAACAACAACAACAAAAACCCCCACAAAACAAAACAAAAACCACACAAACCTTCAAACCACAAAAGTTACTGCCAGTTTTGATTAGGAATTTAAAGGTACAGTATGACAATTTGTACTCTCATACACTCTGGAATGTGGTTGTATTATTCCCCCTTCATGGCTTCCTTCCCAAAATTTCCAAAAGTGGTGTTCCATGGAGAAGCAGTTGCATTTTTGTAAAAACCAAAACAACAAAAAAGCACTGACACTTGCAAAGGGGCAGAGTCCACAGTGGCAGGACCCGAGGGCAAAAAGTTAGAATAATTCTGGAATGCAGCATCATCAATAAGACAGAGGAAAAAAACAGCTGGTAAACAACATAAAACGGAGATTGGTAGAAAAATATGGTTACAGAATGAAGGTGATGGTGGGAAAAATGTGGGGGCCTTATATGGCCGGTAGTGCTAAGCTCTTTGAGAGTTTTCTTGGATTGTGGGCCAGCATTTCACACAGAAGGGCATGTTCTGCCCTCACACGGAGCTCTCAGGAGCTGTGCTCTTCTCGCTCGATCAGCTGCAGGATGACCATGGCCAAAACCCTGCAGAGAGAGCTTCGTGGAGAGGCAGAAGGGAGATGACAACAGCAGTGGGGTGTGAGTGCCAGGAGGAAGAGCTGTGAAGCAAAATGGCCCGGGGTCACCCTGTGTGAGGTGGCGTGAACCCTGAGGAAGGCAGCAAGAGCTGTTCCCATGATTTTGCCTCCAGCAGCTTCGG
The DNA here is from genome assembly GCF_021018805.1 of Prinia subflava. Taxonomy (NCBI): domain Eukaryota; kingdom Metazoa; phylum Chordata; class Aves; order Passeriformes; family Cisticolidae; genus Prinia; species Prinia subflava. The sequence continues at coordinate 22,944,305 of NC_086250.1, read as the reverse complement.
AAACAAAGAGCAGCCAGCTGGGTGAGCCAAGCTCTTTTTTCTTTACTACTCAAAGCTGATTACTTGCAAACCCCATGACTCACTCACTGTCCCAGCTCTGCTTCTGCAACAGTTAGCAGCAAAGTCAACACAGGTTTGTGAGTAGGGCTTTCTGTGTTACCTCAAGAGAAATTGGCCAGTAGCTTCCCTGTAGCTGCCACAGGATCAATCGATGGGAGTTCAAGGTGGGGCTGTGTGGGCAAAGCCCTCAGGACCACTCCTGAGAACAATTACAGGACCTCCTGGTACTGGGAGATGATATTTTTGGACACACTGATAAATTGTGTGCAAGCACCACTGGAGAAAAAAGATGCGTTTACTCAGAAGCTACAACAGTATTTGGTCCATGGTCCTATTTTCTTTTTGCATGAGGAAGGAAAGGTGATCAAAATTCCAGTGGATTTCATCAAGCACAAATGGCCCATCTAAAACCAGGTTCTCTCCTCCTTACTTCAGAAAAACTTAGGGCTTTTTTCCTAGTCATGCCCTAAAGAAACTTTTGGATTGGTAGAGGAAAGTCAACATTATATTGAGGCAGGATTCCCTTTTTTTTTTTCCCCTGAAAGAGAGTAAAATGTTCTTTTATGACTGCAGTTCTGGATTCAAACATCTTGCTAAAAAGTGTCTTTGTTCCCTCTCAAAGGCCCTCAGCAGCTCAGTTCTAGTCTGTTTTCCTCCTCTGCTTAGACCACACCTAATTTCTGCTGCTGGATTTCTTATTGTCACTGACAATCTCACAGATCCTAATCCAGGCCTGGTATCTGTTACAACCTATGGCCCTGCTTGCACAGAGTAGTGCTAGTGCTCAAAGAGCAAGGTAAATACACATTTAAGCTTCTTTGCCAAGATATTCCAGACCAGAGAGGTGTTCAAGAAGACAGGGAGACTGTGTTTATTGAGGGAGCCCAACTCCTCCAGAAGACTTTCTGTTGCAGCAACTGCTTTTGCAGCAATATTCAATGCAAACACCCTACAGCACTTCCAAGAGTGTGCTCATGTTAACAACACTGCTGTGCATGAATTCCCAATTACTTATACCAAGAACTACTTATGTGGAAGATTTTGAAACAAGATGGAACCTGCCTGGAACACCCTCTTTTTGGCTGCAGGGTGTAGCATCTATAGCTGGCACCTGTGCTTGTCTGTCTCTCTTTGTTCTTTCAAGTCTGTCTCCGTGGATGCAAAGAGGAAGCTGTCGGTCATACTGGGTAGTCCGTAACTCCAGTTGAAATCCAGAGTAACCCCACTGGGTGCATGGAAATTAATATGGCTTTACAGGAGCATAACTCTAGCTCTGTGGCTGAATCAACATCTTTAAAACTGGTGAAGAAATTGGTGAATTGTCCCAACTTTTCCTTCCAGAAAATCTGGATTTGTTGAAATGCTGCAGTCATAAATACAGAACAAAGGAAGTGAATATATTACAGTGTCCTTATTGTAAAAGGGCAATGGCAAGTGCTTTGATAAACTAGGAGACAGGTCATTATTTCAGTGCAATGCCCATCAGAATCTGCCTACTGTAGCTCTTCAAAAAGTCTTTTTTTAATTTCCTTCCTATGAGATTTGTTAGACTTTGAAGGAGAACATCAAACAAGTGGTAGCATAATTTACCAAGTCCTTAAAATGTTATATTGCCTTGCATTGTACTGAGGCAATGGACTAGATGACCTAGTGATCTTTCCCATTTCTAATGTCTATCATTATTGCTGTTATACCTCAGGACACTAAACAGAGACATTTTTCTTCCTTTCAGTGGCAAAATATCACTACTGGCCACGCTAAATCAGAGCAATTGATCCTTCTGCAGATGTGTTGTGCATTTAGCAAGGCAGCTATAGATGATCATGCTTTGTTTTGATTTGCTGTTGTCTGTTTCCATAGTGCTAGTGCTCAGCACAAGGGGCTGTCAGCCAAGGGAAAGATTTTCTGGTTGGAGATTAAGGATAACTAAGGAAATGGCTGCATGACACTTAAAGAGAGGATCATAAATATTGCAACAATAAAACCAATAATTCCTTCAAAGTTTAAACAGCGTTTCTTTTCAAACACCTGAAGTAAGTGCCCTTTTCCCAAGGTTGTCTAGCACCTACATGTTAAGATTTCACACAGTTTTACCAAATATATATATATTGTAGATTCTCAGGGAACTACCTTCTTCTTTTAAATAATCTTTCTTTGTGGAAGCACACCCTCCAAAAAAGGTTTCATCCCAGGTATCTGGAAGTTCCTTATCCTTTCCTCTAGTAGTGAAGTTTCAAAAAAGCCAGAGCATATCAACAATAAAATAGCCCCTGCTGTGTTGTTTCTTAACCACAACATCCACCAAACAATGAAAGTAGGGGCAAATAGGGTTCTGCCCTTTATAATCAAGCAGCAGCACTTACCTTTTCTTGCATCCTAGGGGGAACCTCAGACACAAGGGTCTACCTCTATAAACTCTCAGCTAGGACATTTATATTCCTCGCAATACCAAGTGTGTGAAACCCCAGACTTGTGCTGCTGCAACTCTGCTATCATAGACAACTGACATTCCTATTCCACATACGTTGATGGTATGAAAGACACAGCCTTTGTTTCTAATGCTTGGTGTAGGATCCAGCTCTGGAATAAGAAGCTTGCTCTCCTGTGTCTATTTTCCCCATTCTCCATGCTGCCATGAGTCTGTAGCCAGCTGAGGAGAAACATAATCCAGTGTGTTACAGCAGCCAGATCTCACAGATGTGTTCCTACTCCTTTGTTACTCCATGTTCTCACGTACATTTAGCTCATATGTCTTATCCTTTGGGCTGTGAGTGCTGCTCTGGGCACTTTTTATCAAAAGTATCACAGTAGCATCTTGATATTAGTGGTGCATCCTGCAATCAATTGGCTGTTGGTCTGATTGCAGAGGCCAATATCCTTGCTTGAAAAGCCACTCCAGTCTGGGAAATCAAATAGCTAAAGAAACATGGGTGTTCATTCAACACACAGCAGGCATGTACCAAATCCATCCCCAAGCCCATACAAAATGCTGGTCAGTCCACAGCCCACTGCTGCAACACACTTCTCTTTCTTACACACTGGAAATTTGCAACTCAGAAGCTCTTTTGCTTTAAATGAAGTAAAAAGACAAAGGCCCCTCTGAATAGAGTCAATACTCACAAATGGAAATACCCTTAACCTGACCTCCCTGATCCTTCCCTGTGCTACCTGATGTAAATGCATTGAAATCAGCTCTCATTTTTTATGTTCTAGGTTTCAAGCTCTCTGTAATAGCCACAATTCTCATTATGCAAATGTTGTATTTTGCCTCTATGCTTTCTGCACAAATTCTTTTGGTTGTGTTTTCCTGGTTATGTGCAATTTCACACATCCAGTGAAATTTCAGCCTCTATTAAAAAATTGCCCAGTGTTTACAAAATCATTGCTTTCAGCACTCTCTGTAATCTACAAGTTGCTGCTTTCTACCCAAGGCAGGCAGGAGGGCTGTTATATGCCCAGAGTTCTCCTACCAATGACATTTCTAATGTTTTAAAAAAAGAAAATAAAACCTGACAAGTCAGATGAAAGGCAGAAGTTGACACTGCTGACAGATAGGCTGGAAAGGGAGAAAGGAGTAGAATTAGAAACATCTACAAAACTCAAGACATTAACACATTATGTGATGAGTTTAGGATACAGCATCTACTGTACCCCTAAGTTCTTGTGCAGAGACTTCCACCTACTCTCTTTCTTCCTTATCTTGCTGAAAAGCACTGCAAATTTGCCCACATTGGGGTGCTGAGTGCTGTATGTCATGCTGTGGTTTTCTGTAACTGAACTCCCCAAGTACACATGCCCAGACTTGTGAGAAAGATGAGAAATATGTGTTGTGCAAAGACTTAGGTAAACCTGTGCCAGCCTTGCTACAGGCATAAAGGCTTTACCATTTCATCTACATACACAGGTTTCTCTTCCAAGATGGTTCCTACAGTCACTGACTCTGCTTTTCCTAAGCTTTGCTTATTAACAAAGATTTCCAATTTTGCATTTCTTCAGCAGGGTAAGGACAGGGGACATAAGTTCTAGAGACACAAAGAGGTCATTCAATCCTGGACTGCTCCCTGATTTTGCAAGAGCACAGACAAAAGTGTCAAGAAACAAGAGTGTAATATTAAAGTTGCAGAAAAATGAGGGGAAGGACAATCTTATCTTTCTTTCAATGAGAACTTCCCTAAAACAGAAAAAGAAAAGGCAGAAAGTCATGGTGGTGCTATTGCTAAAAAGAAAGAAGCTCAGGATCCACAGAGCCCTGAGGTACCCTGTGAAACAAGCTTGGATTAGACAGACTCCTCTTAAACAATACAAATGCAATTGCTACATGGATTTAAAACACTGAAAGACGAAGATTTTGTTTACTGCAAATACTTTTTTTATGTACTCTAATGCCCAAAAGTAAAATAGACTGGATTTATTCTGAAATAATAGGAATTTTAAAACAGACTTTTGTACATGCAAACAAAGGGAGCATAGGAAACAAGAGCTTGTGAGCTACTTAAATGTCAAGGATTACATTGTACCAGGTAAAACTGAAATGTAACAGGGGGACTCAGTTTCATAGATTAAATGTCATTGGTGATGGGTACAAATTATACAAGAAAGATGGAAAGGAAAATGGAGGTGGCACTTTGTCAGATGCATTTATAGCTGCAGCAAGATACATTTCAGCTGCAAAGTAATAAAAAAAATTAAAAAGACAAAAAATCCCAAACAACTAAAGTGGACATCTGCTGCAGCCTACTCCAGCAGCTAGAAAGCAGGAATGAATTAATCTCTCTTAAGGTACTCAAAGCCACAAAACACTGTACTTGTGGGGAATTTAGCTGCCCACATTTCTTTTCCCAAATACCATTGACCAAAGAATGTCACCAGTTACACAGAAACCAGGTGTCTCTAATCCAGACAGTACAATACACATTCTTGATGAATAAACAAGAAAAATGCCCCCAAACCCCTGTAGCAGAGAAATTACAAATGATACCATGAACACAGTATCTAAATGTAACACAGTGAAGAGTTTATTTGTTTGACTTAGAAAAGGTCTCCCATATAATTAACTGGACACATATACATTAAATATACAAACGCATACCAAAAGAAACACAGAAGGCACACATTCAGCCAAGTGGCTCTTTCTGAACCATTCACCATTGCAGGCCAGAAAGAGAGAGCCATGAGCTCCAGCTTTGTTACTTCGTCCAAAACTAGGACCACAGCTGTAAGCCCCAAAGTGTTCCACACAGACCAGCCAAAGAGGGAAAGAGATCCAGAGGACAGGTGTCCTCTTGGGATTGTACAGGGTCAGGATACAGATGCCAAAGAGAGCTAATCTGGCTCTCAACAGAACAACAATTCCCATCTTTCCCACCCCCTTGGGATGTTGGCGACTTGATTACCAGAGGAGTCATCTTGGGCAAGCACCAAATGACAGCTTATTTGAAGACTGCTGTACTTTCAACCTCTGCTGGCAGACTTCCAACAAAATTACTAAGCACTGCTCTTTGCCTCTGTGACCTCCAGCACCATCACCACATTTTATCTGGAGAGGAAAAGAGGGTCATTTTACAGGTCACAGCCCCAGGTTTCTAGCACTCATCAAGAACCACAATTAGCAAAAACTAGTCAAAATAAATGTGGTCACCTCACGCAGACTCACTTCTATTGGCATAGGAGCAGCTAAATACACCAGCTTCAACAGATTTTATCTTCAGGGAGAAACTAGTTCCACCAGAGCCTGAAACCTCCACTCTGGATCAACAAGGCTGTGTGCATCCTCAGAGTAATGCTGAGTTTAAAAGCAAGTTTTTATCATACAAAAAAGCAAGTCTGTTCTCTCAAATTAAGTAATTAAGCAGTTTGTGATAAGCCTAAGAAATTCTACTAGCCCCTGGAGTCAAGGCATGAGACTGACTTGCATGGAAAGAATTTGAAAGCAAGTGAACATTACCTTTCAGGAACTGGTATGGCAACAAAGAAGACAAGCAGATGAAAGACTTTCTCTGGGAGGGATATCCTGTTAGTTCACAGGTAAAGAAAAGAGCTCTGACATCCACCACAGAAAAGAGAAAGTAAAGTGCATTTATGTATAAATGCAGAAGGAAAGGAAGGGCAAGTGAAACCAGCCTCTTGGAGTATTTGTATTTACTCAAGGTGAAGCAACAAGGAGATAAAGGACTTCCTGGAAAATCTGACCATATATATCAACATGGTGCTAATTAGTTAATTAACCTATTGCACAATTAAAAAAAAAATTAAATCTTGGGAGGACAAGGAAGCACCAGATGACACTGTTGTTATCAGAACAAAACGTGGAACAACATCAGCCTAATAAATTTTAATGTGATCTTTGTTAACAAAGTGAAATAAATACAAAGAGAGAAAAAAAAGTCTCCCAGTGTCTGGAGAGTAAACAAAATATGGCAAAATCAAACCACTTTTGACAATCCTGCAAATACAGTGAGTAGCTTTGGGCATATAAACTACACACATGAAGCCAACAGGATAACTTAGCTATCAAGTCACTTCTACATCCTAGTGGTGGTGTCATTTCCAACACTTTTTTTTTTTTGCCATAACCAGGAACAATTTCATGAAACACTCCTCATAATGTGAGCTGACAAACCCAGCTGTAAAACTACAGCTTATTCCCAGAAGGCTGTATAGAATATTATATAGAGTAGCAAGCATTTAACCCATGGAGTGAGGAGGAGTATGTTTAACAGAGGGTACAATACCTTTTGTATTTTAGCATCTCAAGATGCAGGGTAAATAGAGTAAAATGGATCTGCTTGCCGTTCAAGTTAAATGTACTTCAAGGAAAGGCTTGATTAATCAATCAGTGAATCAATCAATTGCATTTTATCATCAACTACAGACAGCTGTTTGTGTGTAACAACCTCTGCTGCACCTGAAAGGGTCTTTGGATCAGCTGCTTCTGTGTTGGGAGTGCATCAATTGCCTTCACTATGAATTTGTTGTGTAGCTAAAAAACCAGATGGTTCCTCTCAACAAAAAGCAAGAAAACTAAACCTGTTGTTTTTTGATGTTTAAATTTTTCTTTGGCAAGTAGGCACGTTAGTTTTCAGGTGTCGCAAGTGGATTTACTTATGACAACAGGGCATGTAATTTAAATGGCAGGTAAGAAGAGTGAAATGTAAGTCTGCCCACTGTAGAGACAAAAACAATCTTTATCCACAAAGTTTATCCACTGTTAGTGAGTAGAACTGGAAAGTGGATAGTGAACAAGAGAACAGAAGTACCAGTCAGATCCCATAGTAGCTATGAGGAAATCATCAAGGAAACCATTTAAACAGCCTAACAACAGTTCTTTTTTGTACCATGCAATGAGTTTAGGGTTTGTTACCACAGAACATTTTTGAGGTAGATCCTTTTTTACTTTTTTCAAAAGTAAAAAAGGATTTTTGGAAAGGGACCAAATGCCTTCATTAAGGTCAGGTCCAGAAGAAACTGCCAGAAAGATAAGAAAGTCCATAGACTGCTGGAATGGTGTCAGAGAAACACCTTTGTATATACAAGCCTTGTATTTCATGCTTCTGTGATCACCTGTTTCAGGCTATTCTCAGAAGCAGAACGGCAGATCAGATGGTCTGATTGCACACAATCCTGCTTATGGATCAAAGCTCTCAATTTTAGCATGATTTAGATTTTGGAAAGGTTAACTTAAGGGGAAAAAAAGCACATTTTAAAAAGCTTGCATGCCTCCTCTACTTCCTCTTTCAACCCTCAAAGATGTGCTCCTTAATAATTCAGTTTCCATGAATGGTAAAAGTATTGCTGAATTAGTGACAACAAGGATTTCGTAACAGCCACTGAAGTCCGTATTACTGCTACCAGATCCTGCCCAGGCCTCTCATCAGCCGTTTCTCCTGACCTGTTGCCCTGGTTTTTCTGAGTTTTTCTAAGCCTTCTGCATTGTACATAAGATGGATTCAGTTCTTTAGTTTCTGCACAATATTAGGAGCAGTTTTTTCAGGTTCTCATGCCTTGGAACATAAACAAACCTTCTTGTTTTTGTTCACTGTCTTTTGTTTACATATTTCTAGCCTGAAGATAATGTCAGTTGACAGTTGGTCTGGCTGGTGGGGTGAAGGGGTAGTAACTCCAGAAGCCAATGCACAACCAGACCCACAAATGTATAAAAATGGAAGAAATAAACAGGCTCGCCCTCTTTTTGGGGAGCAGCTCTGCACTGCAGACCTCTTGCCTCCACCTTGTTATTCTGTGTGTCGGTTCCACACTGACCCAGTCTCAAGTGTATGTTAAACATTGCTCTATATTCCATTTTTTTTCTTTACCACATTCTTGCTAAATCACTTTGTTCGACTGCTACATTTTTGACGTGGAACAGTCTGATACTGCTCTGTTGGCCACTGTTAGCTAAGCCCTTCTCCCAAACCACTCATTTCTGTGTGGGCAAGTGACAACAGGAATCTACAGGAAGACTCCTTGTGGACAAAGGGTTGCTCCACTGTCTGTAAACATCCTTATTTCACCCAAAATTTGCCACTTCAATTGGATTCAGCCTTACAGCCAGTCAGATCAATATATTTTTGCAGTGCAGTAAACAATGCAACAGTGATTCCAAGTCTGTAGTTGACAGACTGAAGTAGCAGCACAAGTAAATCAGAAAATCTCTTGCATTTCTCTGGGCACAGACAAGCTCTGACACTAGTCATCACAGTTGTTTTTATATACAAACTATGTGTGCACATAGACATTCATCACTAACCTATCACCGTGGAGGCCCAACCAGGAAAAACAGACTGGGGACACAGATCTGGGTGCAACAACAGCAGCAGGGCAGAAGACCTGCCCTTAGTTTATTTTTCCATTATATATCTGTGGCAAGGTGACCATGGATTGGAGAAGGGTATCGCCACCTCTCCTGTCACATTGGTCCAGGAGGCTGTCATTCAACCTCCCCTTCTCTTGGAGAAAGAATTCATAACATTGCCAATATTTACAAAACATGGTCCTGTGTTTACAATTCACCAGCGTGAGAAACTGCACATTTCTCCTTTAATATGAACGCTCAGCAAACCAGGAAAATTCATGGCAACACTAACCCTCATTTAAGGGACCGATTATCCAAAGCCTATTCATCACCCAGTAAATATGCTTTAGCTGGGGGTGCCAGATGCATCCAGGATCCACCCCACAGTGGCTTAACAGGTCACTGCATGAGGATATGGCTGTAGGTTCAAAATCAATCAAGAAGTTACTGTTCCAGCTTGTGATTCAGTCTTTAGTTCTCCAGACAATCCTTCCCAATCAAGATAACACACAGGTAGATTGCTTGTTTTTATCGCTCATAGTGGAGTTTGGATTCAGGTTACCTGGAATGAAAAGTAATGTAAATGTTAAGTAAATAAGACCTGGATAAAGTTTGGACTCATGCTTCACTCTCATTTTTTACTACACACCTTGTTAGACCTACATTATTCTGCACTCTCTCACGGCTTTTTTTTCTACTGCAGTGAAATAAAGAAACATTAAAATAAGAACAAATACAAAGTTCATTGTAGAGAAAACCACTGGAGAAGTATTTCCAGGCTTTGGCTTGTACCCAGTCCAGCTTCAGTGGGATCATCAGGTCCTGAAAAATAGTCTGGTTATGTCTTGAGTGGGAGATTTTCCAAAGAGTGAGTTACTGGAAAAAAAACCAACCAAAAACCCAAGGTCATCTCATCCATTTGATACCCACACACATTCTCAGTAGAGGTTTTATTCATGTTTTGTTTCAAACATCTCTAGTGCCAGTGTTTCCACCACTGCCTTTGCAAGACAAATCCCAGGGCCTCAAGGTTTCTCACTAAAGTGGCAGAGTATGCTGCCTCCATTTTTTATAATCCTAGGTTTTTTCACTGCTTACTCTATGAATTTCTTCTGCTCCCAGTATCTGTACCTTTCAATGCTTGCATTTCTATCTGGTCTCCATCATTACAGCCAGATGTTGATCCGGATGCCCCAGCATATCTGTTTCAAGCACTGTACAAAAGTGCGTTCAGAAGCTTTTGCAAGTAAGGGAGCTTATCTGTGCTCCAAGGTCAGCAAAGCTTGCATGACTCTAGCCCAGGGCAGCAGGGACTGAGAGGGGCCACATGGCCTGGAATCACTCTGAACATGGGCAGACCCCGCCCATGTATTTGTACAGAACGAAGGTACATGTGCATCTCCCAAGCACTTGGGACCAGATGTCAGTTCAGAGTGAAAACAAAGAGGAAAAACTGCCACAGGTCGTGGTGACATGCAACTGAGAAGTCTCAGATTTTATAAGTTTAGGGAGCATTCAACCCAAGCACTGCCTCTGAATTGGGCTTCAAGTGAGTAATTTTTAATGTCACTCTCTTGCTTGTAGGTATTTGACCAATGCTGCCCTTACCTGTAGGTGATGGGAAAGAGAAAAACTCTATTTTCTCCCCCTCCTTCTCTCCACTTCCTTCCACATTGCATCTTCTTGATGTTCTCTTGGGAGGTCGCACTGCAACCTGCCCTCACTTCTGTGGCTGCTCTGTGTGCTACTGCATCCTCCCTACATCTCTCTGTGGCATTTCATTCTACTTGTCCCCCTCTGACACATCCTGCATGTTAGTATTACCATCACTCCTGTCTCCTCCCTACCCCTCTTTCCTTCCCTGTCTGTATCACATGCAAGACCCTCGTGTTTATTTGGAAATATGTCTGTGCTTCTCTGCTTAATTTCAACTCCCAGCTCTTTTATTCTTGTCACTTTCTACTCCTCTTCTGACCTTTTTCTACATATCCCACCACAGTTAGAGCAAACACCCTCTTTGTATGTACCCAACAATATTTTCCTCTTTCTCTTTAGAAAAGAGGCTGAAAATTGCAGTTACCATCCTTCCATGATCTCACTTTGGCTGAAAAATGCTGATGATAACTAAGCAGCTATTTCGATGCCATTGCAGTGCCCAGTGTAAATCCCATTTCTTGTTGCAAGACGCACACAAAACTGAATCACAAAATCCTTCTACTAAGTGTATGTATTCTGCAACCACTGCTCACAAGGAATGAAGTCGATGTATGGAGCAACTTAGGATCGCAAACCCTTCTGAACAAGCCCACTTTGCTTCTTCCAAGGGTGAGCACTAACCAAAAAGTCTGCACCTCCTGAAGGCACACAGCTTTCAGACTTTTGTAGTGTTTCCCAGAAACTGCACACAGAAGTCATTGTCTTTGCTGATCACAGTCTGCACAGCACCAGCTTAAAATGAACAAGATTCTGGTCAGGTTCAGAGCTGCCCTTGTGCTCCTCAGCGGGCAACAGCAAAATTCAAGGGTTCTGTTAATTTGATGATATGGTTTGAGAAAGCCTTGTAAGACAATGTACATCTTCCATACTGTGTGCTAGGACTACACCTGAGTATGTTAATTCGGATACTTAGTTTGGGACATTGCTTACTATCTGTAGCCCTTGTATTTTCAAGATTCCCAATTCTGACTCAGACTCCCAATTCTGACTCGTAGGTATCCTTTTCTAGCCTGTAAATACTGCATCAGATTTTCAGACTCCACCACAGCACACACTTTCATCATTTCCCTTCCCAGTTCAGATTCTCTTCATCACCATTTGCTCCTACAAGACAAAATCTGACTTTTAGCCTGCTTGAATAATGTCTTTCAACTACTCAGTTGTGGATCTGGTCTCTCCATGCATTTGCAAGGTGGGATGTATCTCCATGGTGCTAGAGAATAGTGACTTTGGAGGATGTGTGCGCAGGGAGGCCCATAGGGCTTAAGTGTGCTGTTTAATCTTTACAAAAGGTAAGGGCAGCTATTTCAAACTGTGAAGCTCTGCATAATTGCATCCTAACCTGCCTACATACCAAGTACCTTCTCCATCATTTCCACTTACCTCCCTTCTGTCACCCAGAGTATCACAGCACCAGTTTTTACCAGCTTTGCTCAAAGACTACTTAAACTTTTAAAACTAAGTCAGCCCTAAAGTTATCCAAGAACAAAGTGCCTCCTATCTTTATACTGAGGCTGGAACTCTATTCCATGGCCGTGTTCAAGAATTTTTTATTAAATTCTTTTCTGTTCCTCATGAGTCTCCATCTGTCTACTATGCCCTCTACCATCTCTGTTCACATGCCACTTTGGGACTATTAGACTAGAGAAGTTTTCTTTCAAGAACAGTGATTTAATTCAAAAGCGACACACAATCCATGATCTTCCTCCACCCTTTGATGACACCAGATGGCCAAAATCTACTTACGCCATACTTCAAAAGCTGTGGAGTCTCCCACTGTCACCATGAACAGGCATTCTCAATTTGCATAAACCAAAAATACTAGCAAGGATTCACTGGAAAGATTTATCAGGTCAGAAAAAGCACAAGAGGAAGACTGGTGTGCTGGACCTCAGCGCCTTCCCTGGACCTGTTCTCAATCCTCCTTTCCTCCTTATTGAAAAAGTTGGCAGTCTGCAGGAAGTAACAGTGGCAATAAATAAAACCTGAACATAATGGCAAGGTAATGTCTTTGTGGAAACAATCTAGACCAAGCATCAGATTCTCTGGCACAGATCCACTGTGTTAGGAGGAGCAGAGACATCCCTGTTGTCTGGATGGTGCAATGCCCCAGCAGGGTGCAATGCCCCACTGTCCAACCAAAGACATCAACCTTTCATGCCTTAAGCTGGGCCTGATTTCATCAAGACATTGTGGGAATGCCAGGCTGGCTGCTTTAAAAATGGGTGACAGTGGCAATCTCTGATACTGCAAAGTCCTGATGAATCAGAGATGGCACAATCCTCTCCTTCTGTCACTAGAGGGTAGTGCAAGCACTTGAGTCCATTCCTGCGAGTGGAGATGCCCATACATCTCCCCACAGGTCCTCACTGATCTTGCTTTTCCTGGCTTTAAGGAATGGGGCCCACCAGCACATAATGTCTGTGCTTAAGACATACTTGGAGAGAGGACCTATTTAGACCAGGGTTTACTTCTGCCTCCCCAAACACCAAATGCAGATTCTAAAATGGATCTACTACAGTCTCAAAGAAATTAACCATGTCTTCTTACAGTTCCTCTTGTGTTCATTTGGCATTTTTTGAGTCTGATCTTCATTTAGCCAGAAATATTTCCAGGAACCTAATTAATCACTGTTGTTGACTGTCCCAATATCCTGCTTTTCTTCTTGGTCTCAAGAAAATGTCTTCCCATTTCACATCATGATAGCTGCAAAAGAATTCAGTCTCTCTACATCTGCATTTTCCATTCATCAGAGCACAGAATGGTCTCTGACCAGATAAGCGGAGACAACATTTTCTCCTTGCAATTAGTTTGTTTTCCTTATAGTGCAGGATGTATTGACAGCCAACACAGCTCACTGAGAGGAAGATAACCAGGCTGAATAGTTCAAAGATTTACCTCAATCTCATAAAACATGTAAAATGTTTGGGAGGTAGCTATGAACCCATAATCTATTAGAAATCTTTATCATTTGTGTCTTCAACTGATTGAATCCTTGGAAGGACTTAGTGAAAACATCAGTCATGCATTAGCAAAGAAAGAAAAGTTGAAATTTAGTGATCTACTTCTTTGTAGCTTCTATTTTCATGACATTCTCCCCCATTTCAGAAGGTAGTAAAGGAGCAAATTAAAAAGACTTGTACCCTTTCCTCCACTCCTTGTCCCCTCACCTCAACTTAAACACATTTTCCTCTCTTCTCCACCAGGAATTTGTTGCAGTAAATACACCCACCTAAACTCTGAGGAAAGGAGGGATTACACTGAAAATCTGTCTGTGGCCTGCTGACCATTACAACAGAAAACACAGTGCTGCTGTTTATTAGGGAAATGCACTTCATGAACTGAGCACTGTTTTACACATGGCAATGTTCACCTTTCTCTCCCTTTGTAGTGCAAAAGTACAAGAAACATCCACATGAGAAGTACCAGCTTTACAGTAAGGCTTCCATTAAAATGCTTTCAACTTAAATTGCCTGTATCTTTTAATACAACTTCTACCTTTTGATCTCACTCATTTTGATTCAGAGGAAATAGGAGGGTCTGCGCACAAGTGCCTGTAGTGGGTATGCTTGCATCAATCAGCCAGGCTCAGAACAAGGGACACAGAAAGCAGAGTATGCTGGTAAAAGGTTTTACCTGAGTTGCCTCCAGTGCTCCGAACACTTGCATGGCCAATGCTGAGCCTCTCATATTCCAGTTTCATGTTCCCAAGGTCTTCTCCTGAATGTCCTTCACTCACAAAAGAATTGGCCTCAACGCTTGAGCCTGGAGACCGCTTGGCTTTGCGACTGAAAAGCCCACTGGCAAACCGTTTTCCTTGCTTTGCATTGGTCTGTGCATCTTTCTTTATGTCACAAATAGACTCTCTGGATTTGGATTTATTTTTCAGGTCCATGTGGAGCCTAGACAACAGTTTCTGGGGGCTCCGATTCAGCTTGTTCAAGTTTTCCAGAGGTGGATCTATTTCTGGGAACACTTGCTCCAATGTGACTAAGTCATTCAGGAACTGATTTAACCGTTTCTTTGACTCACTTGTTTCCTCCTTTTCCCTGTTTCCCTGATTGCCTTGCCTGTGCCATGAAGCCCAGAGCATCATATCACCACGGGTTGCCCCTGCTACTAAACCATACTTTGGGTTAATGAACTTCCGAGACACAGTGGAGGAATGAAGGCCTGGCTTCCCAATTCCAAGGAGGAATGGGTTAGCAATACCCAGTTCCTTGTATAAATTAACTTCCTCTGAGATGGCATAGAGCTCGCGAAACTCAATGTCAAACATCTCCACGTGCTGTCCTGTCAAGACTAGCAGGATGTTTCTATCAATGTGGGATGAAGTCCATGTGAAGCTAAGAGGAGGAAACAGAACCAATATTAGATTTTGGGGTGCATAATTGACCCAGCCCACCCAACAAAACCTAAGACACTACAGGGGAATATGTAGCATTGTAACATTTGCCCTTATATCCTTGCCCAGATGGGCCCCAATAGATACATGACACAACATTATTGTTCTTCAGATGTGTAGACCAAATCTGGGAGAAAAGGCCCTGAAACTCTGAAGGAGAGTTACCCTTTTAAAAAAGCAGTACTGCATCAATAGGGGGGAGTCTCCAGACTGAAAACCTCACTGAAGAGAACTGAGTACAGGGACTTGTACTTGTGGAGTCCTTGCAGACCCCTTTCCTGATGCAGTGTGAAACTGTCTCTAGCCCTCTGAAATGGTCTGTCAGCATGAGTGTCCCATTCTCTGAGAAGGGCTCTATGCTACCTTCTCTGTTGTCCCACTCCAGTTTCTAAAGATGCCACACAGATTACAGAAGCTGGGACAGAAGGGGGATGACATGTGAAGAAGAGTCTCAAGCAAAGTCTATTCCTTAAATAAGTGCCTTAACAGCTGAAGCAAGAGTAACCCACCTGTATGATCCAGTGGCCACCTTTTCACCATCTACCATCAGGAATCGGGATGCCAGTGTGCCTCTGATCTTCCCTGATGGCATGTAGAACCCAACTCCTGTCACAGAGCGTATGCGGATATTCTAACAGGGAGGTGAAAAGACAAAATGTAACAATAAACAGGACAGAAAATTAGATAATTGCCAGGTCCAAATCTTAAGATGTCACTCACATTATCTCACTATATCTGGGACTACAGCTCATTTTGTATCAGTCACCAGAAGGGCTGCAAAAGGAAAACATAGTGCTGGAAGTCCTGTTGTCACCGCCTGTCTACACAGGTCACTCCTCTCCATCAGTTTATAGCTGTCCAAGGGGTCAGCATCATCAAAACCCTGCCTACTGTCTTCAGCTATTCATTTGAGCCACTGGCAACACAATGCTGTCAGATAAGTGTCTCTACTAATGTCCTGAATAGATCAGCAAAGATGATCAGAATTTCTGAAGATGAGGAAGGAGTATCTTTTCATAAAATGAATGGAAGTAGTTAGAAAAAGAATACCTCTCCCCAAACCTCACATCTCACACCCTTTGGTCAGCAAAACTACAAGTAATAAAACAAAGCACTACCAGACACAGAAAAACCAGAGTTAAGATTACATGATTTTCAACAATAGATATGTGCCTGTACATACTCTAACGATATAGTTGCACATTGGACTGAGTGTTACTTTGCTCATGGGTCCTGGCTGTACAAGGCTGAACTCACAAAGTGTCTGACATGAAACATTCCCCCTCTCCTCCTCCCAAACCCAAAAACACCGACTGTCAGTGTAAGTTTGGAGCAAATTATCTTGTCACTCCAACACACAAATCTAGACCATTTTCTTCATTCCACCATCTTTTTATGTAAGGATTCCTTAAGAATGAAAAGCTAAAAGGCAGTGTGAACTGGAGTCATAAATTGAGTCAGATAGTCAAGGAGTCAGATAGTCTCAGGCTTAATTGCAGTTCTGATACTATTCTCTGTGATGTTCAATTGACAGGGAAATTCACTATTGTTTAACTTTTCCCCATCTGCAGAGCAGAAGAATCAGGAGGATTTGGCTAATGCTAGCACGGCCTCAGATCCCACAAAGAACTAAGCCCTATTACTATAAACCTCACTAACAGCTTAAATATTGATAGGCTATAGAAATCAACATGCAGGAATAAGTGATTATAAGAATGCAGATTTCTTTCAAAAGCTGTTTTTCTGAATATGACTCCTACCTTTTGAATCCGTTCCTATTTCCCCCACTAGGATACAGCAGTGGAAATACAAATTCTGACTAAGAGTAACTGATAATGCTGTTTTGCATTCAGCTGTTGCTTGATCTGTCTGGAGTTCTGTGTGGGCATTAGCTAATTAATACTCCCAATACTGTTGAAAATATTATTACCCTGTTTTAAAGATGAGGAGCCTAAGACAGAAAAAGATTAATTGCCTTGCCCAAGGCTTAGCAGTGACTCATGTGTAGGATGCTGAAGGCAGGTTGGGTAGAGCATAGGAGAAAGGGTGCCCTTCCCAGTAGTTAAAATAACATTTGAATTTGGCTGGCTTATCACCTTATAACTTTTTTTCCTTGCTGATGAATGTTGGATGTGAGAATTTCCAAATCATGATGTGCTGACTGCACAAGACAAGAAGTCAGTCAACAGCTCTGATTGAGATGTACTCCTGTGAATCAAGAAGCATTAGCCTGTGTGAGCAGAAACTGTGGATCTTATTGTGTTTGTATGTTCTATCACCTTCTTTTGTTGGAAAGAAAGCACACTTCAATTTCTGCAGTAACTGAGCTGTATGTAACACTTAGAAAGGTGCAGAGGGAATTGAACTGAACAGCTGAGATCATAAACCTCTTTGAATAAAGTAGGTACATGAATGCATTAATACATCTTGAAATGCAAAACACAAGCACAAAGTCATATAAACATCGAGTCACTTAACAGGTTATTTGTATAAAATTTTCTGCCTTGAAGGATCTTGGAGCATTTGTAGACTGCTAAGTCAAGCTGCACAGAGGAAGACCCAGACTGGATTAATGTACTGAAGACTGCACAATAACAAAAGAGAAAAGACAAATATAAATGAGGTGAGATTGCAGGCATTTTCAGAGGGCACTAGAGTTATAGTAGTAACAAATATTTTGAGTAGAGGACCAGTGAGCTCACCAGATAGAAGTGACACCTCTTGATCCGTGTTGTTGCAGAAGCCTGCTTAAGGTTTGCTTTGTCATATTCTAGCTTATGGGAGATGCAGTCTGCATTAAAATTCCCTATTTCCTTTCCACAGACTTGCACCACTCCTCATCACAAGCAGTGACTAACATCTCCTTGGCTACAACTTAATATGACTGATAACAGTCAAGCCTGACAGAGCATCCTAATACAAATAGTAAGGAATTGGTCTTCCTTGCTTCCTTGTGACACTTTTAAACCTAACTCTGAATCCACAGAAAGCTAAATTATACCCAGTTTAGAAAGTCAGTAATGCTGTGACTGACGTGACAGACCTAGGCTGCAGTGCTTACAAACTGGGGCTGAGTAGGGAGGATACACAAGACAGACCCTAAAGGGAGGTGCTGTAACTGCTTCCACTGGAGAATCCCATGTGTACCTTCCCTCTCAAAACTGGGAAATCCTCTGTTTGCCCCGGACAGTTTTGGAAAAGGCATGGTTATTGACAAAATAGTGTAACTTGCAATATTCAGGTAGAACAGGATGGAATGCAGCTAGCTGGGATATGGCCTGCCAAGATCATTACTGAGTATTATCTATTTGTGTCTTTACAAAAAGAGAGCCTTGCAACCTCCCATTCTCAGAAGGTCACAAGTAGTCTACAAGAATTCTCTAGCAGACCATTAAAAAAACCAACACCACTGCTTCACATCACATTCTGCTCCTCCCTCATCTCAGGTAGGAATTAATGATGAAAAACATAAAATACTGAAGTGAAATTCCAAAAGATTCTTAGGCAGAAGCTTCGAGACTTTCTGAAGTGAAAGGAGAAACATCTTACGTATTGGGAAAATGAATGTAAAAATTAATGTGAAGGTGAACTTCCTGCAAATAAGTCATTCCCTAGGCTTGCTTGGAACTCTAGGAGAATTTTCTGTCTTTGGGCAAGAGTGTCTGTTACTGTGGTCAGAGTTAACAAAAACATGAGGACCAAAAACACCTAAAAACTGGTGAGAACATTCACCCTCAGGTCCTGAAAAGACAAATTTCTGAGGGGCTATGAATTTTGTGTTTGTGAGAACTCTGATTCACTGTGATCTCCAAAGAACACTCTTGTGTCAAACTTAACAGAAATCTGACAAACCATGTCCTGTAGGCACAGGAAGCCCTATGACACACACACAAGACATGCTTTTATGAATAACCCATGAACATTCAGGTGATTGAATTTAAATACATTTCTCGTGAACTCTGGCCTTCAAACAAAAATTGAGGTTTTTCTCATTTCATGCTTGGAGTTGGTTAAGAACTTTTACTATTTGTAGGGTGAGGTACTATCTTCCTACAGCAGTTTCACTCACATAAGATAGTCAGCAGATCATGATACTTTGCTATCTCTACAAAAATAATACAATAGAGAGGAATTCTGTGAAAATGTCCATCAGTGTACATAGACAAAGGGAAAAGCCCAGTGTTAACAGGAAATCTCCCTGTATTAGGACTGTTGAAATATTCACTTTGCATTGGATGAACAGAGCAATGGTACCAAAAGGGCAGCAAATACAGAAGAAAATGAGTATCTGGTGGTGATAAAAGACAGAATAAACATTGTGACCCTGCAGTTCATGGTAGTGCATCATCTGTCTCCCCCTGGGATCAGAACTTGTCTCTAAACCTTAGAGTTATATCTCATGTGGCTGCAACTTCCTGAGAAAAAAGCCATCCTCTGTACCTTGCACAAGCATTCCAAAGGAAAGGTGGGAGAAGGGCAGGAAAGGAGAGTATGCAATTCCTTTGCTGGAAAACTATGTCTGGTGAAAATTGGTGAAAATAGAATAAAGCAAAAGGGTAGTTCAAAAAGGAGATAACATTTTCCCTGTTGCTAAAAATCTGTAGAAGAAACTGAGACATCAAAGCAGATATCAGGAGGAGACTGGTAGATAAGAAATGCGTGGATGAGTTTACTCAGCAATTTCAATATCCTCTGTGATCAAACAATGCGGGACAAAATGATTCTGCCTAAACAAGACTGCAGGCCCAGCTTGCTTTCTTGCTTTAAAGCTGGATCTTCAACCCTTGTTGTTACATCATGTTACATCAAAGAGGAAGGGCTGGGGGGAGTCCTCAAGGGGAAATGGGAAACCTTAACCTTGTTGGAGTTTCCTTGGGTATCCAAAACCTGTTGCCAGGGAAAACTCTGCATGATGGTTTCTGTTACACTGATCCAAGCAGCAGCATAGGAACATCCAAGGCAGCTGTGGGTGAGACACAAAGAGAACATCTTCCTTGAGAGGCAAATGCCTTGTTTCCCCATTCTATGAAGAATAGACCTTGTCATTCCATAGAAGCATATATGGGAGTTAACTGCATTGACCTTAGCAAGACTAACAAAAAAATGTAAGCCATACCAGAAAAGAAAAATAACAATCTTCAGGGGAATTTAAGATCCAGTATGAGATACCTGGGAGAAGAGAGGAAAAATTTGAAGGACAGCAATCTGTGGGTTGAGGCTCTGCAGAACAGTGAACAACTAGGTCAAAAGATGTTAAAAATTTCTTCTCAGTGGACTTCCTTCAACTCAGCTTTTACTATTTTCAGCTGAAGAAATCTAAAGAAAAACATAGCATGGGCTGCCATGAAAGAAGAGAATCACAGAAGGGAAAAAGAAAAGTTTTCTCATTCTTTTGATTGCATCAGTTCAAACTGCACCTCCTTGGAGAGAGCCACAGAACTAGACTGCTGCAGGACCTAGGCACTGGTGTAGCACATCACTGTGATCACCGGTTTAGGAGTGTCAAGTCTGTGTAGATACCTGTGGAGAAGGATAAGAGCAGAAAGGGACCGCTTACTGTTTAGAGACAGAAAAGACTGACTGAAAGGAACTCACCTCTCCAATAGCAATACAACTCTTTCTAAAATGCCAGGACATAATTTTCATTCACTCTGTCCAGGAGTTAAAATATTGTAGTAGTGAAGATATCATTCCTGTACTGGGAAACTGGTACCAGAGCAAATGCAACTACTGTTGTGATTTCACAGCTATGTACCTATGTACCAAAGAGACATGAGCTTAGGACACACAATTCCACTGGCACTTAAAACATGTCTGTTGTAACGAGGTCTGTGTCTTGGTTTCAAAGATACCAGAGGGAAGGAACTTCCACCACTGTTTTGGAGAAAGATGAGAAAACTTCTCAGCTGGATGTCTTTTTTGATAAAACAGAGAGCAGAGAGGTAGTTCACAGGAGCACTGTTCAGTTACGTGCATGTAATTTTCATCCAAATTTAAGATGGTTCTCCTATAATGATTAATATGAGACTCTATAATCTTCAGAGCTTTTTGAGTTTTGGTTGTGTTTTGGGATTTTTTAACTGTTACTTGAGTGTTTATGGAAAATTCACCCTTCCTCCAGGCAAAAAGCACTTTTTCCCCCACCACTGCTCAGAACAGTTGGATCACAGAGGAGTGAGTCTGGTTGTTTCCAACCTAGCAACTTTTTCCAGTATTCAGAACAAGTCTGTAGTAGCAGTGACTAAAAAAGATGGCGAAAAAGGAAGAAACACAATACTAACAAAGGATTTCAGTCTGTATGTAATGGAGTGATGTGGAATTGCATTTTATGGAAATGGTTTGCTCTGGTTCACCCCTGGAAAATGTATGGTTTATCCCAAGTCTGTACCTTCCCTGCAGTATGGTGTATCTGTAACTTCATTGGCTGGAGAATGTTACTGCGCCCCTTGAACCTCGGTGTTAAGAATGCAAAGGCAGAAGGCTCGGCCTCTTTGCCCTTCTTCCCCCTGGAGGTCTCCGGACGCTCCCCTTCCCTCTCCCCCCTTCCCTTCCCCCTCTCCCGCAGGACCATGCTCCCTGCCTGGAGTGCGACTTTGAATAAACCCTTATCTCATCAGCACCTCAGCAGCCGTCTGAAGTCTCTTTGCCTGCCAACACGCGAACACTCAGGACCCCAGAGCCCGGGGGGCTCCCGGGGAACCCTCCCTGGGATCCCCCCCAAAATTTACACTACAACAGAGTGAGATCTCTCTGAGGCTGCTTCTGCCAACCAAGCTAGACTGACTACTGTGCTGTGCTGTATGCACTGTATGAAGGCACTCTAGTATGGGACTGGGCAGCAGCTGTGTCTCTCAATCCCTTAAATTCTCCTGCGGAGGAGGACTACAAACTCATTCACTCCTGGATCACTCCTGGATAGGAAAGTCTTGATTTCACAGAGTATATGGGTCTTGTAAGAGGGATCCATGCAGACAACTCAAAGAGCTACTTGGGACTCTAGTTTGAATCCTCACATAGAAAATCTGTAGGAATTTTCTGATAATTTTCTCTCCAGACTGGAATTTTTAGGTCACAAGAGCCAAGAAACTACACAGATCTCTCTCTTGGGTGAAAGGCAAAAAATTCCAAATCTTTCCTTTTTCTTTCCTTCTGTATTATCAAGCCACTCTGTTATGCTTCTGTGTTCCATCAATCCTCTCTAAGTGCTGTGGTGTGATTTGTAGGGAGGAAGAGATGTGTTTGCCGGTCCAAGCAAGTTCCAAGATTCATTACAACTGCAAAAGGCCACTGACCTGCAGGAGATAATGTTCAGTACTGAATATCTTACCCTGATCTGCAAGTCACTGAGGTCAAGGCATCTGCACATTTCCAGGAAAAGCTTCACACCCTCCTCATCTAGGATTATATAGACTGGGATCCAGCGCTTATATGCTGCATCAACAATATCGCGGAAGATGTCCCGGTCTGTAAATACATCCATGACCACTGCAATAATCTGGAAACAAGAAGATGGTAGACAGATAACCTAATAAATATTAGGAACTGAAGGGAAGGCCCATCCCATTGGTGGAAAACAAAGGAGAGGACTGATACCAGATAATGAAAGAGAAGCCTATAGGGAGACAAAAGTACAGGGATGTACATGCCCCAACACTACCAATAATTGTAATTTTCTGGGTTAGTGTTGGGAGTTAGATTGGGTTTTTTTTCACTTACAGAATTTTTTTCCCATAAGTTTCCAAGAGGCCTTGATGACTACTTAGTCAGAACAAAAGGGAGTACTTGAGGGACATGGCAGCACAAGGCTACACCTATTGTTTTTGAGTCCCTGGGAGTGTCCCTCAGAGGGGAGAGATGATGAGGTTTGGGAAAGGCAAAAAGACAGATCTGGGGGAGAGGAACTCACTCTTGCTTGCTCTCAGCCTTGGAGAAGACGGTCAAGCTGCCCCCCATTGCAAGAAGAGTTTGCACCCATCACTCTGCCTCTGTCTCGTCCTGGGAAATCTACAGTCATCTGCTCCTGTACCCGGGAATCCTGAGCTCGCTTTCTTCAGCCTCCCCCCACCGCCGCTGCTTCTTCGGAGCTTTGGGGTTCCCCTGCTGCTCTGTAGCCCTGCACTGCCCAGCCCTGCCGGGACACCCCTGCCGCTCCAGCTGCCAGCACAGAGCTCCTCATCTCATCCACCAGCCCGGGACTTTCCTCCCTCCCAGCTTGGCCTCTCAGAGTCCTGCAGGGGCACCGAGATCAAACTGCCCCGGGCGTTTTTTGTGAAAGAAAACCCTCAAGGTTCCTGGTTCTGTTTATTATTAATCCTGTAGTTGTTGTTTGTTTGTTGTTTTGTCATATATACTAGTAAAGAACTGTTATTCCTATCCCCATATCTCTGTCTGAAAGCTCCTTTAATTTTTTAAATTAGAATAGTTTGGAGGGAGGGGATTTGAATTCTCTGTCCCTAAAGAGGTCCTGCCCCCTTCCTAGCAGATATCTGTCTTTCAAACCAAGACAGTTAGCTGCTGCACTTTGGAAGGAACTTAGTAAGTGTCTATGAGAGTTCTCCTTCTGGATGAAAATTACCTATTTTAGCAGCCTGAGGAATGCCAAAGCCAAATACCTAGTTTTTCTTCTGTATTGAGAAATTTCCATTGTCTCTATAAGAATTCACTTAAATGAAGAAGAACACTGACAATAGATTGAAAAAAAAAGGACTGAAAACACAACTTTAACACTTAACCTTAAGGTGTCTAATGGAAGAATGAATGTGCAGAAGAATCAGAGCCTGCATCCTCAGCCACGATGCATAGTGTAGACAAGAAGAATTCTATTTTCTTTTTTCTTCCCCAAATCCCTGTGAAAAGTCTGCTGTCAGGGCTGGCTTCCCAAGGAATGATTTATAGAGCTCAAACATAAACACCTAATATTTCTCAGGAAGGGACTAGAGTGCATTCAAAATTCAGAGGTAAAATCATCATTCCCTCTCTCCCCATGTACTGTTTTTCTATAAAACTAATCCTTATTTCCAGGCATAGATTTTACATAAAAACAAAAGATTTCACTGATGTGAGAGACAACCCTGAACATTTATAGGATGAGTAACAACAAAGCCAAGATGGTTATGGGTAACTTAAATGCTGATCTTACAGAAAGGGAGAGAAAGACAAAACATGTATCTTTTACACCATTAGAAATACCAATTAATTTTTCTGCCTGAGTTATTCTTCCCAACATTTTAAAGGCTGGAGGAAACAACTGTTTTTCTAGTTCCTCAGCATAACATCAGCGTGCCAGGTCAGAGTTGCCATGCTGACAGTATACTGGGAATAGAGTTGCCTACATTTCAATTTCTCGAGTGCTGGGCATCACAGTAATAAGCCCATCTGGGTTGGCATATACAGGTGTGAATGGAGTTAAATACTGAATCACAGAGTAGAATTTTCTTCACCTGATGCTTGGAAGAGATGCAGTTCTCTCACAGGAGCTCCCTAAAGAAGCTCCTGCCTTTGTTCTCCCTTCCCAGCAGGATGCAGGGAATATTATCAGAACCTCTGAAAATTAAAATACAGTGAACTTGTGCCATTTTGTTTCTGAACAACTCCATATACAGGCAAATCAAAATTCAAGGCATGAACAGTTCATGCATTAACTCAGGCCTGTTATGCTCCCTCTGCCCTCACACACAGTGGTATGGATGAGCTATTTAGGAGAAAGGATGCCAAATAATATGCATTTGAAATAAGAACATCCACATAAAGAATGCATAGCAGAAGCACGAACTTCTTTTCTCTCCATCCCCTCCATTTGCAGTGAGTGTAAGGACTGCAGAAATTACAGGCCTTCCTGGATAAACCATTAATTGTCAGTACCGGCTCTGCAATGTGAAGAGATGATTCCCTTCAGGCTGTGGGGCCCTGGGTCAGTCCAGACTTCTTTCCAAGACTGGGGACCAATGAGAACAGCAGTCAAAACTTCCAAGGGGCAATGCCTGTTTTGTTTGTCATCTCAAACCCTGTCACAGTCAGTGATCTATCAAGATCACCTAAGAGCGTTCTCAAGCATAGCAAGTCAGAGCATGATTGTCTACCCCTGCAAGAAGTCTTCCCTATTTCTCTTCCTATCCTATGGGTAATAAACTTATCTATAGTGCCCACAGGTGTGCCTAGCTCTTCATAAGAATTTTAAGATTGGCAAACTAATGCTTGCTAATTTCATTGCAGCAAGGTAGATTAATTAACACGTATTTGTAAAATACTGATGATAAGCCACCCACAGACATGTGCCACGTATTACCCGTATCTGTTTAGACCCCCTCGCAAAAACAAACTAACCCAATAAACACCCACTCTCATTTGCTGATTAAAAAGCTGCTACCTGGAGAGTTTTTGTGCCAGGGCCAGCTCAGTCGAACACAGTAGTCATAGTTATCTATGAAAAGAACCATTAAACACTCAAATGGCTGTTAAACATGAAAACAGCTTTGGGCTGGGAAGGGCAGTTTATCCAGTCAGTGAAAAAAAAAATCTACAAAGGAATCAATTATTTCCAGGTGCCAGGCACACCTATTGAAAGAAACAAAATTTCCCAGTTCTTGAACAGTCTAGAGAAGCCTTTGTAGCAAAGAGGAGGTGAAGTTGCACTACATCAGAGTGTAAGGATTTTACAGCTTCTAAGTGACAGATCACACCAATCACTTTACAGAATTACAGGGTATGCACGATTTCTGAGAGCAGGAAGATGAGAGGATCACCCACCAGATTAATGCCTCCCTGGAAAGTTTTCTTTGTTTCCCAGCAGATTTGGTTTGAACAAGTCTGCAAAAGTTCTGCATATAATGTGTGCTGGCAGAAGGGAATAGGTGGAGAAAATGACTGCTGAATTATAAAGCAGAAAACCCAGAAGGCTGCAAAACTAAGTGCAGGGATGAAGTTTCTTACACTGTCCTCCCCTTTACCCAAGGGGTGTGTCAGCTCTGACGGGGATCTTTTCCTGGGTGGTCTTCCCCAGGAACTTCACCCACATCCGGGGTGGGTGACGAAGAACCTCGTGATAGCCCCCACCTGTTCAGAGCAAGCTCTTGTAGCATCATGTCTGGTTTACTTCCTTGCCAGAGGTGTCCTGTCACCACCAGCAGTCATTTCCAGAGAAAGATAAATGGGAGGAGCAGCTGCATATTGTCTGCAATTTGGCTACTTACAGTTCAGGCTGGACAGTGTTGAGACCACAAAAAAATAAACCCAAAAAACACCATCCCATAAACAAACACGGTGCCCTGTCTTTAACTAGGGATACCTGCACACACCAGGTAGGGGTGGCTGTAACAGCATCATGACCTGTCTTCCTCTGAACCCGGGAATGAGGCTGGGACAGGACAACGCGAACCACGGGTACAGAACCCCAACTGAGGGGAGATGGAGGGGGTGTGCAGAGGTTTAACCCCATCACAGACATCAGCTTTGCCAAAGCATAACACGACTGACAACAAGGTGCAAAGAAAGCCCTGCCTGGTGGACGACGACCATTACATGGCCTGCTCGCTCCTGCTTGGGAGCTAGCGCAGCCGCGGTGGCTCTCGCTCGCCTTCCACCCCGTGCTCCGAGCCAGACCCTCGACCCGGGTGAGGGTGGGCAGGGTTGGCCCTTCGAGATCCGGGCCGTACCTTCTGCGCCTGCTGGATCATCTCCCGGACCACCTCCTTCAGGTGCGGCGCGCTCTCCTCCTTGCGCGGGTGTGTGAAGAGGGACACCCGGCTGATGCCACGGTAGAAGGTCTTGTCGGTCCAACCCAAGTCCAGCGGGGGCACCTCGGTGTCCGAGCACTCGGGCCAGTAGGCCAGCGAAAGGGTCTCGCCGCCGGGCCCCCGCGCTACCTTGCCACACTCCTGGGGGTCGTCGTAGCCCCGCCAGCCGCCCCGCAGGTCCTGCAGCTCCCGGCCGGAAAGGAAATCGCGGAGCTGCTCCTTCCTCAGCGCCTCCCGGTACGCGGCCTCGCCGCGGGTCACCAGTGCCTCTAGGGCTCGGCGCTGCTCCTCGCTGTAGTAGAAGCGGGCCTGGGCCTCTGTCACCTTCTCGTTGACGTGCAGCTCGTCCAGCAGGAGCACCTGGGACTCCGCCATGCCTCCGGCACTCCCAGCGCAGCGCCGGCCGGGAGCGAGAGCAGGAGGCTGCGGCGGGAGGGTGAGGCACGGCCGGGACCGCCTCACCTGGCCTGCCCGAGCCCGCCCCGACGGGTGGGGCGGCCGCTCCCCCGGCTCAGGGGCCGCCACCCTGCCCCTCCCCCCGACCCTGCGTGACCCCCGGCGACGGGGACACGAGTTGCGGGGAAAACAGGTTCTGTGAAAAGGAGAACAACCTGACCTAAGAGATGTAGGATGCGATGCAAGATGAAGGGAAGAGACTGGTTATATGGTGGCCTAAACCAGCTTTGAGGGATGTGGGTTAAAAATCTTTAACTAATTTGTGAAATTGTATCCTAGGAGTGAACTTGGTGCATTGAAAGGGGAAAACCACACCTCCTAGGGAAGACCCTCACCCTCTGAACACATGAATTTGGAATACCCTGTGCCTTTAAACCGAGGTGGGGAGAGAGAATATGTTCATATGTGTACATTGTGTATGTATGCATAAATATGCTTCCTAGCTTTGTGGATTTACCACTTCGCACCCATCTCTGGGCAGAGATGAAATAAAATCAAGTCTCTCAACTCTGTCTGTGGATCAGCTTCCCCATTGGGTGAAAGAACACAGATTTGGGACAACACCCTGGCATGGCTGGCAGCAGTGTCCTGACTGCAGTGCTTGGAGGAGAGCTAGGCCTGGGCCCTGGGTGTATTCTGGGGTGCAAATGCAAAAGTCTATTTAAGACTTTTTGCCCCCCTTTTTCAGACTTGGTGGCCACCTGAAGGATGCTCACGAGGAAGAGGGGGACACAACTGCGGCCAGGGGGATGGGCAGAGCACTATGGTGGCCACAGGCAGTGGCCAGCTGGCTGCAGTGAGCTGGTAGCCAGCCCTCTCTCCATCCTCTGGCAGCTCAGCGACTCCAGAAAAGCAGGTGGTGTGGGGTACCCAGCTTACAGAGGGGAGACAACAGAGTGATGTGCCAGAGGCTGCCCAGCAGGCTGGTGTCAGAGCTGGGAGTAAAACAGCCCTGCTTCCCGTCTCTGGCTGGGAGCATGAATAAATACCCATGCACATCCCACCAGAGAGACTGGGGGCTGTAATGTTAAATTACAATTTTTGCGAGGTGTGTGGTCATTGCTAGGGGCTCTAATCAAGATTCTGGTTCCACTGCGGATTGCATACACAAAGGATAAAAAGCAGGACTTCCCCACTACAGCCCAGGGACAGAGCTGGCAGGGAATGAGCAAGGAAACAAAGATAAAGTCAAAGACAGTGGTGAAAAACAAACATTCAGAGGCATTTGCAGTGCTTTACATCTTTGATTAGACCTAAGTGCTCACATGCAGAAAAAACTATAGGGGACAGAACTTCTGAACCTGCTCCTTGTTTCCTCTCTCTAAGAAATCACCTGCCCTCAGTGTGAGTTTAAAAAAACAAGGATCAGGTGGGCCACCACAGCTCATCCTGTGCTGTTCCTCTCCTTTACATAAGAGATACTTTTAGTATTCCAGACTGTCTTCAATAGCTTTTCCTAGCATGAAATTCACTTAAAATTTGAAATTACATTTTGCAAAAATCTACTCCTCTGCCTATCAATTCTTCTTTAAAAATTAATTTCCATGTAAGTTCTTTTAGCCTTATTTCTGATGGAAATGAGACTTATATGGTCATGGTGTCTGCATCTGTCTGCCTGTCTGTCCATGTCTCTAATAAACTTTTGAGCCCACTGTCTGATTTCAAACAAGTTTGCAGAAGTGTAATTATATCCCTACAGATTTTGTGAAAAATAACAGGCCTGAAAGCAAAAAGAGACTCTATCACAGTCCCTGACAGTGAAAGTTACAACATGGGTTCATGCCTTATTAGATCTCAGATAGTCCATAAAATTGAGAATGCTAATAAGTGCCTGATCTGAAGAAAGAGCTTGAAATTAATTTTTTGCCATCTTAGACGCCATGGTCAATAACCACATATACAAATATACAAGAGATATGACTTTCTTAGTTCCAGTGTTCTCTAAATTACTTATTGGTTGTATTTTTTTTCTGTACCAGAGGCTGCCATCAGCTCTGCTACTTCATGTGGGGCTAAATAAAATCTCCTTAATCCTGGGTGCTCTATTCATTTGTAGCTGCACAATGTAGTCTTTTGTGTTCACCTAAGGCTCCCACAAGAAAGCAACAGTAGGTTCACAAAATATGTATAGTTTTGTATTCAAAGGCAAGCG
The DNA here is from genome assembly GCF_021018805.1 of Prinia subflava. Lineage (NCBI taxonomy): Eukaryota > Metazoa > Chordata > Aves > Passeriformes > Cisticolidae > Prinia > Prinia subflava. The sequence goes on along the minus strand of NC_086250.1, from coordinate 22,914,993 downwards.
AATATTTCCCACATCCAAGTAAAGGCAGCAGAGATTATTTTCACTTTGTTGTGATAAAATGTTTAGACCCATCTCTCTAAAGACAGTAGAAGACAGAATGTTGTCTCTATGTTGATAGGATAAATAGGGGCAAGGAGCTTTGCAGAAGCTGAGATTCCTTCCCAAAGCAAGCACGTGTCCCATCTCATCTCTCCTCCCCATTCTAACATTGGTACATTCCAACCAAGTCTTTTCCTGACCTGGAGTTTTTATAAGGTTGGATGATTCAGTTCCTTTTGATTTTCCCCGATCCTCCAGCCTCACCTCAGAGGAGTAAAAAGGGCTGTGCAAACAAGCTGCCCTCTCTGCCACGGAGTCAATCCAACCCTTCAGGACTACGGAAGAAGAAACTTGGCAGGCAGGGTGGGGGAAATAGTTGCACCTGGCCCTGTGCCTCCAGGATCAAGGAATAAATTCCAGTTTCCACTCTAAAATAGAGTCATTATTGTTTGGGCTCAGGTTTTCCTCTCTGTCTTAGCACTGGCTCAAGAGAAACACGGAAGAGGAAGGGAAGGCTGATTTTGTATTGTGCTGAGGGAGCTTAAATCCACACAGAACTATGCTATCGGTCTCTGAATTTGTTTTGTTCCCAGGGATTACTTGCTGGAGGGGCTGCGTGTGCATAGGCAGGGTTGGATCTCTTTAGTTTTCACCTCTGTTAGGGTGTCGTCCCAGGCCAAATCCTGGTTAAGGACTTGATTACTTTTCTGGTCTGGTTCCAGAATGCTTTCCAAAGGTTGTAAACTAACCTATCAAGAAATATTACCTCTTGTTGTAACCCTCCCCCAACCCTACTACAGTGTTTTAAATATGTCTTCAAACACCTCCCACATATAATCTGCTTATTTGGGCCTAATTGCTTAACTTTCCTTTGTGAGGCAGTGCAGGCTGTGCATTAAAGTTATGACACCTTATATTTAGCATTAATTGCAACTGTGCTTGTCCTCAGCACACATCTCTCTTGCCAGTCCTTCCTATGTAATTTCAGTCCCTAAATAGCCCACCCCATGATACATTCTTTGATAAATTTCCCAGCAGTGTTTCTCGTGTGGCATAAACTGCTACAGGCTCTTGTTATAAACCTTTGAGTGCTCAGGTCTTTAGGAATAAAATCCTGATGATTTCCCCCTCACCTACATCTTATTTTACTGAAGAACAGTTACCATCTACATGCAAAATAGGAGTAAAAACAGGGGATGATATTAAAATAAGTATCATTTTGTGATACAGTGTTCAAGAGCTGTATAGTAGAAGTCTTTTTGTGAGGAGTGGTATCCTCCAAAACAAAACAACATGATTTACCAAAATGTCTCTGATTAAACCATACTAATTTTGGTGGGGTTTTGTTTTGATTTGATTTGTTGTTTGGGTTGTTTTTTTTTTCTCCATAAAAAGCAGCAACTGCTTAAAAATTAGTTGAGCAAAGACAACTAATTGTTTATGTGATGGAGGCTACAAGAGAGTGTTTTCCATTTCTCAATGTGTCAGCTGCAGGTTAGTCTGGAGTGACAGGGCCTTGCTGTCCTGAAATAGAAGAGTAAATAAATAGGCACCTGTGCCGTGGTTGTTATTATACACTATACTCCTTCCCTGTGCTGGCTGGCACCACAGCAAGACTCACAAAGGCTTGGTGGAGATTGCACCTTCTTGATTCTCTTCTCTGGATCAGCATCCAGGGGTTTGTGGGGAGACTGCTACATGCACAGCGAGCCATGCTACACTTGTCCTGAGTCTGAAATCCCATTTGCAAGGGCTGCCAAGCCAGCACAGGAATGGGTGCATTAGTCGTGTCCAAGTACTGGCAGAGCAAAAAAGCCCCAAACAAGATGATTTCAGAGTGGAGAGGAAAAAGCTCCTGCCTTCCCCGTTCACCCTCCAGTGACCCAAAGAGCTGCAGGTGGTGGCAGGCAGGTGTGTGTCACTTCTGCAGCAGCACTGAGAGACTACAATCTGGAGGATGAAGAAATGCTTTCACAGGTTTCCTTTCTGTCTCATTACACTGCCTCGGGGAGAAAACCTAGTTGCTGAACCGGAGAATTACCGCAAATGAGTGCTTCTCAAGTGCTTCTGGCCTCCCACTCACATGTTTCCATGTGAGAGTAAATAGGTAAGAGAGTCCTCTGAAGAGAGCAGAAAGGAACAATTGCGTTGTTCCTTTCCATGTTTCCATGTCTTGCAGTGAGGTATTTGCTGACTGAGCACACACAGAAAGACCTTTAGTCGTTTTCCCTGTCTGCTCCTCTTCATAGGGCAGCACTTTTAGGCAGCTTCCTCTAAGAAATAGTGCTGAACCTAAGCTCTTGCTTATTCAACACCTATACAGGCAGTGACTCAAACCTGCAATTCAGCTGAGCTACCCTGAGGGGCCTTGGCCAAGTAATCTACTGTGCTTCAGTTCCTTTTCTCTAAAATGAGGAAAATACTACTCTACTTCATAGGGCTGGTATAGAGAAGAGCTTAAAAAAATGAAACCCCAAACCAAAGTCACCTGCATTTACTTTGGTTTCTCCTGCAGTAGGTGAGGTGAAGAAATGAAGAAAGATAGCTGTAGAGTCCCTTTGCAGATGAGTCAAACTCTGAATGGTAGCTCTGGCTAAAGAAAACAGTGAGGAATCAGCAATGCAGCCTCTGAATAGGATGCTTAATTGCAGCTATAATTATGTAGCTCTCAAATCATGGCGTGCTTTATAGGCAAAGGAGCACCAGGAATGAGGGCACTGAAAGATTAAGTCAGCATTGTGCACTTACTTGTGTACTGGCCACCTGTCAGTGTGCATTGCTATCAGCTCTCTGGGGAAGAAAATGCTCAAGTAAGAGCCAACAGGAAAAAGAGTGGAGCAGACAAGGAAGGCTGGGATGGGTGTCCCAGGCAGAGGCTGGAGGGAGGAGTAGCAGACTGGCAGGAGGTGATTAATGAGACTATCCAGATATTGTGGAGCAGACCTCCAGCCAGTGCAGCAAGAGCAAGTTGGAGACAGAGTTATGTGCTGATGACGAGACATACCGAAGTTATGGCTAAGTTATAATCAAAGTGGTGGGTAAGAGGGAGTCAGTTGCAGGGATGCAAGACAGACATTAAGTGTTCAGGAGTGAATAAATTCATTTGAAAAGCTGTATATTTGGTGAAAAGAAGGAAAGCACTTGGAAGCAGAGAGGAGGCTCTGGTATCTACAAAGTTTTAGACATCCTGGAGAATGGCTAAAAAAAGCCATGGCAAAATAGAACACTATATTTATACAGAGGGGGAGAGAATGTAACTGTGAGGCTTGACTAGAGGGGAAAGAAGTTAGGAGCTGGCCCTAAAAATACGAAAATTAATAGTTAGGAAGGAGTTTGGCCCCCACAATAAATGCAAAACTGTGTGAAGGGAGTGGCATAGGAAGGAAAAAGGGAACCCTCTGAGCAGAGATGCAGGAGGATGAAGCGTAGGCTTAGACCTGGAGATGGGAGAAGCTGATCTGTGATTCATGAACATAAGGAAAGATACAGCTAGATTTCAAGATGTTATCTTGGGTTATGTAACAAAAAAAAAAGTGTACTCTATTTCATCTGTTGAAAGCAGTTGGGGAGATGTTTTTCTTTATCTCTTCTAACTCCATGAGGGAGGAGGACTGATGCCTTCTGACAATAGGCCAGCTGGTAAAACCAGGTAGGGCAGTGTTTCTTATCTCTTTCACCTTTGTCCACCCTTGAGGGGGGGGTGGAGGGGGAGTGTGTGTGAATATCTTCTGTTAATGGACCATTAAGGCTCACCAATGACATGACACATTACATCATCCCATTGTGAGATGCTCCACCCAGTGGGGGAGGAGCCAACCGTTTCTACCAAGGTAAAACCTGAGGTGTAGGAATACCAAGCAGCCTGTTTTCTACTGGATTCCCAGAGGAAGACCAGACCCATCTTGCCATCACTGGAACCTTTTCTACAGGATTGTCTCTACTCCACAGAACAACATCTGTTACTCTGGGAGGATTTATTTGGACTGCTGCCAACACCCTGGCCAACAGGGTGTCAGGTTGTATTCCTGACTCTGTCAGGGTTTTCTAGGACTTTCGTTTGTTTGCTTGTTTGTTTTTTGTACTACTGCATTTGTATTTTTAATATTCCTAGTAAAGAACTGTTATTCCTATTCCCATATTTTAGCCTGAAAGCCCCTAATTTCAAAATTATAATAATTTGGAGGGAGGGGGTTTACATTCTCTATTCCAAGGGGAGCTCCAACTTTCCCTGATGGATACCTGTCTTTCCAAACCAAGACAGATGTGGTAGAAGTGTGTTGATTTGGTTTTGACGATGCCATTTACTGATCCGCATACATGGGACTCAGGTGTATTTAGCTTAAAAACATCCGAAGAAGCAATGCAAAGGAGAAATCAGCTGCTCATGACATTATCAGAAGCACTACTAGCTCCAGAAGACCTCTGCCTTTCACTTGCCAGTGCTTCTGTCCAGCAGTACCACAGTGCAAGCGGATCAAGTGGGTGCAAGTGACTCTTGTGAGTCAGAGAAAGCAAATAAAAGGAGCCGACCAAACCTCCCTCTAGAAGGGCCATTTCCAGACAGACATGTTGGAGGTGTGAAAGCAAAACTTCACAGGAATTCACATTCAAAATTTGCTGTTTACTTTTTTTTTTCATTATAAATGCTGAACTAAGGTCATAGAAAGAGAGCCAGCGACGTGCCAGCTGCCTCTGTTCCTGCTGCTCTTTGTGCAGCCAAACCACCATATGGCTTGACTGAGATATTGCACAGCAGCATTTGTCCCAGGCCATAGCATCCCTCCAAGCAGGGACACACCCGGACACCCCCTCAAGCCACACACAGGGAAACCAGCAGAGCACCTTTGTTTTGATACTGGAGACATTACTGCTTGGACTTTGGTAGGGAAGAATTTCTCAGCCAACCGACCAGAGGCATGATGATAGTCCTGGTCTTGAGATAATGTCACAGGAGCAGTGACCTGGTGTTGGGGGTTAGATTTGGTTTTTTTTCTTCTCACAGAATTTTTTCCCATAAGTTTCCAAGAAGCCTTGATGACTACTTAGTCAAAACAAAAGAAGTACCTAAAAAATATAGCAACACGAAGCTACACCTATTGTTTATAAATCCCTAAGTGTCCCTCAGAAAAGAAAAATAATAAGCTTTAAGAAAAGCAAAAAGACAAATCTAAGAGAGAGAGAAGCACTCTTGCTCTCAGCGCCAAAAAAGACAGTCAAGCTGCCCTCTGCCTCTACCTCGTCCTAAAAAATCTATCATCATCTGCTGTGTACCCAAAAATCCTAAGCTCATTTTCTCCAACCTCCCCCCACCGCCGCTGCTTCTTCAAAGCTTTAAAGTTCCCCTGCTACTCTATAGCCCTGCACTACCCAACCCTACCAAAACACCCCTACTACTCCAGCTGCCAGCGCAAAACTCCTCATCTCATCCACCAGCCCAAAACTTTCCTTCCTTCCAGTTCAGCCTCTCAGAGCCCTGCAAGGGCGCCAAAATCAAACTGCTCTAAGCTTTTGTAAAAAAAAGCCCTCAAAGTTCTTAGTTCTGTTTATTATTAATACTATAGTTGTTGTTTGTTTGTCGTTTTGTCATATATACTAGTAAAAAACTGTTATTCCTACCCCCATACCTCTGTCTAAAAACTCCTTTAATTTTTTTTAATTAAAATAATTAAAAAAAAAAAATTAAATTCTCCATCTCTAGAAAAGTCCTGCCCCTTCCTAGCAGATATCTCTCTTTCAAACCAAGACACCTGGACAATCCCTCCCTGAGTCTATGCGCACCTGAATTCAGGCTTAGAATATCATAATTTTGGATCAGCATTGGCAACAAGATCTCGTTTTGAATTCTTCCAAAAGCAAAACCCAAATGCATAATGCACTCCTGTTCCTCCAGTGCCTGTTTTTAGATCCATTTCTTTTGCAACCCAATTAATCAAGATTTTGCTGTTCATTTCAATGAGCTCATTTCATTTCAATGGCATTTCTATATAGCTTTCAGTCTTAGAGGTTTAAAAATAATCAGATGGATTCTGAGCTAATCCAGATTCATAAACCATTCTCATCTGTTAATACCTGAACACTTTGATCATCATATTTAAGAGGGTTTTTTGGCAGAGGGGTATTTTTCAGATGGATTTTCCCCCAGTACTCTTTATTTTGAGCTTGTGGCAGTTTACTGTGTTGCATCCTCATGCAAAGCACACAGGAGGAAGGGAGGGGGAGGAGAAGCTGCAGCAGAAATAAGCCACAGCTCTCAGTTTATCCATATTTCTTTTACCCCTTCTGATGAAGAATCCTTATCTCTTCGCTTATGTTTAGCTTATCCTACCCACCTCATGTTTTCTATTTGCCCTGTCATATTAGGGGGATCTTTCAAAATTCTTCCCTTGAGAGTGACCCTGGGCATTTTTTCTTTTACTCGTCTAGCATGACTGGCTCAGGAATAGGTTTCTGCTTGCCAGTCCCCCACACCTTCTTCCTACCCTCCCATATTTATATTCTTCTACTTGAGAAGCAGCTGCATCCCCTGAGGAAGAGTGCAGCCTGTAGCAGATCCCAATCCCTACCATCTTTGTTCTGACAAGCAGAATGAGTGTCCAGTCTTCCTGGCTGTAATTCCACTTAGTTGAGGCTCTCAATTAATAGAGGAAGCAATGATTGCATCTGTATTTTCTCCTCATGCTGACAATTGACCTAAGTCACAGTAAATGCTATTAGATAGCAGATGATCTTTGGAATGATTGCGAAAAATGGCTTAGCATTTTGCATATCTCACAAACATTTTTTACCTGGTCTTCCTGGAAGTTGCATATAGGATGTAGTGGGGTCACTTTGTGAGCTCAGGTAAGGTAATGACCTTATGATCTTCTTTCAACACTTCAGAGCAATGTGAAAAGCAAATCACAGCTCAGCTATCACTCATAAGAGTGCTTGGGGTAGCACTGTGACAAGCCGTGTGTGGGATGTACTGGTCGCCTTGGTCACTATGTAGCACAGTGGCTTTCCAGCTTCTGAAGGCCATTAACTGCAACAAGGCTCTTCTGAGCTTGGGGATAAATCTATCACAGCAGCCTCTACAACATCCCAGCCTCTGTCCACCACCTCCAGGAAGCTACAGCTGTCACCCAACACTGTGGAACGAGAAGCTCCACATGTAAGTCCCTGCATGGGATACTCAGCCTGACAGTTAGGATGAGAAACATCCTGCTCTGGCTGTCCAGGACATGCTGCTCTCCACTGCTATGGAACTACACAGCAGTGCTGGGAAATTAATTCAGTCATCTGGAAGACAGTGAGGTTAGATTGAGTTGTTTGTCTGCAGAACGAGGTAACCTACTTTTGTGAACACTACCTTGGCAAACTAGATCAGGATGATTCCCTGCCTTCATCTCCTCATGAGCCTGCCATTCCCTTTTGTTTTTGAGTTCATCTGTGTTTGGAAGGTAAACACATGGTTATCTTTAGACCTAGGAGCTTTTACAGTTTGCATAACACTTGTCTTGGTTTAGGGCAAATTTGTGAGAGAAGTCCTGAATGGGGTCCCTCTAGGAAGCAAACCCAAATCGCCTCTCCCCCCCAACCAGTCCAGGAAAAGAACTTCCTTGGAGAAAAAAAAGGAAAAAACTATTTATTTAACAAAGGACCCACAAGCATAAAGAATGAATAATATGAAACAAAAACCCCTTTTGTTATTCTGAAGTGAGATGGTAAATTCAGGAAGTCCCTGCTGTGGGTAGCTCAGCTCACTCAGTCTCTTATCAGTCCCTCTGGAGGTCCAGGCCCCTGTGGGCCACAGGTGCAAGCTGCCGGTGCTCCTTTAGGTTTTTCAGTCTGGAGCAGGTTTAAATAGTCCCAAGAAAAAGAAAAAAACAGTTTGGAGAGCTTCTCTGCCTCAGCTAGCTAAAACTAACTAAGAGCAAAGCAGGTCTCCGTGACGCTGCTTGTCCATGCCTCAGATGGGCACAGTCCAGGAGCAGGAATGCAGAGGAGTGAACGCTGTTTTCAAAACAAACTCCACACGTCTTCTTTCTCCCTCTTCACTCTCAGAACTAGTCTCCCCCTTCACGCTCAGAACTAGTCCCACAGCAGTGATTCTCTCTCTCCAGGATCCTGCTTCATGAATCTCTCCTTCATGCTCCTTGAAGTTGCTCCTCCATGATGGTCCTCCCCCTACCAGCTAGCCCCCTCTTTTATATCACTCATCCTGACTGGATATAGCTGTTGCTGACCAGAAGCAAGGCTGTATTGGTTAACTAACACAGCTATTACTTATCAGGGGTTACTTAGTCTTAAAGGTACAGAACTTAATGTACAGCATGAACAGAACAGACAATTGGGGATGCAAGCATCAAAAAGTCACCCCAAGACACACTGCAGATACATATGCACTGATAATAAATAAGTTAGAGCAATTATGGAATAAATCCTTCCCCCAAAGAGATACCCAGATGCAAAGGGTGGAGCATGCTGCCAGACATAAAGTACGGCTTAACCAGAGAAGCCATACTTTAGTTTTGGCTGCAAACACCCATATTTTTCAAGAGGAGGGTAGAAAGCATAGTCAATGTGAGCAGGCTCCAAGGGGAAGGTAAAGGAAGTCAGAAAGCCAGAGGGATGAGAAAGCAAGCAAAGGAGATGTTTTACCACTCTGTGAGGGTGAGGGCCCAAAGACAGGGGTTGAAAGAGGTGATGAGAAATGCCATGCTGGCTTAAAGAAAGTCATGGAAAAGGAAGAGAGGCTTTGAGTGTGACACCCACAACTCTGCTATTGGCCTGCTAGCCTACCTTTGGCAAATAACTTCACCTTCATCTAACTTCCCTCTCCTGTTTGTACGTCATGACACTCTTGTTAGCGTAGGAAAACATATAACACACGAAGGCGATCATATGCGGTTCTTTATTCAAGCACATGGGGACACAGGGGCATACAGTGCCCAAATCTTGTGCCCCAGAATACAGAGTTGATTTGTGATTTTTATAGTTTCAAATTATACATATGTTAACTAACCTCCACCCCTAGATACTGGCTATCCTATTTCTTAGTTACTATCTTAGATCATACCTACGCTCTACCCTGTGTTATACTTGATTTGGTTAAAACAATGCTTCTCAATTATCTCCTGGGCTGGAGTCATACTTAAACAATGGTATGCACCTAGTTGCAGAAGCTGATGTTTGTTCCAAACTATCTGTAAAGTTCAGATTGTGCGTCTTCTACCTTCCCCCAACTACCCGCAGTTAACTTAAACAGAAATTATTATTTTAACCCTCCACCATCACTCTGACTTGCAAATTCTTTGGGTAAGACTATAATTTCTACAGGTACAACAAGTGCCCAGTGCAAATAGGCTCTGAACTCAGATGGTACATCTCAGTGGTGAAGGACAGGAAAATCCAGTAGAAGATGTAAAGCTGTTGCATGGGCTTGGACATAGGCATGGCTTGGCTGTTAACAGGGACCAACAGCCTATGCTGTGGGATGAGGAGAACAGGATACTGGAGCAGAGAAGGTAACCCTGACCACTGACAGCACAGTTTGCACATGGCAGTGGGATAAGTGGAAGAGCAATGAGGAGAAAGAAATGTTAAAATCATGGTATGTGGGTGGAGGTGAGGAAGAGACAGGCATTGGTTTGGTTGAAAAGGCAGGTGCTATTTTAGTCAGACTGTGTTAATTTCAGCTCTGGTTTACTCAATTTACGTCAATTTTAGTCAGTTGAATCACACAAAAGATTAATTTAGGCAACTGAGTTAAGAGTGATTCAGCCCAAAATAAATTTTGGGGTGCAAGGAAGAGATGTGAAACAAGGTAAAGAACTTAAGCCATCCTGGATTTGGAGAGATGTTGAAGTAGGGAGGGTGTGGATGAGAGAGGGTGAACCAGAGAGAGCAAAAGCAAATGGGCCACAGGACCCTGCAAGGATGTTTGCCAGTGATTTTCATTGCAGCCCAGGATAATTTACAAAGAAAGGCAGTCTGCTCCCAGAACTCTGTGTGCATTGGTTATTTACACCTGACTCTTGTGGTCCACCTCCCCTTGCCAATCCTCTGGGCAGCCTGCACACCAACATAGCATACTCAGAGTGTTCATAGCAATTAGGCTTTTGTCTGATTATTTTGATTTAATCACAAAACATTCCAGGTTTAACCTGAAAAACACTTAGGATCAGAGGTTCATAAGGCAACATCTACATTTAGCAGTAAGAGTGGCTCTGATTCACTTGCAGAGCAGCTTCACTGAAGTAGGCAGAAATGAACTTGTTCCATTAATTCTCCAGAGACAGCATGAGAGCCAAATGAAACCAGACAGGGCCATTCTCAGGCTGACAAATGCATCCACACCTTAATCTTAACAGACTGCCCATGGGACAGATGCAAAAAGCATCTGAAATACATGGCACCCTCTTCTAGATTTGCAAAGACATGCCTCTCAACAACCCACAGGAAATAAAAGAATGATGTCATTACACTTAACAAAATGAAAACAAATACCAATAAAGCACATCTCTTGCTTCCTTCCCATTTCATCCAATTTCTTTTCCTGCATATGCTTTTCATCTGTTGTTTCTGATGCCTCTTTTAAGTTGGTGTTTACTTTCTCATAATTCCATGTACTGAGAACATGTAACACCCATGAATCCCTGAGGTTTCTTTCATTTCCTCTGTCCTTTTTTCCCTTGCTTTTATTTTCGCTTTAATTTTTTACATTTTTGTTCTTTGAAATCATGATCTTGAATTGCATTTAATTTTCATTCCCTTCCTCTCTAGCTTGCCCACATTTTCATTCCTCTGTTCTCTTGTCCCTTTTTCAGCATTAGATTTAGCTGAGAGAAGAAAGTCAGTCAGCTCTCAAGTTAAAGAGGAACTTTACCCATTTGTTTGACACATCTCCCAAACTTGTCTCCACTAGTTTTCCACCTTTCACAAATACTCAGTATTGCACAAGAAATGAAGACATATAAAGTGCTTTCAAATCATATTCAATCACCATAGTGAATACAAACTCTCTTCTGTAACATTCAATCATTATATTTAGTCCTAATATCATGCATTTCATCTGCAAACACCCGCATGAGCATTGTTTAATTTGTCCTCACAGCAGCCCTGCCAAGTTGGTAATTACCTGTTATTATCTCCATTTTACACATAAGGAAACTCTGGGTGAAATTATGAAATTCCTAACAAGCACCTACAAATCTAAGCAGCACTAACAATCTTCTACAGACACACACATACACACAGTAGTCCACAAACATTTTAGTGTACACTGAAAATAAGAGACTCACAAGCTCAGTGTAGGATAGGAGAAAGATGCTCACTTGGCATATTATACACAAGAAAAGGAAATTCTGAGACAGTGTGATTGCCCTGGACAGCAGAGGAGAGGTGCAGGTAGCAAATTGCCAGCTCCTGCAGCACACTTGGTATTTTCTAGGGAGCATTTCATGAGCTCCCAATCCTGTAGGTGAGCAAATGTGCAAGGTGAGCTCCTCCTTGCCCCCAAGCACCACTAAGGTTTGATTTCATGTTTGCAGCTTCACCACTGGTGACAGCCCTCGAGCTTATCAACACTTGTTTCTGACAAGAAGTTGGAAAAAACTGTCATGCAAAACCCCCAAATGAGCTCCTGACCTATATGAATGCTAATGACCTCTTAGTGCTGTATCCCACTCGTTCTACTACCTATCAAGATGTCAGGATGGGAAGATAATAGACCTTCTGGGCCACAGGCAGCCGCACACACAAACCCATAGAAATAGGAAGAAACATTAGTGGGAAAGTCAGAGAACAAAAATGAAGACGTAAGTAATTACCTTTGGTCCAGGATGTCAGCAGCCCACACCAGAGTATCCTGTGTGCAGCAACTCCCCTCCACCACAGGGACAGGATGCTATGTTCCCATCCCACATGGTGCTCTTCATACAGCAGCCCTTGCACAGCAGAGGCTCCAGGGACACTGCAGGGTCTGGCAGAGCCAGTTTCAGAGGGTCAGATGCTCAGCTGCAGTTAGACATTGAATTCCCACTTATGCAAGGCACTTCCACTGCAACTATTAAGCACTAGATATCATTAATGGGCATGAGATGCCATTAATATAAATCTATTTGATGTGGAAAATAATGACCTGTGTAAGGATTTGGACCTTTGTGACTTTTCATTTCATTGCCTTCCAATCAGTGTGACACTGAGGCTCTCATGGACTTGAAGTCATGGTGCAGTGAGAAATACCCTCTTCCCTTCCTTTGTTGGTCTTCCTGTCCTATTTTTCTGAACTTGTCACAGCCTCTCTCAGCATAGAGATGTCCAGGGAATTGATTCTATATTGTCTTCCTTTCACTTCCGGTGTTTTGGGTATGACCAGGGACAAAGCTATAGGATGGAGTTTGCCAAGATTAACATATATTGCTTATTCCATAAAAACTGGCTCAAGGCCCCCTGTCTTCCCTGTGTCAATTTGAATGTTCTTAAGTCTGTTTCATTGCTAGAATTACTCCTATTCCAAATTTTCTTAAAATCCTTTACTGTTTAAAGGTTTTCCTCTCAGGGTTATGTCCTTGATGTATTTGGTTTTCTCTGTCAGTTTCCTGCATTTCCTAATTAGGATCCTTTTTTTTTTCTTCTCTCTCTGATTGACATATTTTAGTTTTTAAATTCAAATTGCTGCCTGAACTCTGTCACTAAGCCAGCACAGGCTGCTGCTTCCTAAAACTTAGACAATGACACCAAGGCTGAAACTTCACAAAGTTCTGCCAAAGCTGCTGACTCTGGATTTCTGCAACTCATAGGTTCTCTCTGCTTCATCCCTTTTTAATTGGGATCAAGCATTCATACCTTAAGAGTGACCTGGACTTCCAGGCTAGTTTAAGACCTGAGCATCTGTGCAGATGTTGAGGGCAGGCCAGCCCTATATTGCAGACTACGAGTTGACAAGGTGAGACAAAATGATTGTTCCCGGTAAGAACTGTGGTCCTACAATTGTTCTATTCCTGTCGACTTGCCAGTACACCTCTTATCACCGGCTGGAAGCTGCAAGAGCTCTGGGGCACAGCCACAGTGCCAGCACTACAAGGCCTTGGCCTGGATTTAGCATTCCCAAGTGCTTACAGCAACTTGGAAACAGTAAGAATAAATACTAAAATAATGCTTGCAAAACTTAAAAAATAAAACACCCCCCCAAAAAAGAGAACAGTCCTGTCCATGGTAGGTGTAAGGCAATGGAAAGCAAATCTACATACTCTAGAGAAAGGAAGTGATGAGGACCGCAAATTTTAGGAACACTGTACAATGAATTTAAGAATCAAATAAAGGATTTAAGCTGTGGATGTAGGATGAAGATATCAGAAGCTACAGTGATGAAGACAAGAGGTCTCAGTTGATGTGGGAGTGCAAAGGGAGACAGTGGCATGATACCAGCAGGAGGCTGAGGTGATTAAACTAAGCCAGTCAGGTCTTGTCCATATAAGGAATAAATGTCCTATGAGAAAGAGGATAGTCACTAATGAACCCGAGTTTTGCAACCACGCTCAAAGTAACAGAGTTGTCAATATAAAATGTTAATTTCTCATATACAAAAGAAAGCTGCATTAAATGAAAGGTAACAATTAAATTAAAGGAAATCTCAAGATTTAATTTCCTTTCATGAGATGAAAATTCATGACGTGAAAAGTCAAAGAATGAACTGAAACTTAAGCAAATGAATTGAAATGAAATGAAGTGCAACACAATGAAATGAAAATGAACATAACAGTGAAATTAGATGAAATCTCAATATTTGATTCCCTTTCATGAAATGAAAATTCAATTAAATGAAATGAAAATTAAAAATGAAATGAAACATCAAAGATGAAATGCAACATCAAAAAATGAAGTGAACTGAAATGAAACTTCATGGAATAAAACGAAAGAAATTAAATTTAAAAAATGAAAGGAAATGTAACAAAGTGAAATCAAATGAAATTTGTCATTTTATTACCTTTTAGAAAAAGAAATTTTGATATTTTATTTAATTTCATTTTGTTACATTTCCTTTCTTTTTGTAGTTTTAATTTCATTTTTTGCACTTTATTGTCATTATATACATTAAATTTCATTTCATTTAATTTCACTCCTTGATCTGTCATTTCTTTTCCTTTCATGAAATGAAGATTCATCTGATGTAAGGAAATGAAATTTTGATATTTCATTTAATTTCATTTTGTTACTTTTTTTTTTTTTTTTTTTTTTGGTATTTTAGAATTCCATGTAATTTCCTCTTATTACATGAAGTTTCTTATTTCATTTTACTCCTTGCTTTGTCATTTCACAAAAGAATATGAAATCTTGATGTCACTTAATTTTGTTATATTTCATTCCAATTCATTAATTTCAGACCTCAAAATTTCAATTTATTTCACTTCATTCCCTGATTTCTCACTTCATATTCTATTATGAAATGAAAATTTATTTAATGAAAGGAAATGAAATACTGAGATTTCATTTAATTCCATTTCCTTATTTTTAATTTCCTTTCAATTATTGATTTCATTTCTTTCCTTTAAGTTACACTTCATTTCTCATCATTCCTTCATATCATTTCATTCCTTGAATAGATATTAACTTTGTGAAAGGAAAAGTCTAGATTGTTACATTTCACTTCATTTCATTTCTTGAAGTTTTATTTTATTTCACTGGATTCCTTGATTTTTGATTTCATTTTCTTTCAGGAAATGAAATCCCGAGATTTAATCTAATTTCATTTAATTTAATTCAGTGAAGTTTAATTTAATTTAATTTCAGTGCTTGATTTTTCATTTCATTTCACTTCCTTTCTTGGAAATACAGACTGCCTATTTGTGTCTTGGAGCCCTACCTCTTATTTTTAGAGCTCTAAATTCCAGGTATTTTTGACTGGTGTTGCAGAGTGTTTGTGTAATGCCTGTGCTCTAAAGTGATGCACATTTTAAATGAGAATATGCAGCTATTATTCTGATCAGCTAACTCTGAAGAGTTAAACTGGTGAGCCCTGGCATGCTCTCCAACCTGATAAACGTGACCGATAGCTGCACGCCTCCCAGAAAGAGAAGCATCAGCAACAAGTGGCAGTAATAATTCAGCGATTTCACAGGGCAGCCACGTGTCTCTCGCTTTTATTCTTTTAGTCCTGAAAACTCTTGAGTATGATCCATTTTCCTCAGAATGTTGAGCATAGGTTAAATGACCGAGAGTTTGTCTGTGGTCAAATTATTTTCCCTGCTTTAGTTTACATTACCCGCCTCCCCCCCGCCCCCCCCCCCCCCAAAAGCCACCCAAAACAAACAACAAAATCCCAAACCAAAAACACACAAACAAGCCCCCAAAAAACCAACCCCCACCCCCCCAAAACCCCCAACCCTAAACACCAAAAACAATGAAAAAAAACCCAGAGAAAACAAAACCAAAACCAACCCAAAATTCTTACAGCTGCTCAACTGGAGCTTCTGTAAGCTTCCATGGAGGAGAGGTACTCTCTGCAGCAGATCTAATTTCTTTTCCCCTTTCCTGCCTGCACTCTGATCTTCCAAACGACCTTTAAAGAAAGGATCCCTATCTCATGTAAAAGCTTCCTGCCGACCTCACTGCCAGGTAAGTTTTCATTTTGCTGAGTCCATAGCCTAGGACAAGGTGATCTAAGAGCTCCTGTTGCCAGGACGGGGAGGTTGCGTCTTAACCCTTTCCACTCCTGGCTCTGCATTCCCACTGCTCACCCGCGCTGGCTCTGGGCAATCTTTGTGCAGCCTTTGGTGAGCTGACTCAACTCATTATCCCGGCAAAAACCCAGTGGATGGCTTTGTGCAGGGCGGCAGTGAGCTGAAGGACTGACTCATCCCCTCTGATGAAATCCCAGCTATGGTTATTAGCAGACTATCTCCATCAGAGTCAGATAAAGCAAAAACAGCTGCCCTCGCAATTGCAAGCTCAGATACGCAGCTACAGAGAGCTAACTGACTGCTGCAGCACATCCCTCGTATTTGCACCTCTGCCAGGTGAGTGTGGAAAGCTGCTAATGCAGAACGAGCTACAAGCCCACTCAGCTCTGATGAAAATGACTCTGGAAGGGGCAGAGCAAAGGGCAGTTTGCCAAATCCTTAGTGCTGGTAGTAAACTTGCAGTTGATTTTTTTCCTCCATAAATTTTGATGAGACCAAAAAAAAAAAAATTAACAGGTTGGTGCAGTCTACTTCTAATTCAGCATTTTGCAACGAAGCCTTTGGTGTGCTGCAAAAAACATCAACGCCACCCCCCAACCCAAACAAAAACCACACCAACAACAAAATGCTGTCAGAAAACATTCTGTCACAAGAAGGGGCATCAAGCACTGATTCCTGCTGTTTGTTATTACCTGTTGGCACTGCAGTAGTATTTGTCTTGGAATTAACCAGTAAAAGGTACTGGTTAGTAGCACAAAGAAATTATGACACATTCAGTAAGTACAGACCTAAAAGTTGCAAATGACCTCTAGATCAGGAGAGAAGGCATCTCGTATTTTTCATGGGTTTTCCTTTTACTTTTCCTTTTCTGTGGCTGGATATAGAATCACAGAATTCATAGATGTGCATGAATGTCGTGGTTGCGGGGGGAGGTCAATTTTTCCAGAAAGAGGTGAGTAGGCCAATCAGTGATCAGCTTTTCTGCTGGCACCTAGATTGGTCACTCAGAAGTTTAGACATGCCTCTGAAGACACAAAGAGTTAAAATCAAGACTCCAGGGGGGTTCAGCCTCTTTTTAGATTCTAGTTCAAGCAGACAGACGTCTCAAGCCTCCTTCCCCTGCCCAGCCACAAGGCTGGGTGGGGGAGGGAAAACACGTAGTCGAGCTCAAGTAAGCCAGAGCCCTGGGGGGGAGAAGAGAGTAGACAAGACTAGAACTGAACTGCCCCGTCTAAGATAGAGAAGTAGAAAACTGTAGAAGTGCCTTCTGCGTGTGCTCACCCCCCTCCCCTCTGGGAGAAGGTGCCCAGCCACGTGGGAGTTGCCAAACCTGAGAGTGCCTCAGCCTGCTCTGCTCTGTTCCTGATCACATCCCACAGTAGTTGTTAAAAAAACCCCATATATTCATGGGTGCATTAACATCTGGCCAGTGCCAACCCATGACAATGAATCACAGACATCACTGAAAGGTTTCAGACGCACCACTTAAACTTTAAACTCAAACTGAAGTCTGAGTCTTCAGTCATTGTATCAGGACATTGTTACCATTTTATAGCTTTCAGTGCACAGTAGTAGATGCACATCCTAAACTGCTTCCCCCCCCCCTCCATTTTACTCTCATTTTGATTTGTAACAAACAAACTCACCATGGCTTTCACAAATCGTGGAGGAAATGAGCCTGCTTGGACTAGCAGGGAGAAGCCGCAAAATACCTTAAATTTGTTTCTTCTTCCTCCCTATGTTGCCTGAGCTAATTTTATTTCTGCATGTCTACAAGGATTCCTGCATGCCTGCCATTTGTGAACTTTTGCATTTTCATGTTGGCAGGCTGGACATGGGCCAAGCACCTCTCCCGTGCACAATGGCAGCAGACAATGTGCTTTGAATTTTCTCTGCACGCAAAGGTCAGTGACCTCTCCTCATGCACTTGCCTGTTTTCCTGCCACCCTGTAGCTCACAGATAAGTCACAGGCTGTTTTCTGCTGGCAGTTCTGCTTATGTAAGAAACTTCTTTTGCGTTTGATGATAATTAAAGCTCATAAATTCTGTCACATGAAAGTTGCCTCTAAAAAATTGGAGAAGGTGGCAATGGTCTGCCCTCTTCTTCAGGGCCATTAAGGGCTTTATCATGCACTCAGTTCATGGTTCCCCACTGAAATGCAAAGTGTTCAGTAGCAAGGACAGGCTGGGTGTCAAAAGCTCTTTAGTCCATGCCTGTGTTTTAGCCAGTAAATGTAACTGCCTGGTTGAAACCTTTCCTAATGGTTTTGACCTCTATGGGGTTTCATTTAAAAGCACTTGAGCCAATTGCTTTGAACAAATGTTTGAAATGAGATGCCTGCAGAGCACTTTCTCTCAGCATAGAGCCACAAGCTGGGCCATGGGCCCAGGAGGGGCATGTGGGGGCAGCAAGGTGATGGGAGGTGCATGGAGACTCGTGGTTGCACTGGGCAGGGCTCACACCTAGGGTTGTGTAACCCAGGCTCCTCAGCAAAGAGCTGCAGAAGCAGAACAAGAGTCTGAGCAGTGCCTTAGTCCAGATGGCCACAATTCTGTCCCACCTGTTGCCTTCAATATGAGGCAATGGCGACCTGGTTTCAAAGAGCTAGCACGGCGGCTTGACTCCTCAAGCCGCTCGGGCCATTGACAATGCATACACCAATGTGGTGGACGGCAAATGGCGATTTATTAGGTTCCCACATGGGGTTATATAGTCTAAGGGGTCTTCACTACGTCAGAGGGGAAGGAAGGTTAGAGGTTAGTGGAAAACTACTGGGTTTGGAGAGGCTACATTGTTCTCAGAGTTAGTTTACACACCTCAGAGGGTGAGGGGGGAGGTTTCCTGTCTTTCCGTTACAATCCCGAGATCTTCCGCTGCACCAGGCCTTATCTACCTGCTCACACACATCTCCCCCCCTCCTCTCACAAATAAATGAGGTAGTTAAAATATAGGCATTAAAATGAGGTACAAAGTAGTAACTTAATAAAAGAAAAAGGGGTTTGAAAAACTTGAGTAAATATTCGCGAGGTAGATCAGACAAATCTCGCGACTGGCAGTGTTCACAGTTTCATTCACAGCAATAGTTGCTGTTCTACGAATAGAATGTTGGCCCGTTCTAGGCGTGTTTGGACAAATGAAACCAGCTTGTTCAGCAAGCATGGTCCAAAGGTAAGGGCTAAAAGCAGCATTGCCAGTGGGCCCATCAGGGTGGAAATTAGGGTGGTGAGCCATGGCGATTGGTTGAACCAGGACTTGAACCAACCCTGTTGGGCTTCCCTGTCTTTCTTTCTCTGGGCCAGTCTATCTCAGAGTTCTGCCATGGAGTCTCTAACGACTCCTGTATGATCAGCATAAAAACAGCATTCTTCTTTCAAGGCAGCACACAGGCCTCCTTGTTGCATGAACAGTAGGTCCAGCCCTCGTCTGTTCTGCAAGACAACTTCTGAAAGTGAGGAGACTGATTTCTCTAGGAAGGAGATGGACTTCTCGATGTGTTGCAGGTCCTCGTCCATGGTGACCTGCAGTTGAGAGAGGCTTTGGTTCTGGGTGATGAGGGCTGAAATACCTGTGCCTGCCCATGTTGCTCCTAACCCGAGCAGCATGGCAATGGTGATGCCTATCAGCAGCTCTCTCTTCAGGAGCCGGTGGTTGGGGTCCTCAAAGTGGAGATACATGTCCTCTTCCCTGTGGTACAGAAGCCTGGGAACGATCAGGACCTGTACACAAAAGTCTGCAGAATTGTTAAATTTGGGAAGGTACACACAGAGACTCATGGCCGTCAGATGGCACACCCACATTCCCGGCTGGGATGGGACCATCCATTTTCGGGGTCCTCTCAGGGGTGTGATCACCTCGGTACAGATGTTCCCCCTTCGCCTCGCCAGAGTCGCGTTGCCAAAGCATACGCCTTGGCCGGTGACATAGCTTACAGTGATTCTTCTCTGGGGGGTGTCCACGTTACGGGGGCATCCCACGAACATGTCCTGCAAACAGAAACTTACAGATTTCATTAGTGTCATTCTGAAGGTCAGGCTTGATTGCATGGTCAGGGCCACCCAGGGGTCCCGCTCTGGGGCAATCCCTGCTGGCCTTGTGGCACAGGCGCGGATTGTGGTGGTGGTGGACACGAGGGCGCCGCTGGCGGTGTTGTGAAACCTTGCCATTGTGTCGCTGTGGGGGGTGCAAAACCGACTGTCCCCTGTGGTGGCATGGGGTATGAGGGTTCCCCGCCCCACTGGGGGTTGGCATAGATGGGCCGCCTTGCATTCGCAGCGGGAGGAGGCTGGGTGTGGCCCGCATGCCCCCTCCCTTCCCCGTTTCCCTGGGGCCGAGACGTGCAGTCCTTGACAAGGTGCCCTTTCCTCCCACAGTTCCAGCAGGGCCCTCTCGCACGGGCTTGGAGCGGGGGCACCGGGGGGGGTGGCTGTGCTGGCTGGGGACAGCTCACTGCAATGTGGCCTGCCTGGCCACATTTGAAACATGCCATGGCACTGGTTAGGGTGCGGACAGCTGCCTGGATGGGTGTCAGCTGCTCCTCTTTTGCTACGTGTTTGACCACGTCGGCCAGGCTGGCTCCGGCCGGCAAGGAGCACAGAATGTCTTTGGTAACTGAGTTGCATTGTTGCCGCAGGCAATCAGCTACTACGGGGCCTCTCGCCTCTGGGGGCAGGGTGGACGAATCCACCGCTGCCTGAAGGCGATCCACAAACTGAGTGAAGCTTTCGCTTTCACCCTGTTTTATGGTGGACCATGGAGAGGGCCTGGCCACCACTCGGGATGCAGCTCGAATGGCCTCCCGGGCAGCCTGGGTGGTGGCTCTGACCTCCTCAGCCCGCATGTTCATGGCTTGTTGCTGTGGGGTTATCATGTTGTCATGTTTTCCGATCAGCCTGGATAGACTGGAGTCATGCAGTGGCTGCCCTGCTCCAGAAGACTGAGCCAGTAAATTTGTACAGTTGTCCTTCCACTCTTGTTTGAAGACAATCATCCCCGCACCATCAAATATCATGTGACTTATTTGTTTAATATCAAAAGGGAGCAAGTCATAGTTGCCAAAAAGGCCATCCACCAGAGTGGAGACCATGGCTGAATTCAACCCTTTTTCTGAGATTGCTTTTACGATTGTTTGTATGTCTTTGGGGTTTACCGGTGTATATGTTCTTTGCTGATTACCTTCTGGCCCCGTAACTCTCACTGGGAAAACCTTCACTGCAGCCGCTGGTGCCCATTCAGCACAGGCTATTTTTATCTTTCCCCAGTCAGTAAGCTGGGCTGGCTCACATTGTAAATCCCTTTCAGAGCGGCCTGAGGCTTTGTTAGGTTTCGCTCTAAACTGTATTAGCTCCACTCGCTCTGTTTCTGAATCCCCGTCAGTTTCCGTCTGCTCCCCTGAGCTGCTGCCGCTGGTGGTGTCCGACAGAGAGTCAGAAGCACACTGCCAGCTCACTTCCGGGTTCAGGCGCCGTTCCGTGTGGCTCCGGCCCCGCCCCTCCCCTCCGGGGTGGTGCCGCTCCCACCCCCTGGGCTTGCCCTGCCTCCCGCGGGGGGAGGTTTCTTCCTTAAAAGGTGACAGTGTTGAACGCAGCTCCCGGCGGGGCGTGTGCTCTCTGCCACTGTTCCGCGCGTGTGCGTTTATGGGGGTCCGCGGTGCCGCTCGGCGTGCGTTCTCCCCGCAGCTCTCCCGCGCGTGCTCGTCCGCGGTAGCCCCCAGTGCCGCTTTGAGCATGCACCCTCTCCCTTCTTGCCGCGCGTACGCATCAGCCAAAGCCCGCAGCTCCTGTCTGAGCGTGCGCTCTTCTCCCTCTTCCCCGTCTCTCTCCTGCACATGCGCATCAGCAGATACCCGCGGCTCCCCGCCAAAGACATCCGGACCCCGCCCCTCCTCACGGCCACCAGCGCCATTTTCAAATGTGTATGGCGGCGGCGCCGCCCGTGCCGCCCGTGCCTCCCGTGCCGCGTTTTCAGCATCTCTGGCTTCACCCGCCAATCCCTCCCAGAAGAACCGCGGGCGTTGCCGCACCTCGGGCTCCGAAACGCCGGCCGGCGGCGAAGAGCCGGACGAGGGACTCGCGGTTTTTTGGGAAGGTTCCGCGGGCGGGGGGGACCCGGCGGTTTCAGCGGGGGGGTTGGGGGATTCTCTAAGGGCACTGGGGGGTTTGGGCTCGGGCTCCGGGAGCGGGGAAGCGCGCCTGGCTCCCGCGGCTCCCCGCCCTCGGACAAATCGCGTTCGAATGCCATTTGCGTGGTGGCACCCACTCCCGATTTGGGTGTAGTTAGCAAACACACGCGTGCGGCGCTCCAGGTCTCCTGTTCCTCCAGCGCCTTGCTCAAAGCCTGTTCGACTTTACCCCGTGCTTTGAGACTTTTAGCGGTGCCCGAGGATTTCGTATCCTTAGCCAGGGCAACCGTGCACTTATCCCATACCTCCGAATGGAGTATATCTATTGGGCGGTCTATCACCCCCAGCTCTAATAATCTTGCCATAGCAAGTTGAAGATCTCTGAGCTTACACTTAATTCCCCACTGTTTATGAATCAAACTTACGACCTTCGCGATGGCCTCCATGATCCTCGCGGGTCCAGGGACGTCTCCCCCGCCGTGGGTCAGTCCTTTTGTCCCGCCCCGGCCGCTGCTCCTGTCCAGGCGAAAATCCCGATTCCCGAGCGTTTTTCTCCCAGGTTTCGGCACCACTAATGTTGCCTTCAATATGAGGCAATGGCGACCTGGTTTCAAAGAGCTAGCACGGCGGCTTGACTCCTCAAGCCGCTCGGGCCATTGACAACGCATACACCAATGTGGTGGACGGCAAATGGCGATTTATTAGGTTCCCACATGGGGTTATATAGTCTAAGGGGTCTTCACTACGTCAGAGGGGAAGGAAGGTTAGAGGTTAGTGGAAAACTACTGGGTTTGGAGAGGCTACATTGTTCTCAGAGTTAGTTTACACACCTCAGAGGGTGAGGGGGGAGGTTTCCTGTCTTTCCATTACAATCCCGAGATCTTCCGCTGCACCAGGCCTTATCTACCTGCTCACACACACCCACTAGACATCCTTGTTGTCTCTATGATGTGACATTGACATTACTAAAGACCTGCTGCTTCCCACTTGGGGTAGAGATCACCCTTCATCTTGCAGCTGGACTACACCTGCTGTGGAATTGCTCCTGCAGTGCAAAATGTCCCAGCTGATGCCAAATTTCTATTCAAGTCTGTTCAAGCCATGTAGTCCTGGCTGCTGGATCTTTTGCTTCTGACATCCTTGGTTACTCTCCACAAGGGCTGAAGGCAAAAGGGCCTTTCAAGAGCCTGCATCACTGGGATCCTGTTGGGGAGGAAGGATGAGACGGGCTGCTAAATAGAAAAGATCATAACCAGGTGGCTGTTGTGAAAAGCTTCAAATTTCCTGCACAGCCCACTGAAACTTCCATTTAAAAAACAACACCCACCCATGAACTTGTTTTCCTGGCATAGCAGCCTGAGCAGGTGCTGACTTTGTGGCAGCCCTGAGGATCATCTCACTGGTGCTCTTACCTGTGAGCAGTCCATTAGGGACCAGCCATGATCCCATGGTTTCTGCAGCATGCTCCAGTGAGCACAGCTGTTACAGCAAACATGTACACCAAAGCAGAGAGACCTCTCTTTTGTGGCACAAAGAACTGCCTGCACATTTTTTACATTAAAAGAAATTTCCATTTACTCTTTTTAGCTCAGCCTCATTAATCACAGAGATATTTCCAAGGAAAATATGGATTTGCAGCAGAACATATGAAAAAGGTTTCTTCAGACAGGAGAATGGACAGCTCAACTGTGGTCATCCAACTTATTTTACCATGTACAAGTCCAGTTTCCTCTCTTTCATTTGTTATAATGTCTGCCTTCCCACATACTTTTCCTACTTTTATCTCGGTTTACATTCTCTTTTCTCATGAACTGTCTTTCTTGCTTAAGAAAAATAAACAAAATACTCTTCTGATTTTTCCTCTTTATCCCTTCCCATTTTGGTTTCACAGTGGACTCTTCTGGATATGTTCCAGAGGTTTGGTTCTTTCCAAAACATTGACAAGTGTCATGTCAGCTCAGTGGAGCACTGACACCTTAAAGCTTCAGTCCTAGATTGCTAATATGTGCCTTTTGCATGGGCAACAGACTCTGAGGTGTAAGTGAATCACCACAATATTAATAAGTATTGTGCTACAATTAAAACTTGTTGGAAGAAAGAGCAGGATATATGGTATATGGTTAAAGGGTAAATGGTTAAAGGAGAGGAGTGTCTCTCTCTTTCCTTATTAAGTGGCCTGATCTATAAGAGAGAGAATTTCATGGACAGAAAATGGCACGGGGCACAGAAAAGGTCTCCATCCTACAGCCCCTTCTATACTCTCCAAATTCCCCATTTTGCCCACACTTCCCCTAGTATTTGGAGTCTCCACTGACATGGGAATAGCCATAATCCTTAGCACTGCTGTTTTGCTGGGAGAAAAATTACTTTTACTGTGGGAGGGCACAAAAATGCAGGCTGACACCTGTGCCTCCCGGCTCCTGCCATGAGCAGTAAATGCAGGCAGCACTGAAAGGGCAAAAGCAGAGGCAAGAGAGACTGGACATGGGAGCCCCGAGCTTGGCCCCTGCATAGGGCAACAGAGCAAGGCACTGGTGGAGTTACCACAGACCCCGTGAGGCTGTCACCTCCTGGTAATTTTGCTGTCATTTAGTGCTGCTCATAATGAGAAATCCTGATTTCACTGTGGTTCTGGTATGTTGTCCATAATTAGTGTGCAGTCCTTCAATACTAATTACCTTAGATATTAGTTCCTTAAACATCAATTAAAAAAATCATGTGAAAATTTACATCTTCCTTGAATCCTGAGTTAACTGGGGGTACTTATAATGCACTACTTAAACTTGCTTCATTAGTTAATCTCTGTAGTTTCAAATGCATGAAGAGCTATCAAACTGCTAAGTGCATTATCTTCAATTAATTTTGTGCATCTTCACTACTAAGAGGGTCTTTAGAGTGCTAAGGAAAGGAAAGGGAGACATTGCTTCTAATTTTAAAAGTAACTAATACAGAAAAAAAGGAATTAATTGAAAGATGATTTGACATGATGGAAATAATTGTGAATACATAATTTCTTATGTTTCAGCCAGAGCTGAATATGAAAGATTCATCATTTTTATCCCTCCTTTACCTTTTTTAGTCTCTGTTTTCTTGGTTCCATCTCCTCCTGACTGTAATATTCTCCCTCTCTCTCACTGAGTATTAACCCTCTCTCTTCCAAATTTGTTACTACCTTAGCAGAAAACCAACCAACACACAAAAAGGTTAAAAAAGGGCAAATCACACCAAAACACTTTCCAAACTGGAGTCACTGAGGTTACACCCCATAGAAATGGTAAGGGATCTTGTTCCAAAGAAGCCTCATGGACTTCCCTTCTGAAGAAATCACTGGAGGGCCAGAACAGAGCTCCTGCAAGAGAACAGGGCCACGTCCAGCCCAAGCAGTCATATTCCATGGACTACCGTGGTAGCCAGTAAGTTCTTAATGTGTCTTTCAAAGTTTTCTATTCTCTTTAGAGCTTATATGCCTTCTGAAGTATTCTCATTTTACTTCACCCGTTAACAATCTGCTTTTGGTGGAGTTCTCTCAAAACGGGTTCTTTGTGCTAATACTCTGTCTAACTGTCAGCTTTATAGCTTTATTCAGGCCAGCTACATTGAAGTGGACTTCACCAAGAACCTATCTCTTGGGTCCTTTTTCTTCCACTGGCATTAACAAAAGATAAGAACTCTTTTTTTTTTTTTTTTTTTTTTTTTTTTTTTTTTTTTCTGAGTCTGATTTGTATTAAAAGGTTTTCACTTGCCTATTCTTTCTTTTTCGATAATGACTAATCATCACTTCTCCTTGCTGACTGCTGAGGTCCCACATGTTGTGAAAAATTCAGGCAGTTTGTTTAATATCAAGATGCCTGAGCAGTGGTTATGCAGAAGAGTCCCTTTCACAGAGTTTGTGAAGGGAACAGGTAATGAGCATTTGCAATAAATTTCTATCACATCTGGGCATTCACTCAGCAGTTATTTGAAAACCTATTAATTTACCTTATTTTACCCAAAAGAAACTGGAACAGAGAACAGACTGTTTGATGGCTACAGCTTTATTCTCTGCATACTGTAAAATAACAGCTCAACCTATTGGATGAGACATTTCTCATAGAGTTGTGTATATGGTGACCCTCAACACAACAAATTTTCAGGGAAAGAACTTCTGCCACCAAACCAGTGAAACCTCTCCAATCCCTCTCCAGTTCAACAAAAGGAACCAGTCAAGGATATTCGTTGTTATCCAATCCAGGGCATACTAATTTCGCTGAAGGGCCTGATCTGCTCTAATTAAGCTATCTAGCTGAAGTATAGGTACCTAAAAGAGTAACTTAATACATGGGTAAGTTGTTACAGGGTGCAGAAACAAGAGCAGGCCTATGAGAAGAAGCAAAGAAAGCTCCTTGTCCTCCCGTACCTTCACCACTTGTATGTTTGTACAAAAGCTTACAGGATTCCTTCCCTTCACCTGGTATATCCATACAGTCCATACACACAGTATGAGATGGGTAAGCCAGAAACTATTAAGAAAATTCTGGATTGCCCAAACTCAACAACCCAAAGCCCCTTCAGTTTCCTTCCCTAACTGAAGGATGAATGTGGTTGCCAAGGATCATTTAATTCACGTGGGCAACCCACCTGCCTCTGAAAGAAAGGAGCCTGAAGAGACTATGACTGCTACCAGATCTAAAATGAAGGGGTAGGACTACCTGAATACTGAACCTGACGCCTGACCTTCCTGAGGGGCATTTCCAAAGAATAAACCCAATTGCAGGAGGTTATCAATAGTTAGCCAAAGAGGTGACAGGGCAGGAAAGACCCAGCAAAGTCTCAATGAACAGTCCAAGATTTTTGCCCTTTCACGACTGTGAAAAAATTTTGAATTTTGAAAATTTTGAATGGGGCAAAAATTTCTTCTTAAAAGGGTTCTCTTTCACACTAACATTTCAAAAGATCAATTGCCAATAAATTAAGACAAAGCAAAAACAACGTATGTCCTGGTGGCAAGGGAAGATACACTCCATCTCTGTCCCTGTCATGTCAGAAGAGCAGCTCCAGCGCAGTCCTCTGGGCCATACTGTGCCCTCACAGCAGCACTGGTGTGACATAGTTGGCAGGGAATAGACCCAATTCCCCACGAAGGCGTCCTTTCCACCAGCATGGATTGGAGCTGTCCAGGACCTCTAAGATGTCTCCACTGCGGAAGCCCAGCTCATCGTGCTCTACAGCATCAAAGTCGTACAAGGCACGCACCCACAGTGTTCGCTGGAAAGGAGAGAAGAGACAGGCAGGGAAAAAAGAGCCAGGACTTTTAAATATCATCTTCCTGTCACCCATCTTAAGACTCAGTAAATACATTCACTAAGCAAAGACAAGCAGTGCTGACTTTCAATTAAACCAAGAAGTGGTCAAGATGCCAGGAAGGAGGGACCAGTTTACTGGGACTCCCAAGGAATGGTGTTTGGTTTCTCAGCAGCCTCAGTGTATTTGTGGGTATTTGCACCATAGGATGAAAAGTCAGACTGAGAGCAGGTCCTTAGGAAATTGTGTTCTCATGGCTCTCCTGCCTCTGCCCTGTAAGGGCAGCCAGGACAGCCATGTCTGAAGCCAGTTATGGGAGCAAAGAAGGACTCCTGCCTGAAACCTGCTGGGCTGTAACTATTAGGGAATGGCTCTAAAGAGCTGGCTTGGTGCTAGTACAGGTATCAAAATGTGTCCTCAGCCAGTTGAGGACTGAGAGAACCAGCACACAGGTGAGAGTAGAGAGCATTGTAAAGAAGGATAAAGAAGAATACTTGCTCTTTCAGGCACTTTTGGGGCATAGGGGAGGGTCTAAAGCCTCCTTCAGGCTCTCCCCAGGGTCAGGCCCCTGAGCTCCAAAGGATTTAGCATCTGTTTGGGTATATCAGTTTATTTGGGGTGTGCACTGTAATGTGCACTATGGTTAGATTTTTTTTTTAAAAAACTTTGGAGTCAATCTCACACTTTGGCCAGAAATCATATTTTAAAAGACATAGCTTGGGCGTCTTTCTGGGAAATTATTGGCATCCACACAACAGGGCATGGATAATTTAGGAGGTATATCTGGGAGAGACAGATGGAGAGATCTATTTGAAGGCAGACTAACTTTTGATAAATCTTCCATTCAGGGCCCTGCTTAGACCTGGCCCCTAGTTATTTGGTTGGACATACAGACCTTCCAATAATTGGATTTGTGGCTTCTACATCACTGATGAGATGTGGCAGGCAAAAGCATGTTGTTATTCATTGCCATAGCCTCTGAGAGATAAAAACCACTGTATTTTAAGCTGGATTACAATAAAGATCCAGGGCTTTTGCCAATAAAAGGGGCATGCCCCTATTTTTTAACATGTTCCAAATTTCTGAATCCAATCTGTTCTTTTTCATTCACACTTGAGAAAGGTCTGCTGTCTTTCCCTTCTCTCCTTGGATCTAGGTTCTCTAGTTATGGGCTAAGCTGGACATTTCCTCAAGGAAGAGTAACATGCCTTAAGTAACACTGAGCTGATGGGGAAATACTCTGTAGCTGGCAGTGGCTGAGGCAGAGAAAGACACCACATTCTGTGTGGGCATTCACATACTGGGAATTTGCAGAGCAGGTAATTAGGTAGAAAATCAAGTGCCAGGTATAGATCCAGTAGGGGAGTGGTCTGGGATGTCTGCAGAGACACATTTGGATCACACCCACATCCACTGTGCTAAGAGGCTCTGACAGCCAAGGGTGTCAGGTGCGTGAGTCCCGCTTTGAACAGCAAAGGAGGTCTGAGAGACATGCCAGGCACAGACAAGTAGAGTTGGGTGATCTCAGGCCTTCTCAGGACTGCAGCAAAAATTAATGGAAGAGTGTCTTAGGTTGCAATGCAAGATGTAACCAGAAGTATGTATTCTATCACCATTTCTTGAACCAAGGTGGGGCGGTTTTCTTTATCTCTTCCACCACCCATCTCTCCTTCCAGGGAGATATCTTTTGTTAATGGCCCATTGAGTCTCACTGCATGACTGATAAAATTACATCATCCCATTGTGAGATGCTCTACCCAGGGGGAGAGCCAAACATTCCTACTTCGATAAAAGGCTGAGATTTGGAACACCACAAGAGCCTTTTCCCACTAGATTCCTAGAGGAAGACCAGATGCATCTACACCACCACTGGACCTTCAGAGGAAAACTACACCCTTCTACAGGTTCATTGCTTCAATGGAATCACATCTGTCACTCCAGGAGGACTGCAGCCACCATTTAATTGGACTGCTACCAACAACCTAACCAACAGGTTGTGCTCTGACTTTGTCAGTGGTTTTTTTGTACTACTGCATTTTTATTTTCATTTTCCTAGTAAAGAACTATTATTCCTATTCCCATATCTTTGCCTAAGAGCCCCTTAATTTCAAAATTATAATTCAGAGGGGGGGTGGTTTTACATTTTCCATTTCAAGGGAGGTCCTGCCTTCCTTAACAGATAGCTGTCTTTTCAAACCAAGACAGAGACAGTGTGATTACAAGTGCATTGCAAGACAGGAGGAGCACTGCTGCAGAATGGTACAGAATCATGAGGCTGCTCTCCATAGAACTTAAAAAATGTACTGCACATTTAGCTACTGACATCAGTCACTGCCTGGCTGTGGTGGCAAAGATAATTGAAAGCCCCATGCATTAATGGACATGAAGTTCTCCTAGAAGAGATCATTAGGCTTTCAGAAATGTCTTCTGCTGGACTGGACTCATGCTTGATCAAAATCCATAGGTGAGCTTGTGCTCATTTCCCATGTCCCAGATGTCTATTTTGCTGAGTTCATGCTAGTTCCCTCTTCCACTGAGGCTGCATAAGACTAACCTTGAGAGCTGTTACCACAACTACACTCATATAACATTGTAGTCCTACCCTCAGAGTGCCCCAGAAGCAGATTCAAGTGGCTGGGATAGAGTCTTGAGACTCAGAAATGTCTTGTAAGACATGGCCGGGCAGGCAAAATGCACTACTTCTCATGCAACCTCCATATAGGTGACATTTTCTAGACTGCTTGGCCATTGCTAAGGGACCCACTGACTTGGGCAGATGAGGTCTTCCAGGTCCATCACCTACTGGTGTCTGCTGGTGCAGTGGGTCTGTGTGTCTCCGTTGCATAGCTCCAGCACTTCCTTGGCCATGATCCCTTAGTCTATGTATCACGTCTTTCCTGTCCAGACTCCCACCATATCTTCCCTAGAAAGAAAACAGCAGCAGAAAAGTCATGTTTTTGTGGTTTTGGCTGGAACAGAGTTAATTTTCTTTGTAGTAGCTGGTAGAGTGCTTTGTTTTGGATTTCGTATGTGAATACTGCTGATACTAATGTTTCAGCTGTTGCTAAGTAGTGGCTCACTCTAAATCAAGGACTTTTCAGTGTCTGGCCAAAGGGATATTCCATACTCTAGAACATCATACCCAGTATATAAACTGGGGGGTGTTGGCCAGAAGAGGACAATAACTGGTCAGAGACTGGCATCAGTCTGTGAGTGATAAGCAATTGTATTATGCATCACTTCTTTTTCTTGGGTTTTGTTCCTCTCTTTGTTATTTCCTTTTAAATAAATAGAAAATAATAACTACTATTATTAGTAATATTTACTCTATATTAATCGGTTCTTATCTCAACACACGAGTTTACCTTTTTCCTGATTCTTTTCCTACTCCCACCAGCACGAGGAGGAGTGATTGAGTGGCTCCATGGTACTTAGTTGCCAACTGAGATTAAACTGTGACACCTATATATTTTGAGATGTATAAATGAGGGGATTTTAGAGTTGTTAGTGGGCAAGAAGTTAGGGGCAAGCCCCCACATAAATAATTTTAGTTGTCTGCTTCCAAAAAAGTCCCTGTGCTCCAGCTCTGCAAGTAAAGACCTTCATGGAAGAGGTCAGCTTAGACTGTTATATTTTGGATTTTACTTCTTAGGAGTTGAACTCAGCTGTGTTTCACAGCTGCTGGGACAAATGGTCAGAGAAGTGCTTTTTTGGTCTCTGAGACGTTTGGAGAAAAACTAAGGTTGTTTCTAACTCACAGATAAAAAGCCATGTTTGCCAAGGGGACTTTAGCCACTCTGGAGTTATTATGACCCAGTTCTGCCCACTCCTTGCTCTTCCTCTGTCCAGTGTGCTGCAGGAACATCAGTGATGCTGCTGCAGCTGACTGTATCTGAGGACTCACTTGTTTACCTTTTCTTGGGCTGCTCCATAGTGTAAAAGACAACAAGCAAGCTTATAAATTTAGTAGTCAAATTAGCCAAAGAAGAATGAGACAAAATCAAATCAAGGAAAAGTAGCCATATGACCACACATCTCAGTCATATCAACACAAATTGTCCCAGGCAGATGGAGAGAAGAAGTAAGAAACATCTAGGAAGCAAGTTCTCTTTTGTGTGCACAGCTGAGAGATGCAGATTTTTTGACAAAATGACTGTTCACTTGATACCAAACAATAAAAGCCAAAGTTTCATATGCCTGGGCTTGATGTCCCAGCCCCTTGTTCCTGGTAGTACCTGTTGCTGCTGCAGTATGGGAATAGGATGCTCTACATATCTCTTGGATATAGAACAATGGTCTTCTCCAGCTGCTTCTCCCATGTGGAATCCTTCCCGACCTATCCGTTCCAGGCTCCCACCCCACCTCTCCTGATGAAAGAAAGATCACACAAGTGAGGTCAAGTTTTGCTTCCTACCACATCCTTGACTAAAGCTGTGCAATCATTGCACACAGAGCACTACCACTACCCACTACTCTGGAGGCTCTTTCAAATAAAAGACCCTGCCCCTCTGAAAAGAAGAACAAATCAGGAATCCTGTATTTTAGATCTTTGTCATAGCCACTCTCCATCTGAAGTCAGGGTAGTACTGGGAGGTGCTGGGTTGAAAATATGGCTGCTGATGTGAGGATCAGCACAGGAGCCAAGCTCTTTCTTGAAATACTTCCCTTAGACTTCATTTGTCTCTGCACTGAAATCTATTTATTACAGTAATTTCATCATATGGACGAAGATCTAAAAATTTGAATTGTGAACAGAAACCCCACTGTGATGAGTGCTAAATACCCTGATGTGCCCATCACCATAACAAACGTACAGAGAGTTTGCCAAAACAGACTTGAATTCTGTTCTTTCATTTGTCTCTTTGCATCTTGGAGCAACCACATCTCTTTCCCTTCCTGCTCACAGTCAGCCCAATCAGGTTGTTATACTGATATACATGTGTACAGTCTTTCTTTCCTTCCCCAGACAGAGATTCATCACTGTGATCTCTCTCTTACAGATCCCAGAGCCTCTATTTTAATACCTTACTAGTGTGTTTTTAAAGCTCTGTATAAGTGGTCTAGAAAGAGACAACAACCTAGGCCCATTCTTCAGACTGAAAAATGTATTGTCTGTCATTTTGAGCCAGCAAGAATGACCCACATGCAGCCTATAAAACTTTACTGCTGTAGTCAGCAGGTAACATAATTTCTGCCTTGCCTCTACTTGCATATCCAGGTAATTTAACACCAAAGCCCATTTCCCAGTAAAGTAGGACTTTGGTTGCTGCAGTGACTAGGCATGTTCACTCCCAGTACAAGTAGTACAATGTGTAGCAGCCTCTGCTATGTCATTTGCTTGTTTCCCTGGCACAAAACAAGGCATTCATTGGACTGGGACTTCTCTGCCTTCTCAAACATCAACTATACCTTCCCTGAAGGCATATCTTGTTCCCACATCTGCTATGTTCTTCTTGGTAGTACTTTCCAGTTCCTAACAGCCAGGTTAACTGCTCCATGTTCTGCACTCTGTTCTTCCACATTCCTTTTACTGTGTTTGCTTGGTAGCAGATGGACAATTCTTCTGAGCAGACAAACTTGTAGTTGTAGTTGCACTCTGGGTGCATGCAAGGACACTAAAAAACCAGACTCAAATTGTTCTCAGTCACAACGTACCAATCAGCTCTGTACCTGCCCTTAGGAAATCTAGGCATTTCAATAAGGTAAGTCCTGCTTCCCTTGGCGTCTTAGAATTTCATCTGTGAGGTCTTGGCACAACTCTAGCAAAGCAACTCTATTCAGATTTGAAGACTCAAAAAATTCTGCTCAATTATACAACTCCACATACCAGTGAATCAACTAAAAATCTGTGTCTCAGGTCCCATCAGTGTAGTGATGCAGCTGGGTTTCCAGGGACAGACTGTCCTCCTCTCCATTCTGAGACATTCTCATAGGATGAACTCCTTCCCCAGAAAAGTTTCTGACTGAGAAACTCCTAAGGACAGTTTGTGTTTACCTTTTCTTCTTGGCTGTTGTCCCTTAGGAAGATCTGCTTCTGCCTGGAGATGGAAGCTGTCTTGTAGTAGTCCACCAGCTTGTTTAGCGAGTGGAATTTCTCTGTCCACAAGTAATAGCTACCCTTTGAATCCCTCATCACTTTGAAGTGTTGCACATCATCTTCATGCCTGGATCCCAATGGAAAAGAGATCATCAAACAGATGCACTTTTACCTTTTTTGAAAAAGTCTTTTCCAGAAGGGTACCAAAACTTCTTGCTTGGTCGAATCTAGACTTCTACAGAGTCATGCAATGGCAGTCTTGTGCATACTGAACCCAGATGTGGCTCTATTTTAAAAGACTCATTGATTTGCAAATGCAGAGGGCCCCAGGGCTGCTCAGTCAGGAAGGACTATCAGAGCAAAGCATAGGGCTTTAAACCCTCTCTTTTGAAATAAAGGCCATAGGAGCTTCCAGGATGAAAAAGTGCAGTTGCAATCTACCCAACAGCTTCTGCAGGTCCTGTTAACATCCAGCCTGGACTGACGATAAGACCTGCATTACACCTTTACACACCATGGGAATCACCAGGACATGCAGACACAGTAATGTGAAGCCGTACAATAAGCTTTAAAACAGTATAAAATCTAGTGTAACATCATTACTACAGGTCATTCTCCCTATCCAAAAAGAAAAAATAAAAAAACAAACAGGAATTTTCTGATGCTGTTACAACCCAAATTAACAATCTCAACCTTCTGCCTCTATTCCCCCTGCATCTCCCCTCCTCTCACCTGACGTGTACAATTCCTCTTTTCACCAGATGTGATCTGGCTTTGGTACCCACCTCCTTTATGCAACTCCAAGCACTCAAAACACTCTTCTCAGAGGCTACATCTGCACAAATAAACTAAATAGTGACAGGCAGGGACTGAATGCTTTCCTTGACTGCTACAGTCCCAAGCTGTTGAAGTGTTAGCATGGTTGTGGTTTAAAAGGAAAAGCTCTCCCTTAGATAGTGCTGGGTCATGGTTAGAAAGAACAGGCCAGGAACTCTTCACAGGGAGCTGCTTGAATACAGCTCTTCTGTTTGGTGGGGTGAAGAGGGTATAGCCATACAGATCTGACCTCTGCCACACTTCAGGGCCAGAGAAAGAGCCTGACTGTACTTAATTTGTTGGCGTTAATTGGTGCAAATGTAACTAGAATGTTTTCCTGTGTTCCTCCTGTAGTTTTTGAGCTACCTGCATCAGTAAGTACATACCACTTGGAAAAGACATTGTTAATCATGACTCTAATTTAAAAGTGGTTATCAACTATATGAAAATGGGAAACCAATCATTTAGGAGCTCTCCTTAGAAGCAAATGCACTGAGAAGTGCTGGGATACAGCAAGTTGCTGAAATGCAGCTGGGTTGCAAGCAGTGAAAAACTATTCCCTGTCCAATGGCTGTTTAGTCACCTGGGGGAAATAAGTTAACAATGTAATAGTAATCTCTTAATAGGTAGTAGTTGAATTCTTGGATTTGGTAACCAGAGCTGTCAGGAAATTAAAACAAATGGAAGACACTTGTTAAGCACTGTGGGAGACCTTCCCTGTGCTTTGCTGTAGCTCTTTCAGAGAAGGAGGTCACCAGAGGACGTAGCTTTGGAATGGGGCATTCACTGTGTCACTTGAAAAGAGGCAGAAACATTCGGGAATCAGATGCCTAATTTGTTCTCATTCACAACACAGAAGCACTACCAGTGACTGGCAGCACGCAAACCTCTCAAGAGGCTACATCACATTAGGAATCCTTATGAGAGGAGGCTAGGGACACCATTAAACAGGAAAAGAAGCAGGAATATGCTGTGAGAAGCAGATACCTGACAGAGATGGAAAAGTCACCATAAGAGTTCTGACTGGCTCGGACGATGAAGCAGCCAACTCCTTTGCTCATGAGAAGGTTCTCTGCTTCGTGGCGGGATATCTTCTCATCAAACCAGCTGTCAAGTGGGAAAAATCATGGAGATGTGAATAAAGGTGTGAATTAATGTGAGGAATAAAAAAGTTGAGGCAGAATGTGAATAAGCAGGATGGAAGGAAGAAAACAAAAGGATCAGAGGAGGTTACTCCTAGTGCCCATGTATATGCCTAGGTACAGCGGTTTGATGGACGCAGACCATTTTTTCTGTAGTAAAAGCATGTACATGTAAAGAAAATAATGTAAGCTCTGGTTTGCTAAGAAGCAACACTCAGCTAAACTGTAATTATAGACACAGTACAATAAGGTGTCAGCCAAAGAAATTTTAAATTACAAATGTGTATGTATACATATATACACACATAATTCTCAGACATACATGTCAAATTGCTCTTTGGCAAACTGATGAAAATTACTGGGCTGTGATGGATATATTGCATGGGACACACATAAATTTTTAGCAGAAGCAAGCCATGAAAGTTTTAGTACTAATAAATTGGTTTCTGCAAGAGTTACAATACCACAGAATTGCAGAAGCACAGAATACATAAGCACACTTACACAAATTTAATCAGGCATAACAAACAACAGCATAAGGCACTGGACTAATAATGAGAAAGTCACCATAAATAGTAAAAGAATACGATGGCAGTAGAAATTTTTCAGTAGAGAAACAAAAAATCACATACATTTGCATATGTCCACTCCATAGGTAGTAAGATCTACAATCTACAGTCTTTGACTTTACCTAATACTTAACTGCCTGTACTGCATTAAAGTTAAGGACTGGTAATTTCCTAACGTCTGTCATTTCCACTTTGGAGTTCCTTATTATCATCACAGTTTACCTATGTATCATTAGCAAAGAAAAATCAGACTTCAATGAGCCTTGATAACCAGTCTCCATGATTATTTAACATGAAAAAGATGGGCAAAAACAATCAATCAAAAAGAGAAGGCAGCTTTTTTCCCTATATCTAGTTCTCTCATCTGGCCTGAACTGCTTCGAAGCGGAGACCAGGCGCTTAGAAAAGTGTCAAAGTGGAAATATTTCTTCGCAACTCTTGCACAGAGAAAGTAACATGAGAAAAATGTGTGTGAAAAAAGAAGCTGCCAGTGCTCCTGAGTGATGGCACAGCCCTGTGAAAGAGCAAACAAGAACAACTGACTGGAAGATCTCATCTCCCTGAGGCCCAAAAGTACAAGCCCATATTTACACAGCAAACTAATAATGTCCTTCAGCTCAGGCAAGCAGGTTGGCTTATGTCCAAAAAGTAAGTGCCACCCCCAAAGGGGACAGAGGCACTTATTTATAACCTCAAAATTCCTGTGTGCTCCTAGTATGACTGCTCAGGGCACCAGCGCATTACAGACACAAGTACTGGGCTTGTTGCGTGCTCTGCTTGTTCACCCCTGAAATGCTGCAGCATTTTTGAAAAAAGAGAACAATGAGAGGTGTTTCTGGGAGAATTTCTGCTAACTGAAAGGCTGTAAAAATCACAGGTACTATTATATTTGTGGCATAGGGCTGGAGAGCACATTTAACATGCATTCCAATACGCATCAGTCCTTTCTGAAAGTACAGTGCCATCTCCTCAGCGGGAAGAGAGAAATGCAGGTATGCCTGTCCTCTGACATCTGTTTGTGTGTGTGCATGCTTGCGTGTGTGAGAGAGCAAGGCGGCAGATCTCGTCTATCAA
Source organism: Prinia subflava (assembly GCF_021018805.1). Classification (NCBI taxonomy): domain Eukaryota; kingdom Metazoa; phylum Chordata; class Aves; order Passeriformes; family Cisticolidae; genus Prinia; species Prinia subflava. Next base: position 22,878,255 of record NC_086250.1, on the reverse strand, counting down.
CTCCGCCGATCCAGGAGTAACACCAGCTGTCACAGTCGCGTAGCATTGCACTGACCTCTAGTGCATCGACAGAAACTCACAAGCACTTCGCAAGGGGAGGGAATGCGGTGGCAGGGTGGGAAAAGGGAGTCAGTGTCCTTAGGAGTCGAATGGGGAGGCCATTTTTTTATAATTCGTTTTCAGAAATATCTCTTGCTCTTCCTTTTTTGCTTAGCCTCTCTGTTCTCAAGACTTCATATCATGACTATTGCCCTTCTCTCTGAGGACATCTAAATGCAATTCCTGCCACATCCCAGCATCCCTCTGAGCAGCAGTAACAAAAGGATCACTTGGGACTGACAGCCGTCAACGAGTTCCATTTAGCTCTGAAAGAACAAAGGATGCTTTGGACATGCTATGCTGGCAAAATTGTGTGTAGCAAATCCTTGCCAGCCTCAAAGTGTAGGATGTTATGCCCAGAGCTCCCCCTGTCCTGTCCTCTGTGTGCACATGCAAACGTGCTCCTGACAACACTCAGTGGAAATGTGCCATGGTGGTGACACCATTTCTGTCACACTTACTGGGGAACATGGAAATCAATGAAGTTCTTAGGAACGTAGCCCTCGTGACTTCTGAGCTCAGCCTTGTACCACTCTTCCTGGGAGCTCAAAATCTGCAATGGAGAAATGGAATAAATGTGTCTCCTGAGAAAGGCAAAAGTAACCAAGCTTCGTGCAGAAACCTAGAATGTCTTGTAAGAATAAAAGAAAATGGTACATGTTCTCTACTCCCCACCCACAGTGCAACAAGGTTAGTGGCTGATGGCCACTTCAGAGCAAGCAAGCAATGAAAAATCCCAAGTAGGATTAGAGATGCTGCTTGTTAACTTTACCCCTTTATCTGACTGCCTGTTTGGTGCCTCAAAAATGGAGAAATTCAGCTTTGAAAGAATTAATATGGATTTAAGTTATTCTCTGTGCTGCCTTTTATAGTTATAATGGAGCATCTCTGATTCACAAGGGAAGAAGAAAATATCTGTGAAAACTCCTCTGACATATGGATATGGAGCGGTATGCAGCTGTATTTGTGTGTGTTACACATACTACCATGCGCTCTCACCTGTCATTTCACAAGAAATTCTTCAGTGGGTTAAATCGTCAGAAGCCCTGAGCTTTGCCAAGGTAGATAAAAGAAGGCAAAAAGTATTTTCAAGGCACTATTATACTTAGGGGATTGTAGAATAGTTGGAAGTGAGTCCACATCACACACTGGAGCAGTTTCAAGTGTGCTCACATTAATATTAATTGTAATGGTCCTTAGAAACATCACTGCTGACCAGGGAGGGCCCAAATTCATGATACTCTGGCTGATGGCTCAAGATACAGCCCTAAGCTAGAGGAAAGAGGATAAGAATACAACCACATTGGGATTTTACTGCAAATGTAGTGGTCTTTGGTATTTTGTTTGACATTCCAACTCCTGGGACAGGATTCTGCTCTCCATAGATCATCTTTCTGCTCTTTCTGGTTTCAGAGAGGAGCCTAAAAGCATGAACCATAACAGTTTTAAAAGGAAAAAGTGGAAAAGACTTCATTTAAAATCTAGTGTTAACAGTACTAATACTTTGTGAGCCAATCTCATGGTTTTGGGAGCCTAAGGCATATTTTAACTGCTTTGTATTGGCAACAGGATGTTACTGTCTCTGAAGCAAATTCTTCATTGCCTTCTCTGCCATGTAGGCCTTTTTTGAATATTTGTATTCAGAAAAGTTAGGAATAGAAAGCTGTGGAATTCCCTACTTCTATAGTCAATGCTGTCCTCATGCCTGGGTGCTGGGTTAAAGATCTGTTTTCACTGCTGTGGTCAAATATAGGGGATGATAGCTACTTCCTGCTCATGCCCTACTCTGTGGGAAGTGAGGTCTCCAGAAAGACCTACCTGCTGTTTGCCACTGCAGAGCTGGCAGGTTTCTCTCAGTGTGTCATCCTCTCAGAGAAGGATGTGGCGGGGGGTAAGAGGGTGGATTTCCTCCTGTTGCTACTGGTTGAGGGCCTCATGTTTCCTGTTTTGTAATCTCTACATCAATACTTCATCTTATCTCCTTTATAAATCAGCAGGTTGTTGCAGGCAGCACCAGGGGGCTCTTGATGAGGTATGAATATATGTGTGCCTATGCCAGAACCGAGTTGTTACTCAGGCTGATTTACTGCTATTACAGCTCGAGTGGCTAAGGTGTTGTTTTATCTACCTCAAGGACATTAAAGCAAGAGTTAGTTTGATTTTCTGGTAGTGATTCTCTATGAGAACTAATAATAATAAAACTGGTGTGTAGTGTTGTCACTTCTTATCAGAAGCTTCCAGCATACTTTGAAAGGAAGCTTTAGCTTGTAATCATTTTATGGGAAGGGAAACTGAGGAACAGAAAGAAAAGTGACCTGGCCAACACCATCAACCCAGCCAGGGACTTGATAGAAGTCTCCTGAGAAAAAAGACATCAGTAAAGGTCATGTGACAGCAGGGACTGACTGGGAAAGAATAAGAGTGTTTATCTGTGCTGAAGAGAGGCGGTGATTTCTTCAGAACCTTCTCACAGCTCTTTGGAAAGATTTGGTACTAATGAGCTCTGGATTCTATCAACTTTGTCTAAGTGCCGAGAATTAAAAGGCCAATAAAATAAAAAATGGTGGTGATGGAAAACGCGAAGCTGAGACCCAGTATCTGATTAACTGGAATATCTGTGACTGCACAGAGGGCTGAAAAGCTCCTTGCCAAACAAGAGTTTACATCCTATTGTTGTACATCATCCCTTTGGACAGTAAAGGAGTTAAGGCCTTAGGGAGGAGTAATACTCAGGCATTTTCTATGGAAACAGAATATCTGGGGCTGAGAAGTGGATAAAAAATTAGGGTGAAACTTCAAGTGACTTCATCTGTGGGACTTTGGTAACATTAACAAGAACTGTTCTATCATAACACATACAAAACAACTTTAAAGAGACTTCCATAAGCTTTGTATTATATATGATCAATGCTACTTCTGCCATTTCCCCATTGTTAAATTCCTGCAAGGGTGTATATAACATTATTAGACCAAGACCTCTTAAACTATTCCATTAGGTGCATAACAGTCTGTCTCATAGACTTTTCCTCTTCTATTTGCAATTGCCTAATTGAAAATCCCTGCAGCACCTAATACTAATTAGGTATAGTATTGTGTATGTAGGCAGCACCTATACACAATAATTACTAACAGTGAAAAGTTAGATATAAATTCTATAATGGATAAGGCATCTTTTAAACAGTGTAAGGGCTAGAAATAAGAAAGACAGCAATCCCTCTGGACAAAACTGATCCTACCGGCATTTAGACATAGTCATTATAATGTAGTCACTGTGGATGATTTACCTGGTCAATTAAAACAGACAGGACCCTCAAAATCTGTCACCAAAGATCTTGATCTGTGCCCCAGAAAATGTACTTACCCTTCCCTGCTGACTACTGGAGGACCACAGGGCAACTAAATCCACAGTTTATGGACATAAAATCAAGAAAAGTGGACACAGATTCAAGTAAACTGGGAACTGTTGTCCTATTGCAAACCCTTTGGGAGACGAGTATCTTGCATTTGTATCCTAGTTTATAGATATGTCTTCATCTGTTTTGTCAAAGCAAATGGAAGCACAAGAAAGATCTGGAAGCAGTCTCAGAAATGCTGTTTAGTCAAGCTGGGGACTGTACTTACTTTCAACACATCTCCAGCCTGAAAGCTCAATTCATCTTCTCCAGAAGCAGTGAAATCAAACTTGGCGATGGCTTCCATACTGTGTCTTGGGAGCAGAGCAAAGCTGGAAGATGTAATGTCAGATACTTGTCAGCATCTATGAGCTACTGGGATTGTGGAGCCCAACCTTTGGAAAGCTGATAGGCAGTGCAGTGAATTGTATGTGGAGAAGCATGCACCAACTACAGGCAGGCATTAGTTACTATACATGGAAAGACATAAGCAGGTAGAATAGAGGGCATGGCTGAGGGTATAATTAGCTGAAGCCAGAAATACAAATAACAAAGAGTGTATGCTTATTCTAACAGATCTCTTTCTCTAGAGCAATCGCATGGGAAAAACATGTATAGACCAACACCGTCACAGTTCCTAAAAAAGCAAGCGATTTTGCCCTGCAACAGAGAAATGCATTTGCCCCCTACAGTGACCTACTCTTTACCTCAAGGGTGAGTCAAATTGAGGACAAAACAAACAGGACTGCAATAAATATTTTTTTTTCTTGGACAAGGGCTACAATATGGAAGGTTGAAAGAGTCTTTTCTTTGTGATGGCTTAACATGTGTGACCACAACTTTCATGTAGGAAAAAACTACTTGCAGAAAGGCTGTATTCACTATTTAGAAGCAGGCAGAGAGTTAGCCTACCTCGGTGCTGGTAACTCAGGAGCCTGAAATGTATCAGACAGCCTGCAAACCAAAGCCTGCTTTTCAGCACCAGAACAATATGGCAGGGGAAGTGGCAAGATGAGCTTTGCTCCTTCACCACTTCCTGCTCATGTAACTCAGATGCACCCCAGCAGTGTGGGAATCCACAAGACAGAGAGTCGAACAGACTTGATTAGCATAGTTGGTTTGATAACCAAGATGCCATGGCAGGAACAAACAGAGCTTTGAAGATTACAGAAGATGGGATTAAACCTGCTTACAGGAAAAGAGAAGATTCAATCAACTTCTGCAAGCAAAGAGTTGTTGTAAACACATGAGTTGTCTGTGTGATTTTTAACCTGATTATTGTAGTAGAAATTATTAACCTGTCTGAAATAGTATATAAGCTTTTGAGAAACCTGAGTAAAATCACCAAATCAGTCTTCCCATCTCTCAATCAATCGCCAATAATTGGTGCCCCATGTGAGGAGAGAAGAACCGGCTATCTACTGGCAACTGGCGACGCCCCTGGAACTGGATCATGACACTGAGAGAACCGTGTTTGGGCCCACAATTGCCTGTATGCTGCGACGTGACAGGTGAGCCAGGGAAACTCAAAGTATGGGACAGGACGTGTCCAACGAGAGAGATGTTAACAAAATCACGCTAGCCTTTCTGAGCAGGCATGAATCCTCTATCCTAAAGCATGATTTTAAGTCACTTCCATGCATGTTTCCTGATATTTTTACTCTCCGCTACTGAGACAAGGTCAGTGTAAAGCTCTACAACCTGGATACACTGCCTGTCCACGAGCCTACGCTTGCTTCCTGCATGGAGGGCGGTCATGGATGCGATTAAAAAAGAGGGAGGGAGTGAAGCAGCCTGTGAGGCCACCGCAGAGACGGCCCCGGCGGCCATACTAGACCAAAACCTGCCCAGGTTCTGCTCCCCGTGCCCCATCTGCACCCTGTCCCTGACGAACGCCAGGGATAGAGCCCAGCTGCCACTTGCAGCCCTACCGGTATCCCACCAGCGACCTCAGAGCTGCCGAACTCTAATTGCTTATGGGGACTCTGACTCTAGCAGTGACGGGGAGTCTTTCGACCCCAGCCCCAAAAAAGATCCAGATTATTCCCTTCAAATATGCATAACAATTGGTTACAGATAAAAAAGAAAGCCCTTAAAGACAGAGATTTTGCCTTTATTTTGCTAACCAATGCCGCTTCAGGTTTCATCAAAACAATCAGCTTTTACAGAGAAGCATCTCACAGCACGGGACAGCAACGAGTGCAGACACAAATCCTACAGCAGACGCAGCAGCTGACACAGTAACCAGGAGCAACCTTCAGCTTCCAACCGGCCCAGTCCCCATCCACCGGACCGTCTCTGACCTACGTACAGCCACCCCAAGAAGTTAGTAACGCTGTCTAATTGCTCAGTTTTTGTCTCCCTACAGGAAATCTACAGACTCTTAGTACCCAGTTATGATGCCTTGCTTACAGGTAGATCATCTGCCTCGGTAACACAACTGTTTGTTTTACCAGCAATCATTGACTCTGACACAGCTACAGAGATAGAGATCATGGCTTAGACCCCCCAGCCGCCCTGTGTAGTACCGGCTGGGGGCATTATCGCCCAACTCGTACCTTTCCCAGCAGCACCCTTATCCATACCTCCGACAGCTGAACAGAGAGAAAGCTGGTTTAGTTCAACAGAGGCCCCAAAAATTTTCTGAACACAAAGTATTACATCTCAGCATCCCACATGCTAATACAAAGTGACTCTAAAAAGCAAAGATTTAATTTTAACAGGAGTCATTGATACAGGCGCAGATATTAGTCATCTCCTAAAACCAATGGCCTAATGATTGGCCATTAGTGACTGTCCCCCAGGTCCTTTCAGGGGTGGGTAGAAACAGTCAAAGCTATCAGAGCCAACACTTGGTACAAATTACAGGGCCTGAGGGGAGGGTAGCTACTGTCAAGCCTTTTGTGCTGTCTTCGCTGCAAGTTTTGTGAGAGAAAGGTGTTCTTTCTCAGTAGAGAATTTTTATGCAGTAGAATTTTGTATAAAGGTCATTGAAACGTGCGACTTTAACCTAGAAAGCAAAAAAACCAGTTTGATAAATTAATGTCTCTTAAGCTCTTAACAGGAAAGGGGGAGCCAAGGATGGCACCCCCGCTGAGAAGACTGCAGAAAGCTCTTTTATGTTTTCAATTTTTTAAATTGTTCTTGATGGACTCTAAACAAATGGGTATAGTCTTTGAGTGAGAACTAAATGCAGGACTGTTTCTCTCTTCTCTTGTTTAGTTTGTTATCAAACCTAGGTTGAATGCACATGTGTTAGATGTGAGATACTGTAATACAGTGCATCTCATAAAAGATGAGGTATTTGCTGTCAATGTGATCCATCAAGATGCATCAGAAATAATGCAAAAATTCAACGATTAATCTGTGTATATGTTTGATCCACCTGGACAATTAGAGCATAGTGGCTTACTGCCACTGAGAATAAGGATATATCATGATATTTACTGAGAATTGTTTCTAGTGCTCAAACATAGCCTGTTAAACTTACATGCTTTTGACAAAGACTGTGATAACCAGTTTGATTTTTAGTTCAAAGGAGATCCCCATAGAAATATCTAGACTGGTGCATAAGAATGCATTCTATTTTGGCATAACCTTTGCAAATTTTTACTGAAATCAAAACTTTACATGATTCGCAAAAAAAATTTTGGGGGCAAGCTCCCTATTAGAAATCCCAAATGCAGAACTAAGTCTTTTGTTTGGACTGCTAAAGAGAGATTCAAACCTTTTATGACCTAAACAACTTAATTTACAAGTCCAACATGCACTGCAGAGCTTGGTAAACCAGCAAGCTGCACACTAGGCACCTAAACTCCCTCTTCCTTTTAATAATTTTGCATCTAGCAAAACAGCCCCACGCTTTGATATTTCTGTGAGACTCCAAAGCATCAGACTCTGTGCTTATCATTGATTTTTTTACCTCACCAAGTGACCAAAACCATCAGTACCCAACATGAAATGATAGCCCAACTAGTTCTTAAAGCCTGACAGAGACTAACTTCTCTTGCAAGAGTGAAATTTTCCATTGTTTTGCTGCTTCTTATCACCTTTATTTGAATTAGATATTTCAAGAATCTAAAGCTATTCAAATAGCCTTTGCTGAATTCAGCAGACAAATCTCAATACATACTCCAAAACATTAGCTTTTAACAACTTTATTTCAATTAACAGAAAAATACAAGAGAAGTTCCACTTCAAGCCTTAACAGTATTCACAGATGGTTCTAGTTGCTCTCATAAATCAGTAACAGTACAAAGAGACTCTTTTTCTAGCACCTAAAGATCAGATGTATCCACATTGGAAAAATCCTCTCAAATTATTGAACTTGCTACTGTTGTCAGAGCTTTTCAAAATTTTTCTGTTCCTTTTAATCTAGTAACAGATTCAGGTTATGTTGCAAGAATCATGAAGCCTGAGCCCTGAAAGAAGGTGTAAAAAACCTGCAAACAGATCATAGATTTGAATAGTTGAATAAACTCCTAAGAAGCCAGAGACTCCATAGATTAGAAATTTAGTTAAAATAAGCTTATATGTATTAGGCATTATATTATGTATTGTTATAATTATTCCTTATATTTTACAGTGTGTTTAACCTAAAGGTAGAATCTGGATCTTGACTCAACAACCTATTTAGTGGCTCAGATTTGACACCTTGGCTAAAAGATTTTCTTAGGATAGGAATGCATGTAATGATTTTAATAATAATTGTATTAGTTATGATACTTTGCTTGCTTCAATGAGTACAGAGATTAATTAATAAGGCCATCAAGGGAGTATTTTTGGTTGATACGGGAGGAGGAGATGTGGGAATCCACAAGACAGAGGGTCGAACAGACTTGATTAGCATAGTTGGTTTGATAACCAAGATGCCATGGCAGGAACAAACAGAGCTTTGAAGATTACAGAAGATGGGATTAAACCTGCTTACAGGAAAAGAGAAGATTCAATCAACTTCTGCAAGCAAAGAGTTGTTGTAAACACATGAGTTGTCTGTGTGATTTTTAACCTGATTATTGTAGTAGAAATTATTAACCTGTCTGAAATAGTATATAAGCTTTTGAGAAACCTGAGTAAAATCAAATTCTGATCACCGAATCAGTCTTCCTGTCTCTCAATCAATCGCCAATACAGCAGGATCATTTCTATAATCAAGAGTTACCGATTTCCCATGGCTGGGTCATATACCCCATTGCCCAGTGGTGAGGCTGCCAGTGACAAGCCAAGAAATAGCCAGGCAGGGACATGTTAAACAATAGCACTGCTGGCAGATGCTCTCGCAGCACAGCTTCTGAAGACCATCAGACCGCTCCAATATAGAAGTAATTTTTACGATTTCTAAGGTAGGTTCATCTGGGAACAAAGATCCCGAAGCCAAAGGTTCCACTACCTAATCTCATTTCTCACAAAAACACCCAGTCTTCAAGGCTTGAGAAGAAGTGCCAACTTGCCTGATCCAAAACATTCTTAACCAGAAAGTTCTAGAAAGACACTCTACAAACAAGTGAACAACCCTAATTAGGGTTAGATATTTTTTATCTATTAGAACTGACACAACATCCCCAAAACATAAATTGTTGAAACTGAGCTCCAGAAAGCTCCAGAATTTTGCCACTTTAAAATCAAAAGGCTGCTGTAACCCTCCTTCTCAGCAATACATGCTGTAATGTTACTCCTTTGACACACAACCCAAGGATTTAACTGCCTGTGTAACAAGGATCCAAGGCCCAGCTCTGATACAGCTCAACTTCAACTGCTGAGAATGAGCTGAGAGAAAACCTGCAGGACAAAAGCTCTAGGACGGCAGCAGCATTATCCCACGGATTCCAGAGAAAAACCAACATGGGAAGATATAAAATCTCAAAGAAAAAATAAAACCATAGTTTAGTTGGGGTAGTCAATCTAGCTGAGTACCTTTCATGAACCATTTGGGTCACTGAGTTGAGTTGTCAGTGCCATCTGTCCTGACCTAGCTGGTGGCAGATAGCGACCATGTAGGCTGACTCTTCATTTCTGATCGATGCCTGCAAAGAATCTTTGGGTGCCTTTACACAGGTATGCTAACATAGCCTAATATTTCATTAAAATCTAACTAGGTTCTGTGTGTGTTAACTGTACAAAGCAGTTATTTATTGGCTAAATTGTCTATTTTCTGGTTGCAGAGTCCCTTTGCTCCTGACTAAAAATCCCTAAATAAAGTGAACCACAAAAGAGGCTGTAGAAATTTGTTATGATGACTTTTAATTTTAAAAAAAAAGATGTTTGTATGCTTCCTAGTGGATTCTGTTAGCACCCTCTTTTTTGCTGCTTATAGATGAATTTATATCCTTGTGACTGATGAGAGCTTTGAAGCACCAAGGCAAATTTTTTGGCATTTCACAGAGAGTTCTGCTTATTCAGCATGAACCTGTTCTAGAGCAATTGGGGTTGCTTCAGTGCCAGGGCCTCCCATGTAGGTCTGAGTACGTAGTTCAGCTAAGATCCACTGTATGCCTGCTATTCCAGGCTGCTGCCTTGGGCTTTCAATATGCATCAATGCTGAACCATAACACCCCAAAGCACATTGGTTCATTTTTCTTAGGCTTCAGCTTTCCACCTATTCCAAACATTTTCACCCCCCTATTCTCCCTGTTGACCTACTAATGCTCTTTAATTCTTATTTTGATACCTTTTGCAGATTAGGGTAATCCTCTGTCTTACTCTTATTCCAAGACATTGGTGTTACCCTGAAGGTGCAGCTTGGGCCTGATTTGAGCACCATCCACTATTCTTGCATAGACATTTTTGGAGCTTCAGTCTGCAACCCCCCACAGGCAATGTCAGCCTTGTTGTATGCTAGCAGTGCATAGAGGTATTACATTGGAGGGGAATTAACTCTTAAGGAAACCAGTTAAACAATTATAGTTTTTCACAGAAGACAATTGAAGAAAAAGACTGAAGGAGAATTACATTAATAACAGTTGTTTTTCAGTGTTTTATCTTGCAGTGGTGGCCTGCTGCAGAGAGATCAGAGCCAACAGTGCACATCGATCCTGGAACTCCTAAGTGCAGACTATTAATCCTAGCTTGAGGAAAAGAACACACTTAAAAACAATATACTATTTAAATACAAGTCCTGTCTTTGATTCTGTCCCTTAAATACAGAAGAAGTATGTAGCAGCGTGGAGATGGGTGGTGGTTGCTGCTACTTTCCCCTGAAAAGCATCTCTTCTGGAGAAGCTGCTCAGGTGGGCAGAAGTGCCCAGCGTTAAGTATGGGGTCAGGAACCAATGGTCTGAGGGCAAGGGGCAGTACGAGGGTAGGGCAAAGGGCAATGACTGTAGGGGACATAAGGATGGAGCAACAGTGGTACCACAACCAATGGAGAAACAGTGAAAGGAGAAACCTCGAGAGCCACGGACATATATGAACAACAGAGCTGGGCAAGGCCCATGGGCCACTGGAAAGAGCAAAACTGAGGTAGATTAACATAATATTGTAGAGCACCATGGGGGAAACTCTTTTTTCACCCTAAACTGTGAGGCTTTCCAGAAGCCTATGGTAGATTCTTCCAAGGCATCTGCCTAGATGTTTCCCTGACAGGCTCAGGGGCTTCCACAGAAGTAGTGGGGATTCTCTCTACACAAGGCAAGAGAGTAGAAAACCTTTAATTTTTCAATAACTCAAATGTTAAAGGTGCTATTGGAATGTGGCCCCCTTCAAAGAAGAAGAGTTTGTGAAACATTTAAAATCTTCCCTCTTACTTCCTTTTCAATTTAAGCAATCCCTGCCTCAGGGGGAGACCAGGTCTTGAAACAATCTACCACATGGATTAAATGTGCCTTTCATTGCCAGCAGCTGGATTCAGAAGTGGCTCGAACAGCAGTGTTGGCTGTGTTGTTAAATCAACAATGTAGTAATGCTCTGTGTAGCAGGAGCAGGATGACTTATATCCTAAGGTAGAGCTATCCCAGCTGGGCCTCAAACCAGGCCTCAGGCCTGGGCCTAGTAGGCCTCGTACGTCCAGCATACGTAGTACCAGATAAGGTTATCTGGTACTGGGAATGTCTTAAGGTAGTTGTGCTAAGAGCATAGAACAGTTACTGGGAAGACACGGTGGCTGCCTTAAACTGCAATAGCTTACATACTTCTGTATTCTCACTGCGTATCAGAGTGCACCTGCTAACTGTAAACGACTCTCTCTGTATATAACCCACCATCTCGGGAAATAATCCGGAGTACGTGCTTATAACCATATTGGTCGGACTCACTCTAGCCCCCGGTCTACCAGGCCTCAGCCTTCAGCTCTGGTCTTAAGCTCTTCTGCCACCAGCTATTGAAGCAACACTAGCCAATAACCTTGCCTTTGAACTCCAGCCTACCACTTTTCAGCACCTGAACTTCAAACCAGTTCTGTTTTTCTCATCCCATTCCTCCCTCTATCTGTAACTTGAGAATCCCCATTCCACATGTGTCAGTGCTGGGCTTGCTTGAAAACTCCTCTGCCAGGAGCCCATTCTTCCCTCTCAGCATGCATGTGACTCTGAGCACTACTCTACAACACAGACAGACAGGAAAGATTTCATTATTATCATAACTCATATTTGTCAAACACCTTTTATTCTAAATTCCACTTATAACTCCATGGTGCAACTCCTTTAGGCTTTTGAAAGCCAAGGACAATTTTAGACTGTGCATAATGTTCTCTGTGAAAATCTGTAGAGAGTTTGCATGAAACATAAGCAATGTCCAAAGAGGAATTTTTCAGTTCCGAGTGTGAGTTGACCAGTACCCTTTATTTTGTGCTGGCTTTCTGCACACAGGGTAATTTTCTCTGTGATTCACTTTTATAACCAAGTGGATCCAAGAGGCATAAGGCTACAGCAATTATGTGGGACAGGTGCAACAGAAGGTTCATAAAATGAAAAGTGAAAAGCAGCATGGCTTTCAGAGCACAAGGTAGGCATTTTAGTTCGGTGGAACACCATTCCCTGAGCAAGAACATCAGTGTCTCTGTTGAAGGAAAGTGTCAAGGCCTAAAACATGTCCACAAGCAATACAGCCTGATAGCAGAGTCCCAAAGAGTTTAACATTATTACACCATGTTGGTTCCCAATTCAGCAGTAACAATACCAGGGAAGGTCACCACCTATGCAGAGTTCGTCACTTGGTGACTGCCCCACCTCAGCCATCTTCAATCTTACCTATTTACATCAAAAGGGGAGAAAAATTACAACGCACTTGCTTAATGGAACCATATGAAAAGAGTTTATATTTGTATGCCTGTAGCATAGAAAATTGCACACATCGCCAGTCTGAAGTTTCACCCAGTGAGGTTTTACACCAAGATACACAGCACGAACTACTGTGTCTCTGTCTGGCTCTGCAAGAACAACCTATTGGACTGATGAGCAACTGGGGACAGGATTCAACCCTGAACATCATACAAAAACTCCAGATGACATTTCAACAGAAACAATGGAGAAGGGACCTGTAACCTAGAAGAGCTGTGGCAGATAATAGCTTTGTTTTAACCAGCTAAGCCACATACAAGTGGCATGGGGATATTTAGCTCCAAAACTACAAACCTCTTGCTATGGAGTTAACAGTGCAGCTTCACTGACTATCAGTGATAAGAGGGTAAAATTTATAAGGGAGAACAAGTCACTAAAACACTCAGAAATTATGCATTTAAGACTTGGGTATTCTGCCACCCAGAGCAATTCCTAGCGTTTCAGCTGAGCCTATGTGCAAACAAAATAAGCCTCCTAGGAACTGCATTCACAGAACAAGCAAACTTTCAGGACTCTATTAACCAACAGCAGTTGATAAGAAAACCCCAAACTAGGATGCTTAATCTCCTTAGGGAACCCAGGTCTTCTGTGCTACTTCCTGTCATGACAGAGTAGAGTTGTGCAGCAACACGGGAAGCTGGTGCAACAACAGGCTCAAAGAGAGGAGCACATGATGCAGTACTGCCTGATACTGTGACAGTACAAAATTCCAGTTCTTTGCTGTGCTGGAAGGGTTGGTGTGGGTGACTGGGAAAACCTCTTTCTGTTTGCCCACTTCCTCCCTCAGATTCTAGCTGGTCAGATTTTGCAGAGGCAGAGGGATTTGTCCTGCCAAAGTTCTGCCCTGTTGTGAAAGCTTATAAACAAGATGGTCTTGGGATCCCATGCTCTGCCCCTGCTGCGCACTACATCAGCTTTCCTTCCGAGCCCCCCCTTCCTCCCTTGTACCTGATCCCACCCAGCTCCCCCTACTCCAGTCTTGGAGCCATGCCCTGTCCATACCTTGCAGCAGCTCTCCTCTCTGCTAGCACTTTGCTCTAAAGTAGGACGAGCGTTACCACCTAAGGAATGGAAGAGAGGAAGAGCTCAGCCCCGCCCTGCACTCCCTGCAGCCAATGTTAACACATCGGTACAAGGCCCCCATTGTGGACAGGGCCATCAGGAGTGGGCATGGGGGACAGAGGAACAGTATCTGTCACAGGACAGAGCAGGGCATGGGCAGTTTCCAGTCTCTAATGTCAGAAATATTTGGTACCCTGCATATTTTAAATGGTGGTGCCAGTTCAAAAGGAGCTGCTTCTGGCTGCTCTTTCAGCCCAGGGTGGTACAACAGATGAATAAAGGACGGCCCCTCAAAAAGTGTACAACTAAGGAAAACAGAAATGAGCACAGGCCTGCTAAGTTAAATGAGAAACCATAAGTCCATTAAAAAGCGCATCTCGAGGAACAAGTAGCAAAAGACTTAAAAACATGTAATAAAATAACTTGCAAAGACAACAGAAGCAGAAAGTGTTCCAGAGTGTGTCTGTAGGGCTGACAGATGATTGAAATGTAAAAAGAATGCTCAAAGAACATAAGGATGAAGCACAAAAACTAAATTAATTCTCTGCATCCATGCATCTTCTATAGGGATATAAGGAGGTCCCTGCACTGGAGTTTTCTTTGAAGAGGAAAGCCAGGAGAACAATTTCAAGATGAAGAACTGGAATAAAAGATGTTAGGCAAAAACAGTAAATGAACAAGAGTAAATGCAAGGATTTTATATTTTAGAAATCTTGACTGAAATCCCAACTGAACTCGAAATAATAAAGGCTGAGCACTTAAAGTGTGGCATACAGTGCTAGACTTAACTAAGCCTCAGTACAAGGAAAAAAAGCAGCAAACACAATGCCAATGTTTGACATGCGTTTTGAGGGGATGCAAGGTCTGACTTCTGTGTGCCTCAAATGGGTAAACAGATTAATGACGAAAAGAATTACTGGTCCTAAGAGAGAAATAACATATCAATTCCTCCTCACATAGCTTTTGTTAAAGGAAGTCTCATGGCACAAATCTGAGTTCTTTGAAGGAGCTGATGAACATGTGGATATGGGTGATCCCTTGATATAAAACTTGCATTTCTACATAATTTTTGATGAAGTCTCTCACTAAAGACTCTTTAAAAAGCCTTCTAAGTTCTCAGAGAATAGGAGGGAAGGTCCTATGGAGGATTAACAACTGATTAAAAGTTAGGAAACAATGTGAATGTGCTATTCAAAATATTCATAAATGATCTGGAAAACACAAAGTGACAAAACTTACTGATGAGAAAAAAATCCAGGGTAATACAAATTATATCTGATCACAAAGCCTTGCAGATGGTTTTAAAAATACTGTTGAAGTGCAAGATGAATCTCAGTGCTGATGACGGCAAAAGCAATGGACATGAGACAAAACAAACATAACTACACAAACACAGCAATGAAGTTAAATTAGCAATTACCACTCAGGAAAGACACCTTTGAGATGTTGTTTGAGTCCTACCAAAGTGTCACTTGAGTGGAAGTCAGAAACACAGGTTAGGAGGCGTCTGGAAAGTGATAGAAAACAAACTAGAATACAATATGATGTCACTATACAAGTCCCTAGGGCACTTGCTTGAATATTTGTCACTTGAATACAGCAGCTAGTTCTCCTCCCTCCATCTCAAACACAGAGACAGCAGCATTAGAAATAGCAGATAGCAAGCAACTAATGACCTAAGGAATGGGAAGTTTCTGGACAAGGAAGGACCAAATCAAAGACTGGAATCCTTCACCCTTAGAAAAAGTTGTCAGAGGGATAAATGCAAAACAATGTTGGAAGTAATGAAAATCATGGAAAAGGTAAACAGGAAATTTTTATCCATCATTTCTCATAACATAAGCACTAGGAGTTCATTCCAAGAGTGTCAGAATCTGGGAGGCCATAGGGAAAGAAGCTGTGACATGTACTTGTGCTTTTCTCACTCTTATTCCCCAAATGGCTGTTGCTGGGTACAGCATCATGGACTGAGTAACTTTAACCTGACCCAGTTAATCCTTAGGAGGTGTAGCATTTCACCAAAAAACACCACAATGTGCTAGTCCAAGAGGACTGGTCCAGCAGCAGGCTGGTAGGTGTTAGTCCCTACATAAACACTGCCTTTTGGGGAGGCAGTAATCTCACTGGAATATCTGTTAATTGAAACAGGGTAGTGTGAAAATTATGAAGCACTCAGACCAGTCAAGGATAGATACAATGGAATCTCTGAATGGGATAATCTTGAATATATTTGCTGAAAAAAAAATACAGGTTTAGAAGGCAGGGGGCTAAAGGAGGAGTACAGCAATTAACTCGTGCCATGTTGTGAAAAGTTTTATGTGTGTCTATCAGTACATGAGAAACATAAATTTCTGTACAGGAAGGTGGGACACCAATCCTCACAGTCTTCCTGGGTTTAAGCTCTGTGTTTTTTCATGCGAATGGCATGACAGATTGCATTATATTACACATTGGAATGACCTAATTTCTCTATTTTCTACCATGATGTGATCCAATGGGCCCCCTAGCAAGAACGCTGCTGGTGACTTGTCACTCATGCTTGCTGCCTGACAATGTCACAAAACACTTCATGGATCCCTGTTATGTATCCAGAAATATTGCATTATAATATTAAATCTATTAAAAGTCAAGCCATAAGAGATGTGGCTTTCCATACTATAAACAAAACACTCAATACTGGCAAGCTTCCAGCATTGAGAAAGGATAGGAAATAGGAGAGAACAGGAAAGAATTCTCTTTTTTTTCTTGTCCATTTTTATATATTCCTTCTCTGTCACAATTACGGTAACACATTTACCTCTTAACCTTGTGGAATACATCCATCACAGCTATGCTGATAAATACAAAGAAACATCCAGATACTTTAGCCTTAAGTAATGGGAACAAACCTAATGGGAAGGACATCAGACTCCATGCATCTATGTTTTAGCCAATCTCTACTAGACAACTGAGCAAAACCCAGCCCAGGCCGACAGGTTATTCCACAGCTTCCTGCTGCAGACTTCTTTGTCATTATCTGCTACTGACACAATCCAGACAGGATGGCCAAACCATGGCTATTACACAGTCTGAGAAGACCTGGATTTAAAAAGCTTGATGCAGATAAACTTACACCTGCTTTTGCACTTAGGTGAGTGACCCAAAATAGATGCGCCTGCAAATGTGTCTGAAAACCATCTCAGAACATGCTGTCTCACAAAAATCTTAGTAATTTCTTGCTGACCTGAAATTTGCAAGAGAAGAATCTTTTCCCAAGACATTTTATTTACTTTAGTTTCTGTCTGGGAAGCATGCGGGCAGACAGAAAAAAAAACAAAGAAAAGAAAAAGCAAAGAAAAAAGAAAAAGGGTAATTTCCAACAAACACAAATTCCAAAACAAAACAAAATATACATCAAATGTTATGTCTATTTGGATTTGAGTTGATAATATATGAAGAATTAAGTGGCTAGGTTTTGTTCCCCTCAAGATAGACTGCTTCCCCATGTTCTTAGTTCGCCGCCAGAAAGTACACTGTCAACAAGGGAAACAGAAGTCAAAGCGTGGAAACAAGGGAGATTTCAACTGTTGTAATTGTAAGTGATAACTCAGCAACTGGGGAATTGGAAGCATCAGGAGAGTAAATCCACATAAAGCTGAATGCTATGAATGGAAGCTCTTTAGTCTTTCCCAATCTCCCATCTATTCCTGTTCCCACATTCAGATATGCTGCACACAGAACAATTCATCCTCTCACAGCTTTGCTCTCTGCAAACAGCTACTCAGGCTGCCCAAAGTGACAGGTCATTAGTGGGCAATGTTTTTTTTCAGGACTGAGTGCACAGAAGTGGCAGTGCTGTAATGTGGGATTGCATTTTATGGAAATGGTTTGCTCTGGCTCACCCTTGGAAAATGTATGGTTTATCCCCAGTCCGTACCCTCCCTGCAGTATCCTGTATCTGTAACCTCATTGGCTGGAGAATGTTACCGCGCCCCTTTGAACCTCTGTGATAAGAATGCTAAGGCAGAAGGCTCTCCCCCTCTTGCCCCTCTACCCCTGGAGGCGTCCGGACGCTCCTCTCTCCTCTCCCCCCCTTCCCCCTCCCCCCTCCCCTTCCCCTCTCCCTCAGTGAATAAACCCTCACCTCATCAGCATCCCACCGGCATCTGAGTCTCCTTGCCTGCAAGCACGGGAACACCACGACCCCAAAAGACCCCGGGGGTCTCCGGGGAGCACTCCCCGGGGACCCCCCATAAATTTAAACAACAACAGATGGCGCCCAACGTGGGGCAACAGCATCAGCGACCCTGAGACCAGATGGACCATGGTAACTCCGTTTCAGTGCCGTCTCCGGTGGAGCGGCCGTTCTGGGCCATCGCGGCCCGGGGCGGCCCCTCCCCCACCGCGCAGAGACCTCGTGAGCCACCACGCGGCTGTCCCACCACCGCCGACCGGCCCGGCGCGGGCCCGGGTCCCGGCCCGCCTCGGCGCTGCGCGGGCTGCGCAGCCTCGTCGGGCGGCGCGGCCCGGGCGGCGCGGCTCCGCCACGGCGAGGCTCCAGCGTGAGCCCCGGCGCGGCGGGCCCGCCTCGGCTCGGCGGCGCGGGCTGCGCGGCACCGGCGCGGCCCCGGCGGCGGAGCGGCCCCGGCCCGGCGCGGCCCCGGCGGCAGAGCGGCCCCGGCCCGGCGCGGCCCCGGCGGAGGAGCGGCCCCAGCCCAGCGGCCGCGGCGCGGGGCAGTCCCGGCGGAGCCAACACGTGGTCCCGGCCCCGCCGCAGCGCGCGCGGGCCCCAGCACCGGGAGAAGCCGCGCGGAGAGCAGGCGCCCCTCCCCCCGCCCGGCTCAGCGGCGAGAAGAGCCCCGCACACCATCGATCGAGCCGGAGCAGCCAACGCCCCTGGACAGCAGCGAAAGGAACTCAGCCAGACGGCCATCAGAGAAGGAAAAAGCAGTCTTCAGTTGTGCCCGAGCCCCGCACCTTCCAAAACTCGGTTTTGTAAATTGTGTAACCTCCCTCCTTAGCCTTACCCCCTCCTCCCCTCGCTGCTCCTTCTCCCTAACCCCCTTTCCCTTAACAAACCCCCGAGAGTTAACCCCTTCCTGCTAAACCCGGCACGGCACAGCTAACACCACGTGCTGCGCTGTGACCGCATGGCCACCATGGCCACGTGCTCTCAGTCCCATCTTCCGCTTTCCAAGTCCCACAAGGTAAACGCTAAGAAACCAAACCCCAAAGCTAAAGTGAATTTGTAATACCAGTTTTACAGCCTTGTATAATTGTTAATGCTACTTCGATTCCCTTTCCCTGTTTTTCTGCCCCTGTCCCTGGCTGTTCTGGCCAAACAGCAGGGTGTCCCAAACCCCTCCATTTCCTTCCCATCCCCATGAAGTAGTTTTTACAATTATGCCTTTCTAGCTTTTGTGTGTGTTCATATTGCAGATTCCCCTGTTTTCTAATTTAGAAAGCAGAGGCCTTTTCAGGTCACAAGTGTGGATCCAAGGGAAGCAGTTTTTGGATTGTCTTCTTGTAAAGCGCGATTCAGTAGTGTAGACTATTGAATCTGTAACGCTTTTGGGTTTATGCTGTCCTCAGTTAGTTCTGAGGGTGATTGATAACCTAAATTGGTGTCTGAGAAAGTATTTGACGGTTTTTGTAGTTTTTTTCTTTTGTTTTTCTTTTGATGACCTAAAACTGGGGGTCTTTTGGTTGAACCAGTTGGAAAGTGAAAGGAGTGGTTTGGCTCAGATCCGTGAGTGTCGGTGACTTGCTGTTCAAGCCTTACGGGAATTCCGTGACAGATCAATGGCAGCTTGAGTTGATTTAAATTCCTCACTGCCCCTGCCCGGCCCCAATGGGGGAACTGCAGCAGGCCACCTGGAGAATCTGAAGCCGTGTGTGGAGCCCGGGGAACTCCACGTGTTTTCCTGTCCCTAGAGTGGGAGCATAGTCAGCGCCTCAGCCTAAGCTGGGGGCTGTGGTGGTCTGAAAAGCCAGTTGGAAAAGACTAGACACTATTAGGCCAGTCACGCTGGAAAGGCTCAAACAAATTTGTTAACTTGTTTCAAATCTTGCAATATAAACTCACATAACCCGTCTACTGCAATTACAAGGTCAGAAAAAAGTTCACAGTATAACATAATCCTTACTGCAATTGTATTTAGTTTCATGCTGCAAAACTGTGTAATTACTGTTTCATTTTTTAAATTGTTAATTGTCATATGTCATATTTCTCTTCTCACATTTTAAAGAAAAAAAGGGTGACTTGTGGGATTGCATTTTATGGAAATGGTTTGCTCTGGCTCACCCTTGGAAAATGTATGGTTTATCCCCAGTCCGTACCCTCCCTGCAGTATCCTGTATCTGTAACCTCATTGGCTGGAGAATGTTACCGCGCCCCTTTGAACCTCTGTGATAAGAATGCTAAGGCAGAAGGCTCTCCCCCTCTTGCCCCTCTACCCCTGGAGGCGTCCGGACGCTCCTCTCTCCTCTCCCCCCCTTCCCCCTCCCCCCTCCCCTTCCCCTCTCCCTCAGTGAATAAACCCTCACCTCATCAGCATCCCACCGGCATCTGAGTCTCCTTGCCTGCAAGCACGGGAACACCACGACCCCAAAAGACCCCGGGGGTCTCCGGGGAGCACTCCCCGGGGACCCCCCATAAATTTAAACAACAACACTGTAAAAGCTTCCTTGCAGAGCTTCATGATCTGGGAAGAGCTCTTTCCCAACTTGCTGTGCTTCCTATTAGCAAAAATTGTCTTGAAAACTCTGTGTCTTGTTGCTCACCTGGAATAGTCCTCTTTGATCATGTCCCAGGATTTTCAAAAAGCTCAGTCATGCGCATTAGTTGCAAAGCTATTGCTATTCTAGCGCTGATCTTGTCCCCATCACCCTCACAAACCACATTCAGTTTAGGTGATGTGACTACAGCCTACTCTGCTTTCCCAAGTGGTACAATTATTTCAATTAAAGGTGGGAAGCTAATTCTCTTACAGGAATAAGCTTTACCTGTAAGAGTACTGTTCTAATTCTATGGTTGTGTATCCACCAGGAGAATATATGACTTAACTGCCTGGTCCTATCCATGTGGCACCATTTACTGCAAAGAGATGCGGCTTTAAGCCTGAATGACAGTGTTAATTTGCTATTTAATTCATGCAACGCTTCCCATCATTCTGCAAACTGATCTCCAAAGATACCCCCACCATTTCAGCAGAGGAGCATCTCTGCACTTTTGAGATATTTTTCTTTGGAAGTTTATAGCTATCCTCTGCTTTCTTATTCTAAAGAAGTACTGGCAAACCTGATAATATTTAATATTTTTGTCAAATCCTTTCAAACCTGCCAACTTTTTCTTCTTCTCCTACTCCATCATTCCTGCTACTGAATTATTAGTGTCTCTCTAGCAGCTTCTTCATTCTTACCAATTAGGTTCTCTACCTTCTGCATTTGTGTGGTGATTACACCGAGCCAGTTTTGTGACATCCCAAGATTATGATTTTGACAGCAATTACAAGACCACAAGAATTGAACTGTCACAGAACCAACTGGAGTACCCGAGGAGGAAGGAGTAGATTACAACAGATAAAGGGAATTTTGACCTATTTTTCTCCACTACCAAATAATTCTTCTAGATTTCCATAGATTTTTTTTTAAACTGCTTCACTGCTGTCCAAGAGTCCTGACAGGAACAACTTACAGTTTCTGTGTTGCCAGCTGCTCTGAGTGCACATAGCCAAAGCATGCCTGCTGTGTTCTATAGTGTTCCATATATCAGAGTTTCCAGCTTAGGCCCATGAACTGGGTTTCAAGGATTGGCTATTGGGACCCAAGAAGATGCGGCTCACTGTCAAGAAGGCCTCTGTTCACCACACAGTGATTTGTACTTTTCACTTGGAAATCTAGATGAATCTGCAAGCCCAAAGAAAGCTGCAGGCCAGAGAACAAGACAAACAGATTATGTTCCTAATAACAGCACATTTTGCAAGCCTGTCCTACATTTATCACATCTAAGGGCAAAAAAGGGAGAGTTAGTCAGGGCAGAAGACAGATCCTGTAGCCTGACCTTTGCTCTGGAGCCTTAAACCAGAAGGACTAGTTTCTCATCTTCTTCACCATTGAGAGAAGTCTAAGAACACTTCTTCCCCTTGCTGGTTTCTTGGGAGCCAAAACTTTCTTCTCTTAACTGGTCTCTTTCAGAGACTCTTAAGTGTTATTCAGATGATCTCCACCATCATCTGTGAACTATACTAAGTTACAACAGCAGCAAATTTGGCACATCTCACTCTATAATACTTGGTGCTAATTTTTCTTTACAGCGTTCTAACCTTAAAACACAGAAGCACTGCTACTGATCAAAAAAAAAATAATGTCTTCCTAGTCTTTACAATTTATTACCATCCCTTCTGAACACTAACAAGTACCAAAGTAAATCCTAGAATCTGTTCCAATGGTACACTGTGCATCCCTGAAAGATAAACATGAGAAGAACACAGGAGTCAGAGGTCTAGGCTATTATGATGATGGCTAATTTTGAAATAAAATTTGAGCTACAGATAAGCTAAGCAGGGGATATCAAGCCAAATCAATGTAGGTTGCATGAGCTGCTGTTTTTCTTCTTTGCTGCATGTAAAGACAGCAGACAGAGAAAGGAAGGGAGAGAAAGAAAAAGAGGCTCTACTTCAGTGATTTGAATTCAGTGCTGGAGTGTTCAATAAAACACTCCTTTCCAGGATTTAAATTTTCCTTTGATGAGAAGCTTTTGACTCAGTGGGATTTGCAAAGCTTCCATTTGACGCTAGAGAAAAGTAATCTCACTCTTTATTTCTTCCCTCTCCCAGCACTACACCCTTCTAATCATGATTAATATACCTAAACATGCCTGATTAAGCCAGACAGATGATGGGCCCCCAATCAGAACTGATCAGGGCTCTGGAGCTGCCAAAGTGAACCTGCTGTCTCTCTATCAGACAGAGCAATAAGGGGTCAGTAATGCAGCCCCATTAACTTCTTCCTACAGAATGAATTTTCCCCGACTGCTCCTTAAGAGCAGATACTTGAGGAATGCTGCCTGATGGGGAAGCTGCTTTGAATTGTTTCTTTTAGCACAACTGTTGAGCATATCCTTCTCAAGCCCTCCAGACAAACAACTAAAGTATGAGAAATGTAGCCATTTCTTTCTATGCTACTTTCTTTTAAATCTCCTCATACCTTATCTTGCTAACTGCCTCTCCATTTTTCTCATCTTTTCTTGGTAAGCTTCAGCACTGACTGATAAATGGTGCACTGCAAGTGTGTGATTATCACAAAACCAACCCTATTCCTACTGTACCTGTGTGTATGCAAGCAAGGGATCTGCTTCTGTGTACAGGTGGACTTGTACTTCATAAATTCAGGGCTGCATAAATTCAAAATTTAGGACTGCAACAGACCATTATCAATACACCATATCAATATACCAGTGTACAACATATTTGCACTAGTGTTGAAAGTTCATTGGAGGATAAATGGATACATGGCAGAAAAAGAGCAAAATGTACATCTCTCAATTTGTTCAGGCACCTATGCACATGTACATACACCTGCTTGTATGTGTGAGCAGCTCTTTACAATCTTTGTCCTCTGACATTTACTTCCAGTAAAAGACTGCAGTCAAGAGGGGTCAAGTGGGTATCAGGGCATGTCTAGGCTCTGTTAAATCCTGTGACTACTTATCCTAAAACTGGTCTTTGGTATAATTTCAAGTACCTTCAAAGCTTCTCTAAATCACACCAGCTATGACCAGCTCCGGGGAATTATGCTAGCTGCAAGTCAGATGTCAGATGGATCAGATGGAGAACTATACTTCTTAAATCAATCATAGAAGAGACTGGGATGAAGAGTGATGATGTATTTCACCCATTTACCCTATCAGGGAGGACTTCTCAAAAATCATTTCCAAAGCAAAAGAGCAAAAACACAAACAAGAATCTAGTACTATCAGATTTGATTAAAAACAACCAACCACAGGCAATAAAACTCACCTACAACTATACAGAGATATTCCAAGGTGCTTTCTTTGCATTTGGGTTTAAAATATGGAAAAAACCCTCAAGATGAATTATTTCCAACTTTGACTGTCAGAGAGAGGATTCAAAAAAAACATAGTTTCTAGCATGCTGTTAAGTAAATCTGAGCTCCTCCACTGTAACTAAGAGCTGAGGAATTCTGGTGTTCATGCAGGTCTGCATATGAGTACACACTGGGTGTGCACGTGGATGTTAAATTCCCTTTGTCTGTAAGCAATTGGGCACTTTGCAATGTGAAATGGAAATCTAGGGAAAAACCTATAAATATTTGTGCTAAAATAGGAGCAAGTTCACCTTATGTCATTGGTTCATTTCCACAGCATTTATGAAATTCCTCTTTTCTATGTAAAAGATGGAAGATGCAACAGGCAGCTATAATGTCTTTATATCTGGGAATAGCACAGCCTAGAGAATTCATTACATTAAGGCATTAATCCAATCTAGCAAAAGTAGTTTTTAATCTTAGATTGGACTCTGTATTGGGACAATACATTTGAGTGGGATATGGGAACAAAATGCTATGAAAATCTGCTAGTATATACAGCTGGGTAAAAAACAGGTTTCCAATCAGGTACTGCATGTTTCTTTGATAAGGCCAGCTGATAAAAAATTGTGTAAAATGGGAAGAAGAGCAAGATGAGTGATTAAACTGCTCTTTTCTCTTTTCTTTTCTTTTCTTTTCTTTTCTTTTCTTTTCTTTTCTTTTCTTTTCTTTTCTTTTCTTTTCTTTTCTTTTCTTTTCTTTTCTTTTCTTTTCTTTTCTTTTCTTTTCTTTTCTTTTCTTTTCTTTTCTTTTCTTTTCTTTTCTTTTCTTTTCTTTTCTTTTCTTTTCTTTTCTTTTCTTTTCTTTTCTTTTCTTTTTTAAATTTTATTTATTTTTTTTAATGTCTGTGTGTAAGATTAATCTTGCCATCACAGATTACTGTGCAAAATCTGGAACTCTAGTACTAAAATTAAATTGTGTGATTGTGTGCCAACAGATATTATTTTGTTCAAAGGTAAAACTACAGTTAAGAAAAAGTACAGCTCTTTTGTCCTTTTAAACATAAACCCATTTTTTTACAAAATCTCATCTGACTGCAAAACTTGTGAAGTTTGCCTTACCTCTTCTCCTTTGTATATTTTTCCTCTTCTCATGTGCTTTTATGAAAGAATGAAATACAAAAGTCTAGTTCAACATACATTTAGGTATATTGTAAATACAAACATGGGGAATCTAATTACTTGGTTTTCATGGTCCTCTTATCTTGGACATGCTACATATAATTACAGCTCAGCCACCTTTCTTCTGAGGATAACTGTCAAACTGATACACATTCAAAGCCTCACATTTAGGTAGGGACAGAGAAATTAAAATGCTGCTAGTGGAATCTGTGTTGTGGTACAATGAGCACAGTTGTGATACCTTCATTGCATAATGACCCCACTTGCATATTTACCTTTGGAGCCTCCTTGTTGTATTAACTATATTTTTTCTGCTTAATGGGTCTTCACAGCTCAACTTCCATTTAAACACAGAAACTCTTTTACAAAGTCTAAATGCTACAAAACCTCCTTTCTGTAAATTAAAGTCAGCCCATTTGCATTTGGGAGTGGTTCTGAAAGGGTTTTAAAAGAAATCAATTACAATAATTCATACATGTAAAGATGCAACTGCAACAGTCAATCCAACTTTTTTCTCATTATAAGATTGTGAACGCCAGCTTGTTACTATTTCTGGGGTTTTCTCTGCACAGTGATTGTACCATTTTAAGGAGAAGTGTGGAACATATTTCATGTTTGTCAATGCATTTTTTAGTTCACTTGGATTATACCTCTGAAATTAAAGTGCAGCAGCAGTTCCTGAATGATTTAACATGTAGACATTTTCATTCTGAATTAGGTACAACTCATACTTGTTTATCTTAATTCAAAATTGAATTATATCAAATTGGAATGGCTTCTTATTATCTGGAATAAAAATAGGTCATATCATAATGTAAGAATATTAGTTACTGAACTAACATTTAGATTGAAATCTAATTAAGCACAAAAATTCCTTACAGGCAGATCAAGTCTGACATCCTACATTTCCCCTTCACACAGTATGGGCACCATCGTGGCAAGGAATTTCATTGGAACCTCTCTGCATTAACCACTGTACATCCTGCAAAAATGATCATGGTCCCAGTCCTTCAGTGAGCAAGTAATCAATTGCTGCTCTGCAGCAGGGAGCCACGCAGCCTTCAGATTACTCAATAGATTGCATGTGGCAAAAAGGGAGCACTGTGCAAAGGGTGTAAATGAGTCATTTGACATTTCAGGTTGACTGAAGTCATTCCTCTACATTTATTTCTAATCTTGATGTATTATCCGCATTTACATATTAAGCAGGATGGGAAGAAAGAGATTTAAATTATTTGCTACAACACATGCATGGAACACAGCAGATTGCATGTGTGAGAATGAGAGATTACATGCATGAGTGGGTGAACAGAGCATTGTGTGAAGCACCTCTTTTACCTTCATACAGGAGCAGGCATTCTACACGCAAGCCTGAACATATCTCAGCAAAAGTTATGTTTGAACCTGTGTAATCTCTAGGGATCTGAATATAAAGAAAAGATGTTCATTGGCAGTATGCCTGAAGAGAGGAATAGAGGTCCCATGAGCATACTTCAGGTGATGTGTGTTGTGTTTTCTTTGGCAAATATAAATCTGAACAAGCTGGTCTGTGTACACGTGAAGGATAGGTATGTGTGCTGTGTGTATATGGGTGACAAGGAGCACCCAAGAACATGAGCAGGTGTCAGCTGAAGCTGGAATTTATACATTTGTCAATCATTAGCAGTGAACCACCTACTTAAAGATTTCCATGGAAAGAATATGTGGCAACCTCTCAAAGTATTCCAATGTAGATGCCCTCCCACTATTCTGCAACTTATTGATAGCACACTCAATTAACCTTGGGGAGAGAATGCAGAATGGACACCGTCTCTCTCAGTTTCAGTCACTTTTCCTCAGTGACACGGTTTGCATTCAAACCACCGAGGAGCGGTAGTTAAATCTCCAAGTAAATGTGCTTTAATGAAAACAAAATTGCACATTCATGACATCTGTATTTGTATTAAGCCTTGTAAGCTTCATTATCTGAAAGCCTAAATGTTGGACTAAGTCATTGAAGATTATATCCCATTAAGTAGTGAGTTAAATTCTAGTTCAAATAGTTTAGAGAAAATGTTCTCTTAGATTGTTTGGCTGGCACTTGCAGGCATAATATTGCAATTCCAGTTTACCAAGATGCGTGTATTGGCTTTGTACAGAAGATAAAATGGAATGAGGTGAAAATCCAATTTTTATTTGTAAGTCCCCTTCAAGGCACACTTCTTGAGGAAAAGGTCTAGCAAGCACTGAAACTTGTGATGAAATTAGGGGAGACTCCACACCAAAGGCATTTGTAAAACCATGAGGGTCTTGAGCAGCAGCGGGAACTCCAGACGTGCTGAGGATGTCACAGTGTAGGTAATTTGGGCAGAGGCACAACAGGATCTACAAGATCTACAAACCAGTTCACAGATGCCCTGAGAACTGGCTTTGGTCCCAGCTCACTTAAACATAGAGTATGATTGTTTTACCTTGATTTTGTTCTAAGACTGAGAAATGGATGTGTATATATTTGGAGAAGCCAGGTGTTACATTCAACATCACATTATGGTCTATGAGGGGAGGAAATAAGCTATTTCTTCCACAACACAATAAAAGATCATGCACAATTATTCCTACAAGACATGCTCCAGAATACATTCTGCCGATATCAGTGTTGTCATCTAAGGATCACCTCATGAAGAAGAGTTGAAAGAAGGAAAAAAAAAATCAGGGAATTGATATCTTATTTCTTGAACTCTCTTATATAGTCTGTTGGACTACTTATTGTGTTACATCTTTTCTCCTTAGCCTTTCACTGTCTTTCCTATCTGTAAGGCAAATGACTTGAAGCAGATGGCATTTTTCCATATGGTGCTCCGTAACAAAAACCAGTGGGTCAGAGCTGTCTACAGAATCCTACAAAAAATAGATTAAAAAGGATTTGTGGAGATCCCGCAGATCAAGCCCATGTCCAGGGCAGGATTAATTTTGAAATCACACAAAATGAGAATGTAACCTCATCTTTCTACAGTGACTACTCTATTGAAACACAAGTCTCATTCAGGCAATGATATAAATCATACACATGCCTAGATTTAAGACATATGGAAATAATTTAGGTAGAAGACCTGCATTAAATTATTTGAAATTTCCTTTCAAGATGCGTTCATAAGATGGTACTCACTATAGTCTTAGACTCCAATTATAAAGCATATATTATCAAAACACACACTAAAATGAGGCTATCATGATCATTACTTCCTGATTTCTGTGTGCTGAAGATCCTCATTACATAGTTTCAAAAATCTGATTATTTGTAGATGGAATTCAGGAAACAAGGTAAAAGAGGAAAGAAGGGGAAAATTCCGTACTGGAAAAAATGGTTACTTTACTAGGCACAGTGGAAAACAGTACATGTCATGTAACTCATACAGCCTTCAAGAGGGTGTTCCTCTTCTAAATACTTAGAAAGTCTGCAGATGAAGGTTTTGAGAGCCAGAAACTGTAGGAATTGTGAAGCTCCTGTCCTTCAAGACACATTGTGAACATGGCAAGGCTCTTCTCACAGGCTCTGGAGTGAGAAAACTGCCTGTGGCAGGAATTACTCGTCACAAGACTTAAACAAGGCCTGTGCACTGCTACAAGGAGATTTAACCAAGAAAAACAGGTATTAATATGATTACTTCCATAATGAATGAGATGAATTTTTTACAAATTGAATACATCTAAAACCTTTATCAACCCTGCAATTCTGTTTCCATATGAAAAAATCAAAACCCTGTTATACTCACTGCACTTCCATTATCTACTCCGGTCTCTATCAGTTTCTTAGACTTGTATCTACTTTACTTGCATTCAGATTTAAGAACTACAGTGTTCAGATTCACTACTACTGCATATCTTGCTATATTTGATTACGCTAGGCTGTCTCTTTTGTCTTGACAGATGAGCCTTGTTTTTTAGTTTAGCTTTACAAAAACAATTATACTGAATAAAGTGATCATCTTTTAAAAAGAAGCTAATCCACAAATATCCACAAAGCCTTAACTGAATTTTGGAATACTGTTCTCTTGGTCTGTCTGATGGTGGTTGGACTTTGCTCATCTCTACAACTTAAAAAGGAAAGCAGTAGATGCTCAGCCCTTCTGAAGCTTGAGTCAATGAAGCATCCAAGATTGCAGAGCAGATGATGCATTCAAAACCACTTCCTAAAAATATTATGCCATTATTTAGATTGAAAAGGAGAATAACATTCCAAATGAACATTCTGCTCAAAAGTTAAAAACTATTTCAAGCAAAAAAGTTAAACATACAAACAGAACTGTTCAAAACAGCAGTAATTCATTAGGAAAATAACCACTGCTCATTCCAAGAGATTCCCAATGCATTTCCCAAATCATGATTTTTTTTTTTATATTCAGACTCACTTTGTGTATCTGGTATCCTGATAGACTCCAACGGGGTGGGGATGCAACAGTACTAGGCATGGATCATACGCTGCTGTATAGCTTCTCCCTGGTGTGTTTACAGCTGTTCCTTTGCCTTCGCTTGCTAAAACTACTACCCAGTACTTTAATTAAGAAGCCCTATTATGAGCTCTGGTGTTTTTTTCATAACACTTCTCTGGACATGACTGGTATGGATTAGCTGAACTGGTACGTCTGAATGTTAAAATCTGATGACTGTGTCCTTTGACTCCAGCTTTACCCTAGAGGGCACCTCTAGTTTGGCTGCTGCTTTCCCTGACTCTATTTATCCCTTCACCTAACGATGAAATCCATCCTCTAGTGCTTTTCAGCAGTGCACAGCAGGTTAGGAGCAGAAGCAACAACTGCCCAATTAAAATCAAAATGTCAGATATGCAGAAGGTAAACTGTAATCAAACTGACCGGTCTGGGTTATCAGGGCAAGATGCCTTTAGGCTTATGCAATTAACTGAAGGATAATTGATGACCAGAGGCAATCAACCAACAGATGCGGGTCTCATGTGCACGAAATGTGCTCAGGCACATCATTCAGTATTGACTCAGAGGATAAGACTTGACTCTGAGTCACTAAAACCACCTCCTAAAGCACTGAGGTTTTCCTTAGAAATCTCCCTGAAATTACCAGTTGAAATCACAAAGAGGTTAGAAGACTCAAAGCAGTGGCTAGAAGTGTGCTACCATTCCCAGTGTCTCTCTAAGTTGTGGTATGCAAGGAATGGTAAAATCTGTTCAGCTGGTTGTGGAGAGGAAAGGATCCTTCAGTTAAGGGTGGTACCCTGATGACTTATTACAGTGAGACACTTAAAATAAAAGCAGGTGTGGGGAGCTTTAAGGCACGACCTAAGAGACAGAAACCAAGCAGAAAAAGGATTTTTTTTTTTCTGGAGTACTGAAACAACTGCCCTGGGATAACACTGGAAGAACTCCTCTTCCAAACAAGCCCTTCATCTTTCCTCTCTTCTACTTCCCACTCTTCCTTTACCCCTCTCTTTAGAAAGAGCTTGCTGAGACCTGGGTTTTCTTCTGCTATGACTTTGCCTGCATCTCAAGAACTGATGTGCTTAGTTGGTTTTCTGTTTTCTTTTTTTACATCAAGACAACCACTGCTTATTAAATTCCCAGTGGAATTATTACCTAGCTGTTAGAGGTACACCTCCAAGGAGGCATATTGTATTAGCCACAGCTAGCTACAATGCCATGAAATGACCTGTGCCTCTTCTTCCCTGAAATTCCCTAACAATACACCTAGAGTAAACCACTTGACTATTAAACACTGCTTGTTTTTGGCAAGGAAGATATAACCTCTAGGAGTATAGAGGCTCCAATGTCAGCAGTGTCTGAAAATCAGTTGAAGCTTTTCTGTAAAAGAACTAATTAATAATAAAGCTCAAGATGCTTAAGGAATTGACTCTCAAAAGCCCTGGAGATTTAAGAAAGTATTGCTAAACCCATTCCATAGTTGCAGTTATTAATGAGTGAATCATTTCTATAGACATCATCTTGTGCTTGCTTCAACCTTGTTTGCTCCAGTGACTTCAACAGTCAAGGGGAACAGTCAGAACAAAGTTGAAAACTAGTTAGAAAATATAAACAAAATTAATTAGTATGTACTATGGAGGTACTTGCCATATCTGTGTACCTTCAGCTGACTTGAGTTTTGAACTTAAAATACAGATTCGGTGGTTTTGCTATGTATGAGAAGCACAGCATACATTAAGAATTACATCATTAACTGTATGGGCACATAATTAATTGCCTGAGACGTTACACAGAAATATTTTAATTAATTTACTAAGTAAAATTATTCTTAAATATGGGTTCTTTAAGAAACTGACACTTTGGGTTTGATCTTTCATTTGTTTTTATAGCCACAATAATGGAATAATTAATTCAGATTTTTATTCTACTAAAGATCACAGAAATCTTGTGTAGACAATACATGAAGATTTTTTTCCAAGGTTTTTCTACCTTTATGATACTTTTTATTAAAAATTTCCCTTTAAAAAAACCTCGGAGTTTGATTTATTCTTTTAGATGATGCTACAATGGAGTTTTCAAGACACCTGAACTGCCCGCAGTTAGAATGGTCCTTCCAAAACGTTTATCACTTCACACCAGGCTTGTCAGCAGACAGTAGAACCTCCACCATCTTTCAGCAGGAGCAGTTGGCTTCACTTCTACTGGAAAGAGAGTGAAGCAGCTGCTGCTCGGAACAAGGAAACTGTGAGCAGCAGCCTCAGCCCCACTGAGAACTGCCTTGCTGTGATGTTGTGGGAAAGGAAAAATATTTTCCTGAAGATCATCTGAAGCTAATCTGACAACACAAGCATTCAGAGATTTTCATTATTAAATGGGCTTGTTACATCAAATGGAGAAGAGAGCATTAAACCTTTTGGGCACATAGTACAGGTGTCATTAGCTGGGGTACAAGACACAGCAATATATGCTATGTCAAACCAGTAGGCAAAAGATGCAAGTGCTGCAAATGGTCTCTGCTGAAGGTGATAACATGATAATGACACTGCTGATGTAATTTTTTGCAATGTAATATTGCCTATTCATCCCCTTCTACTAAGAATGTAGCAGTACTTGATGGCTTTTATGAATTAAGATTCATCTTCTGTCTAAGATGGGAAAGTATTTATGTGGAATTGCATTTTATGGAAATGGTTTGCTCTCGTTCACCCCTGGAAAATGTATGGTTTATCCCAAGTCTGTACCCTCCCTGCAGTATCCTGTATCTGTAACTCTATTGGCTGGAGAATCTTACTGCGCCCCTTTGAACCTCTGTGTTAAGAATGCAAATACAAAAGTTTTGCCCTCTTTGCCCCTCTTCCCCCTGGAGGCCTTCAGACGCTCCCCTTCCCTCTCCCCCCTTCCCCCTCTCCCCTTCCCTTCCCCCACTCCCTCAGGACCATGCTGCCTGCCTGGAGTGAGGCTCTGAATAAACCCTCATCCCATCAGCACCCCACCGACATCTGGAGTCTCTTTGCCTGCCAGCATGGGAACACCCACGACCTTAGGACCCGGAGGTCTCCTGGGGGGCACTCCCCGGGGACCCCCCCAAAATTTAAACAACAACATATTTACAGACTAGACTCAGTTCTCTTTGAGAGCTGAGGAAACTCTGACTTTTTTTTTGATAGGTTTAATCTCAGAGATCTGTTACATTATTGGAATTATCAAGAAAGTACAGTCCAATACAGCTTCAAACTTGATAATACCACTTGAAACTGTAAACTAATCTCCCTGACAGAATTAGGAAGCATTTCTTCCATCCCCTTGTGGAGCTCTGCACATTTGGTTCATAGAGGGTTCAGTCACCTTTCCCAGAATAAATGTTTTTGAGCACTTCTAGAGAAGTGTACTGGCTGTGACAGACAATAGTCTGATGTGGTACAGCACGTACCATGTACAAACAGCAAGAGAGAAGCCTCCAGTGTCCAGGCTTTAGACACTCTACACCTTGCATAAAAAACAATTATCAGATCCCAATTACGCACAGAGACAATTTCAGAAGTTGGTCCATATCTTAAGATAATCCCTGTTTAGATTGCAAGGTTATGGAGAGTTTCTCCCGTGCCAGAACTCAGTTGTATCTGAATTCTGTATCTCAGTTGTATCAGAGGTCAGTGTCTCGGACCTGGAAACATGATGTTATTTATGAATAGCTAGATTTTAAAAATAAAAAAGGAATGCCAGAGTTCTGAGGGTTTAAGTTTGTACTTTATAAGTTACTGGTGGATTTTTCATGATGAAATAATAAAAATAAAAAAACCTGGGGAACTGGAAGGGAAAGACTAGAGAATGTAAGGTATACAGTGCTTCAGGGGTAAAAAATGGCATGTTATTAGTACTGTACACTGCTCCAGAAATATAAAGCCACTTATAAAAAAAGACCGAGTTGAGGAGAGAGAGGAAGGATGGATGTTAGAGAATAGATGTTTAAGAGAGGTAAAAAAAAATTCATCATGTGTTAGCACATAATGCTCATTTAGGCATTCAACTAATTTTCTTTTACCTCATAGTATTTTGCAGTACTGACCTCTGATTTTAGTGCCAGGATAATGTATCCGTTCTTAGCAAGCTTATTCCTCAAAGGTTAGTCCCTCCTGCTTAGATATTATTTAAAAGGTACTTTAGCATGGTTTTCCAATTAGCAGAACAATTAAAAAAAAAAAAAAAGGCTACAGGAAGAATTCAGACCGTTTCAAAACATTTTTTTTTCATTCTCATTTATCTGAAATCCTTCTAGAAATAGTAGACAGCAACTATACTTCAGAGAGAGCATTTTGGGCAAAAGTCAAAAGAAGAGAAAGACACCCTTCCTCTCCACCAGATTACCCAGTGCAGTAAGTTCAACATCCTTGGGACAGTAGCCATCAAACATCAGATGCATTTGAGTACAATATCAGCCCCTTAGAAGGGCTGTACCATGGGAATTAATTTCTGTCTGGAACCATGAAAATTATAGTATACACATTTGTTAGCCTAGCTGATGTCTCTACCAATTCTACTCACGTTTGTGCAAGTCTCTTCCCCCATCCCCTTTAAAAGAACACTCATTTGAAATTACATTTAAAATTAAATTGTCACTATAAAATGCAGAAACAAGTCAGCCTTGTTTAGTGGTGAGAAAAGAAGAGTAGGAATCCATTTTCCCAATCTAGCTCAGTTAAAGAATTGCTGTGCATTCCTGGGCAAGTCACTTCACCTCTCTGTGTAGGACACATTTAAACAGTGCAGTGCAGCCATACATGGAGATATTTCAATGGAATGGAGTGCCAAACCCCATAATATTGCCTTCTCAGGGCAGCAGTTTATTTTTGCAGATTGTCAAGTTAGGCTGGTACAACTTTAGTGCTTCTGTTATCTCAGTGTCATCACACTCATGTACATGGGCCTGATTCTAAAGTCAGAGCATTCACAGTCACCTATCTGAAAGGTGGGGTAAAATGCCTATCAATAGGCAAAAATGTGTGCGGACATTAAGACGAAAGGCTTGTGCGGGAAAGACAAAGTTACTGATGGTAATATACTTCCTTTCCTGCTGGCCAAATATACAAAGACTGGTGGAAAGCTAAGCTAAAAAGATGCCAAGGACTCCAAAGGAACTACAAAATAAAGATTTTTGAAAGATATCAAGGGATTTATGCATAACGTTTGTGCTGACTGGGATATGGCTGGTAGTCAACCCTGAGCTTTAGATCAAGTGTGTTGCCATCATTATACTGAATATACATGTGGCACTTTGGGACATGGCTTAGCAGTGAACATGGTCAGAGGATTCAGGAGGCTTCTCCAACCTCAATGATTCTCTGATTCTATATAGCAATTTGAGGAACTGAAAAAAGAGAGAATTGATACATTCCTACCAAAAGCAGACTCTGGAGATGAGGAAAGGTAAAAGAAATCAGAGCCTTATCATATTATAAAAATCTAAGCAAACTAAAATGAGCCCCAAAGACCCAGGTTTATCAACTGTTGGTAGCAATCCTTCCTTACTTGTCAAACATGTGGAGTTTTGTCAGCCACAGTGGGTAGATTCTTCTAACTAATACCAGAGACTGAACTTGCCAGTGAGTGTATTTTATATTATGTATGTGTATGTGTGCATATATATATATATATATGAATAAAATAAATACACACACACACATCCATATCTTACACCTCCACTAAGAGGAGAATTTCAAGTGAAAATACTGTTAAGAGAAGAAACATAGGGAAGAGAATGAAGATAATTTTCATTTTATCAAACAATAAAAATAAACCAAAAGAGACCGCCTACAGCAGTAGTTTCAGATCTGTGGCTTAATAGCAACCTCTTGCCTGCTAAACTTTCAGATATTTCTTGTGGCTAAAGAGAGTTGCTGTCAAGCTGTAAGTTTATTGGGAAAGCAAAGTGTAACATCGCACAGAGGACATTACAACTGCACTGCCGGGGCCTTGAATCAGCAAAAACAGAGGGCATTGGTGTATGGTTGAAAGAGTATGTGTAATTAACAGGGAAAAAAAGAAGAAATTCCATGTAACAAGGTAAAGGAATATGAAGTTTGAAGAGGAAAGTGATGTCTCTTATTAGAGTAATGGCTATAACTTACAGAAACTAGACAAGCTTGCAGACCCGCTATACTTATGCAAACTAAAGTAAGATGGTATAAGAGAACAGGACAAACAGTCTACTTGAACAGCTGAGCCCTGCTTTTCTGAAAGTTGCCTGTTTTGCCCAGGCAGATCCGTTAGTCTTAACAATTTTAGGAAATCTGCAGAAGCGTGCAGAAGGGTGTGGTAGAGATGAAAGTAAATCCAAACTCTAGACAACAAAACTAAGGTAAATTTAGCTGTGTGCATTTCACAGTGCATATCCATCCATCTTCAGGTTATTTTGCTTTCCTGATACAACCAGGAATGACAGTTCTTGTTTGTGCCTAATCTCTTATCCATGGAATTGTCAAGTTAGAGTGCAAGAATGAAATAGAAATAAATGTCATTAAATAGGAAAGTAAAGGGAATTGCTTCACTGCAAGAGCAATGCATTTGTTCACTGAGCCACTGCTAAGGAAACAGGTTTCCTTCCTATCTGTTCCACAACTCATTTTGCTATCACATGATAGCCAGAGGTTTTGTCCTATTCAGAAACCTGGGAGCAGAGGCTAAAGTATGAGTTTCTCTCATTTCCACTTTCAAGTGGATGCCTGGCACTGCTGGCTGCATCATCCACGGTTTTCCATGCCAAAATGGAACTGGTAGGCAACCCTTTCTCATCTCAAAGCCCAGTTCCTCCTGCCATGCCCATTTACTAAAAGCTCAATTATTATTAAGCCTTTCTTCACTGGACAATTATAAATGTGACAGGCTCTCCTGCTGCTGCTGAAGAGAGTTCAGATTATTGTTTTTTCTAAAAAAATGTTGCACTGATAGGATGCTACTAAATCATCTCTTGGAGACTGTTGTTCTTTTGTTCCAACAAGACAAGTATTATGAACTTTATGCACACAAACACACATGAAACACATGCAAGACCTTGCCAGACAGCTCTATAGCACTCCAGTCTAAAGATGTGTCTCACAGCAATATTGCCTGTTATGCTTACAATGCATCAAAAAGCTTTACAACAACATTAAAAAGCAATTGAGGAAAAAATTACACTGATATCTGATGCCTTGACAAACCACCACATTTCACAGAAGACATAAGAGATCAGGAAAAACAGCTTACTTTAGCAGCAGAGCCCTGATTTTGAGCAAAAGGAGGGCCAACAATGCCAAATCTCCAGTTGCCAGGAGCATTTTTCTTTCTAGGCACCTTGCCCCTTTCAGTATGGTCACAATGGTTATCTCAGAGACACAATAGTCTGATCTCTGCTAGAGAAACCTTAAATTTTCAGGGAAAACTGGTTATTTCTTTGCTTTGTGCTTGTGACTAATAAAAAAGTCTCATTCATTATTTTCTTTGCTCTGTTCCAGTAAATATACTCCTCCTGAGCACAGTCTTGATCCCCCACTGACAAGGAGGAAAACCTGATGCACCTGCAGTGGAAAAGAAAACACATCGAATCTCAAGCCTTGCAGATAAGCCCTTAGTTGTTTAACTCTGTAGAAAATGCAATGCTAATTTAGCCAGTGCATCTACCCGTAAAACGTCACAGCAAAAGAAGCAAGCACCCAAGCAGATCTGTACCTTTGTGGCAGGTAGTCAGTCTGGTCTTTCAGGATCTGTGATGGGACAAAACAGTGGGGGAATGGCATGAATCTAACAACAACCTGTCTTCAGCACAAATCCTTAGCAAGGACCAATGTCTGCAGAGCCATGCAAGACACACAAATCTTCAGCCCAGCATCTCAGCCTCTCCCTCATGAGGCACAGCCAATCAAGCTGGTAGAGTGCAAACCACAAACCACATAGGAAGTCAGAGTCACAGCAGTTTATTGAGCTGGGTATGGTACTCAGCTTAGTGTGGTTTTATTCTCTTACTGCAAGGAAAACTACTTGAGAGCAGTTTCTCTGAATGCTATGGCTGTGCTGGGGCACCTCACAACTTGCTTAATGTTCAATTATTTAATATATCTGTCTGGAAAGCTCTGCCCCCTTCGGATATTAGTAGTGATCCCCAAGAGCAAGCCATCACAGGTGTCCTAAAGTATACCCTCTTCTCTATTATGGGGGAACAGTAGTGGCCATAAACCATCAGCACATGAATTTGTGGAGCACCTCTCCTGCCACACATCCCCTGTGATGTGACAGAGTCCATGAGTGTATATGCACAGTGCACCGATAAGCTTGGATGTCTGTAAGCAAATGCAGGCAAATGCAAGGATCATCTTGTGCCTGTGTAGGTACAGGCTGAGAGAGGGCTGATATGAGAGAGAAACCAGGATTTCACCAGATTCTGCAATAAGTGTGAACCAGGGGGCTGTCTTCAAGCTGTGGGAAAAAGAGCTATTAAGATGTGATTCTTACAAGAACACAGAAAAGGCATATTTGCTTATTTAGTTGTTGCATCAGTTTGGTTGCTACCAGGAGTGTATTGGGGTGACCTCTGAATGGCAGTTTCCCTCCCATCTTTCCTTCTCTGCTGTCTGAGCTGCAGTCCCTCCTCCTGGAGACAGCCTGAGGGCTGCCAGGGGTCAGCAGGGCCCCAGAGGGAGAAGGACCATCAGTGGTTGGAAAAATGATTGCTACTGGAGAGCATAAATCTGCCTTAGGAAATGCCACCCCTTGCCCTGGCCCTGCCTGGTGTGGTGCCTGCAGTCATGAGGCATTTCAGAGGAAACAAAAAGCAGTTGACATCAAGTGAAATTTCCCCCTGCAGCCACGAGTCTAGGACCTTTTAAAATTGTAGCCTAAAAACATCATCTAAATTCTGCCGGGTAGCTGTAATCTGTGAAAGGGCCATTTGGTGCAGCTGAAATAGATTCATAAACTACTGAGTTCCTGGGCCAGTGAGATCCACATGCCTCAAATTGATACATGGCTCTGAGTTCCTGAAGCCACTTTTCTTTGTACCATTTCGTTGGATATGGTTTGGAGCCTGGCCAAATGGTCCGTGCTTTTTCCAGCCTGTTGCTCAAAAGCAGCACAAAAAAAAAAAACCAAACCAACTTTACTCCTAATTACTGTTGATTTTGTAGAACAAGCAGTCAGGTTGCTGAGATTCCATCTGTGTTCTTCAAAAGAGCACAGGTGTTACAAACTGAAATGGGCAAAATTTTATTGATCATATTGAACTATCTAGTATTGAAAAAAGCATTCTTAATTATATCTTCAAAATGTTCAAAAAGTTACAGAGACCAATTAAGATGTTTTGTAATTGCTATTAAATTACTCTTTTGCCATTTTTAATAGTTTAAGTACTTCCAATATGAAATGTTCTGAATGTTCTGTTTTTCTAGCTAAAACCAGGTCTCTGTCTCACAATTTACTCAGATTTGAATAAAAAGGTAAAAACATGTAAAACAATAAAAAATGCTTTTGGGCAAAGCAGATTTCCATTTGACTTAAGATAAAATACTCTTAGCTATTCAGCCCTTTTTTTTTTTTTCTGTATTACAGATGTCAATCTTACCAGCAAACTAAAAATCAGTTACATGTGCACCATTGAAGCACTAGTCACATGGAGCTGGCTCAAGAACAGAGGCACAGAATGCAACAATCAAATGCTGATGTCTTTTCTACTAGCACTAAGACCTATACAGTGTTCACGTTCATTCATATGGTTAATGTCTGACATTAACTGACAAACAAAAGCAAAACACTGGAAGTTAATGCATGTCTATATCCAAGCTTCAGGCTTTTATAGTCTCAATGGCTTAATATTCAGATTATGCAGACATCTATCAAATTTTATATTTCAGGGTGGTGTTCTTTGTTTGTTTGTTGGCTTGTGTTTTCTTGTTTTGTTTTTTTTTAATTTTCAGAGGGAGATCTTTTAGGCTAATAATTTCTTTTAATTATGACTCAACTATTTTGATATACTGCCACCAAAATACTGACATTGTAATGCTATATCTGTTAGTACATTCTTTTTACACCTCTGAATTATTCCTGAGATCTTGAAGTGAGGAAGAGGAGTATGATGGCATTGTTCATGTTGTTCCTTTTGTATGTGTATAGACCTTCAAACTGTCACTCTTGAAGTTTTCACCATTTACTAAAAACAAAGAAATAGAAGAAGTGTGACATACATATCAAAGTCCTAGACCTACAAGAATCCAACCATCTGTCGACCCAGCGAAGGAAAACATGGGTACCAAGGTTTTTGTAAAGCAAGACTTGGTTGCAGGAGGATTAGCTAATCAACTTGTAAAGCAAAGCAAATCAGTGTATCCTGGCATATAAGCAATGTCACAGTGCAACTCTGACAGAGAGAGAAAGGGAGAGAAACATACAAAGGGAAAGAGGAATTTCATGATTGAAGTTTTTTAATAGCTTCATTGAAACACATGATAAAATCAGATTTTCTCAGCAGGCGATTGACAGACAAAAATGGACTCCATTGGAAGTGCAAATAAGAAAAAGACACAGGGAGTTGTAAAGCATACAGCACCTTCCTCATAAACATCCCACTTTCTGTTCCAAGTGTTTGCAACTGTCTCTCCCTGCCAAATCTTAATTAAACCAGCATACTTCCTATTTAACTAATTTGAAAATGTGTGTAGTTTGATAAAAAGGTTGATTAGTTCTATTATTTAGAAAACTGAAAAGGTACCATTTTGATCTTTTGCTTGAAATTCATGCCAATCCTTGCATTAAAAATACCTTTCAGTCTGGACTATGGTAGGTAGCACACAGGAGCAACATGTTCATAAGGGGGACTGTGGGAAGGGGGCTCACATGGAAACCAAAATTTATTA
Source organism: Prinia subflava (assembly GCF_021018805.1). NCBI lineage: Eukaryota > Metazoa > Chordata > Aves > Passeriformes > Cisticolidae > Prinia > Prinia subflava. Next base: position 22,837,919 of record NC_086250.1, on the reverse strand, counting down.
GACATTTTAATCTTTTTACTTTTTGTTTCTATAAAGTATATCACATATTTTCTCCCTTCTTGAGGCTGACTGTTTGTCAAGGCTTGAAATCAAATTGATACATGATGAAAATGGACCCTCTCTGGTGACTCAGCACAGAAACCTACTCAGCCTTATGCTAACCAATAAAAGGAAAAGATGGGAACAGGAACATCTCATAAAGCTGTGAAATAACAATTCACAAGCATAATTTAAATCATTTGGAGGCTGCATTCCCTTTTTATGCTTTTTATGGCTATATTGACCAAAATGCATCTCCTATTGAGTATACAAGCTGAGAAAGTTGATAGATCCAAGCTGACTGTTTTGGAAAAACTGGTGTTACCCTTTAGCAGAGCAATTCATGACAAATGGAAGCTCTTGCTTTAATTCCTTCACCTCTGTGCTCTTTTTTAGAGACCTTCAAGAATTCAGTAAATAGAAGGGTTGCACTAGACTGATATGAGACATTTCCTTCCCTTCTCCCTAGCTGCAGATATTGTTCTTTTGCTGTAATGTAACTTTCACTATGACATTTGCATTTGGATCTTGTTATAGATGTGATCAAAATGCAAACTACATTAGCACCATAAGCCAACTGAAGCGGTTAAACAGTTGAAGGTGTTGAGCTGTGTTTCAGCAAACTTACTGGGCACTAAAATTATCCATTTCCTCTTTTACTTGCTGGTGCTCTTCATGCTTTTAATTGACTTTTCATAGTGAAACACCTGAATATTGTTTTTTTAACCTGTAAATGTCAAAGCACTTAATTATTATGGCATACATTATTGAGTAGAACCAAGTTACTTTCCTTCTAGTTTGATGTCAAAGTGTAGTCTTGCCAAAAGGAGAGGCTGGACATATTCTCTCTGCTTTCTCCTTGGGTCAGTTATGATTGCTGCATTTTTGCTTAATGACAGTTGAATGAGACCACAAGGTTATTGCAGAAAGTAATATCCACTTCTCCTGTTCATTAATTTTGCTACCATGGAATCCTGATTTTGGCTTCCTTATGCAGATTAGAAATGGAGGATGAAGTTATTTCTGCCTCTGCTTCTTTCTCTAGAATTTTAAGTAAATGATATCACAGAATTAGAGATATCATGAGCATCCCTGACAGCTCCCTTAGTATCTTTGGGTGGGTCCCATCCAGCCCCACCGATGTGTGTGTCTAAGTGGTGTAGCAGGTCATTGACCATTTCCCCTTGGGTTGTGGGATCTTCGTTCTGCCCTCTGTCCCTGTCTTCCAGCTCAGGGGTAGGGGTACTCCCCAAACAGCTGGTCGTGTTATTAAAGGATGAGAGCAAGAAGGCATCCAGTATCTCAGCATTTTCTTCATCCTATGTCACTATGTTTCCCTCTACATCCTAAAAAGGATGGAGATTCTCCATGGCCCTCCTTTTGTAGCTGATGTATTTATAAACATTTTTTATAGTCTTTCATGACAGCAGCCAGATTAAATTCTACTTGATCTTCGGCTCTTCTAATTTTCTTTCTGCACAACCTCACAACATCCTTGAAATCCTCCTGAGTTTACTGCCCTTTCTTCCATGGATCATAAACTCTCCCTTTTTTCTTGAGTTGCAGTCAAAGCTCTCTGCTCAGCCTGACCAATCTTTCCTCCTTGTTGGCTCATCTTTCAGCATATATGGTCAGCCTGCTCCTGCACTGTCAAGATTTCCTTCCTGAAGAACGTCCAGCCTTCCTGGACTCCTTCCTTCAGACCTGCCTCCCAAGGGACTCTGAAAACTCATACAATTTCATGATTGATGTGCCCAAGATAGCTTCCAGTCATCACATTACCCACCAGTCCTTCTCTGTTCACAAACACCAGATCTAGTGGATGCCTTACGTAGCTGTCTCCCTCACCTGCTGCTTCAGGAGTTATCTTCCACACACTCCAGGAACTTTCTGCACTGTTTCCTCTCTGCTGTGTTATATTTACAGCAGACTCCTGTAGTCCGCGTGTCTGCCATTGAAGTCCCCCACAAGAAAAAAGGCCAACAGTTACAAGACTTATCCCATCTGCCTACAGAATATTTTGTCTGCCTCACCACCCTGGTTGGGTGGTCTGTAACAGACTCCCACCTTGTTTACCTTCCCCTAGTTCCTACCCATAACCATTCAATCCTATCATCATCATCGTTAAACGCAAGACAGTCAAAACACTCCCTAACACACAGGACTCCCCCACTGCATCTCCTTTCACCTGTCCTCCTGAAGAGTTTACAGACTCTTGCAGCACTCCAGTTATGCGAGTCATCCCACTGTGTTTCTATGATGGAAACTATGTCACAGTCTTCCACTTAATCAATGGCTTTCAGCTCCTGCTGTTTATTCCCCATGTTGCATGCATTGGTGTAGATGTGCTTCAGCTGGCCTATTCATCCTGCCACCTATTCCGGGAGAGAAGCCCTAGTTCTTGAGTTGTTACATTTGGTAGAAGTGCATTGAGTTTTGTGATTTGGAAAATAAAATAAGCACCATGAGAACTGTCTGGCACCACTTACTAAAACTAGATATAACTAGAAAATAACTAGAAAAAGTGCAAAAACCTTTATAAAAAACATCTAAAAAAAGTAAAAGTGAGAAAAGCAGCCACTAACAATTCTTGGGGCCTCCCAAGTACATTAATGTGGGAGATCACTGAACTGACAGACAGTGCAGTTTCTCCTTCTGGATTATGGACATGGCTCTGCCACTGGATGAATGGCTGCAGAAAGACATGGAGGTTTGTGTTCAAGTGCCTTACATGGTTGGACTATTTTATAAATAACACATCAGAGAAAGTCAGACGTCAATATAAATAGGGCTTCTTCAACACTGAGACATTGCAAAATTTTCAGTATATGGATAACAATGAAAGGAATCAAAGATGACTTGAGAAGGCCTGTCAATTAAAATTAGTAAGTTTGGAGTTGATTATTTAAACTAATTGCTCAAGGAAAAATTAGCAAGTAATTACAGCTGAACATTAGAAAAAGCATAAGAATAAAAAACTTTCCATGTTATTCTCAGAAAAAAATACTTAAAAATACCAACACCTTTAGAAGAATGAACTTAGGAAAAAGGGCACCACTGTTGGGTTTAGGTTTATATATAGATGGAAATATTTTTGAATATAAAGACAGATGAGATGAAAAGCTGAAATTGAAAAGAAATTAGCATCCATTTGGTATTTCTGAAAATTAGTGGCTTCAAAGTAAGCAAGACAAACTAATATTTTCTGACTTTAGAGCACATATTAATATAGATTGGTCTTTATTATTACTCTCCCAAAGCTGTATTTTCCCAGATTAATGAAGGGAATTGGACCAAGGGCAGTTAGAAGGAATTTTTTATACAAATTCCTAGTTACATGGGTACTGATGTAAGAATAGGATAACAACGTGGCTGTTCAGTGTAATGAGAACCCAGTTAACTCAAGTTACTAAGCAGCGTCTCTGGTGTCTGTCAGCTGGGAAACAAGTGCAGAAGCCAGCAAGTTTGCTCATTCTGCAGTTCTAACAGATGCCACAAGTAGAAAAAAGGCTGTTTTGAAGCACATGTGATTATGTAAAGGAATCATGCTGAAGATGCCATAATGCACAAAAGAGCACTACAGTAGTGAACAGAGTCAGGCAAAAGACCCACCTGGCCCAGTGTCCTCTAGCTGGGACTGCCAATATGATCTATTTACAAAAAATGAGCAGGAAGAAAGGAAACAAAGCAAGACTTCTTGACTTTCTTTCCAGGAATTCTTCACTGCAGCAAGTCTGACTTGACTTTTTTAGCCAGAGATTGTATCTGAACAACTATTTAAAAGAGCAATTTATTTTCTGTAAATTTGTCTATGTTTTTGTCCTTCATTACATTCCATGGCAATAAATGTGACCATTTACTTAATGCATGGTATGTAAGATGCACTTTCTTCTTTTTGTTTAAAAACTCTGTCTGATAATTTTGGTAAGTTTGTTTCCCCTGGAAGAGCTAGGTTATGCTAACTTAATGGACTTCAAGTTGGTAGTCCAGTGAAGTTTACAGTAAAAGACAATACTTAGTGTTTACCACTCAAATATTCTTTACCACTGACATTTAAGTAACTTCTACTTTATAATGAAAAAAAATTGTTTGACAAATTTGGTAGTTTAGGAAATCTGTAAGAACATATAAAAGCTGTTGTCTTTATTGTCAATAGAATACCTAGACATTGATTTTAACTCTGAACCTGAAAGAAGTTCTTGATAAGTACTAATATCTTTATAGAGAAAATAAATGGAAATACCAATCAATTAACAGTAGAAAGATATCCACATTACACAATTAAATATCCAGTTCATACAAATTATTCCAGCTGCTGGAAAACCCCACAGAGAATCTGAACCTAAAAGGGGCCACGGAAAGTAAACTTTCTATTGTTCATCCTAGTGTAGAGTGTTTCTCCTTACCCATTACTGACACACTGCTGGAAGAACAAAAGTCATGTTCTGTTCTCACTCCTATGATAATTGGTATCTACTAGCCAGAGGAATTGTGCATTTTATATATTGTCATCTGGCATATTCTATCAGAACCAGCTTCTGAAAACTTTTTCTAAAGAAATTTTTTCTAAGAAAAGGGGAGAATGAAGCATCTGTAGACCACCAGAGCTTTTGCTAAAAAAGAAATCAAGGCAGTTGTTGCCTATATTTTCTATGTGATAGATTTTAAGCAATGTAAACAAAATATCCTCCAACTATAATAAAGTCAAAGCCAGAGACAATCTTCTTTTCCCTTCCCCATCTTCACTGAAAATACAGCACTCTCAATTAGATGTAGGGTTATTTACATAGGACATGGAATTGCTTATCAAGTCAATTTGCATTCTGGGGAACAAATAGATGGATTACAGTATTATGTATACAACTTATTCCTGCTGTAGTGATCCATGAAATTGCAGTTAATTTTGCTGAAATGGAACATTATATCTTTAAGTGGAAGTGAAAGAAAATGAGGAAAACCACAGTAACTGAATGTCAAATACAAGATCAAATTATTAGTAAGAACATTGCACTGCTGGGAACAGCATGAGCTGCTACATGATGCCACTGACCTGTTGACTTTCAGACACAATCGAGTATCTTCCTTGCGATAGTAAATTAGATGAATTATGGGTAGTGATGGGCCTGTCACATTGCACATTCCTGCCCTCAAGTGATGTATGTGAAGGTGAATTCCCGCTTATACCAATCCCATGCAGCTCCTATTGGCTCTGACATGCCAGCAGCCTACATCTGCTCTGTGCAATGAAATAATTGCATGTTGATGCTTCAACAGTACCATTGCACATAATGATTTTCTTGGTTTTATACTGATGAGATAAAATTCAGGACTGTTTAGTGGCTATATGAAAATCTGGAGGTTATGAGATTAAACTAAGGAAAACTCTAACTACCGTAAGAATTTACATTTCAATGGCTTTTTTTCCCTGTCTTAGCAGAAGAAGGCTCGTGCTTCCACCTCTACTGCTTAACTTGAAAGTAGTATGTGGTTTAATATGGTTTCAGAACAAGTCAGAAAAGAACAACTAACATTTGGTCACTCAGTTCTAAGATGCTGTTGCTGTCTGAAATTGCTACTGCCCTTCACCTGAGTTTTGTTAACTGACAATACATGCAGTCTTACTCTATCCTATTCGTGAACTAAAATATTCCAACTTCAAAATCCCTCTGAAAAGGAATTTGAAAGCCCTGTACTCATCAGTGAGGGAAGAAACAACCTGAATTACCATCTACAAACTCACTATATTTGTCCATCGTGTCACTGTATTTAGCTCACCCCAGACTTAATTAGTGTGGTGATGTCAGATTCAGGGCTTGTGAAACTTAACAACAGAAACCAGGAATGAAAGAGGAAAAGTAAAAGAGAAAAAGGAAAAGTTATGCAAAGAAGGAGATCTTAGTATTGAATTTTCAGGTTTCCAGATCCAAGAAAGGAGGGAACCAGAGGTTTTTCAGTGTCTGCAACCTGTCTCTTGAGGCATTTTATAGCATATGTTAATGTCTTTGCTCAGCATGCCAGACCCAGGAAAAATCTGCCTGATCTTCCTTTTCCAGTGGTTTCTGACAGTATCAGAAGTAGTAATATGACAAACAGGCATCAAGATAACTAAAACAATTAGATGTTGTATCTCTTATATTATGCTATCCCCTAGGAGATCTACTAACCAAGGCTGCTCATCAACATTTAATTTCTTTTTACTCCTACCAGACTTTCTTTCTACAAACTTCAGCCTAAGAACTAAAGCTTATATTTTAAAACTATACTTGCTAAAATTTTTAGGTTTGTTTAGAAAGGTTTCCATGCTAAGAAAAGTGGTATTTGTTAAAATAAAGGTTAAAAATCCACATAATGCAAAAAGTAAATAGAAAAAAGGAGGAAATGGAAGTTTTTAGGAATGAAGTAATGGGTCTGTTCTAGTACTCTTTTGTCACAAATAGGCTTGTATTATGGGTGTTTAAATCTAACAAACATTTCTCTGTCTCAACCTGTTTTTCTATTGTATTAGTCCCTTTTGATAAAGCTTGGTTTAACCAAAAGATTTCATTAAAAACTGGAATAGCAGGGCCTGTTGATGTCTTAAAATAGCTTGAGAGCAAGTCTGGGATCCCACAACTAGGAAGACAAAGTCTTGCTTTGGGTCAAGACTGAGGCAGAACTAGGAAGATAGCATCAGTAGGGAATAACAAGTAATCAGTGTAATGGAGTCTTGTTCAAACTGTGCAATAGCACTGGGACTGAAAAGTACTAGAAGAACAGACATACCATAGAAACCATATTAAATGCTCTGAGAAGGTGGGTAAAGATCAATGGAGTGGTTACAACAGATTTGTAACACAGCTTTCTTTGTGTTTTATTCCAGTTACAGATGTCTTACTTAATTTAGATTACTGGTGTTCACACAAACTATACAGGATATATAGATAAAATAAAAAATTAATTCTTTGGGTTCTGGGCAGGATTCAAAAAAGTCATCCACTTTCCGGGTAGGTCACTACTTTCAGAACAAAATGTCACATAATATTCACTGTGGAATAACATGGGAATAGGATGTCTGTGTTAATAGGATGCTAGCATTAGCTAAACCTGTATGGGTCTGTACCACAAAACAAAGAGAAGTTGCCCAATTGTAGCATATTTTCAGTTATTTTTGTGTGGCTTTTGCATATATTGTATATAACAGAAGTCTAAAAACCATCAAGGCTATTTGCTAATGAGTAAATAATTCTCCATAACATTTAAACCATAAAATGGAAGAAGGAGAAACTTATGAATACTTAGCATTAGCAGGAGTTAGTTTTGTTTGGGTAATCTTCTAAGATGTTGCAAATTTCACTTGACCTGCAGTTGCAGTAGGAAACTTCACGAAATAATCCAGTCTTTAATATCAGAAAAAAAAAACCCTCAGAATTTTTGCCTTGATTTTCTAAGACTGAAATGCCAGATATTGAATACAAAGTTACAGGATATGACTATTCAAGTTGACATACCATCCAAACCAACCAAAGTCACTGTGTACAGCATTTAGTCTGTTTCTACACTTTTGATCCTCACCCATCAGTCCTAAATATTTTTGTTGTTTAGATGCAGTCAGTATAATATGTAGTAATGTTGTAATGTTGTCTGGTTTCATCAAGAGAAAAACAGAAGTGCTGCAATTTTTGGACAGAGTGAAAACAAATCTTTTGTAATGTGACAAACTCATTTCAAATAGAAGATTATATCTGTTTTTATTGGTGGAGGATGTGTAGTGTACTTGCTGCATGTACTGCCAACAGAAGTATATGAAGTCCTTGCTAGGCCTTGCTCTGCAGTAACATCTAAGATTTATCTGTGTAGCAAATCCAGGTGCAGGAAAGCAGGAGGCAGCTCCATGTTTATGTCAGCTGCAGTGTATGGTCACCAGTTGGCCGGCATGCTGTGTTTAAGCGTTGTGAGGTCTTCAAACACTGCCTAATGTTTCCATACCATATGTGCCGTAATATCTAATCACCATGGGAGTAGAGTCTAATGTTCCAGCACAATTTATTTGTTGGCTGATGAAAAACTAACACTCAAAATGTTATTTGCTATTAGAATTTTTTCCCCTTTTTTAAAACCAAGGCAGAGAAAACCACTATAATCTGCATCTTTTCTGCATTCTGCCTCCCCAAGTTGTTTTCTTCTTCTCACCAGACAGGAGCTGCAACCTTCTCCCTCTTCCAGAAAAGAAACATTTTCACACAAGTAGTTTCAACTGATCTGTTTCTCAAATATTTAGAACACTGTGTAGCTCCTAACAGAAGAAACTTCAGGAATCTATTTTCTATGGGAGATTAAATCATCATGATATAAAAGAAATTCTTAACATCTTATGCCTTTTTGTTGTTGCTGTTGTTGTTGCATTTCAGTAGTTCCATATTGTAATATTAATTTCAAACAGACTTGCCTGGGAATCACCATAATCTTTTTTTTTTGCTCTGAATTATGTTTGCAGTTAACTGTGGAAAAACAAAAACTAAGAAACTGAAGAATCAGAGAGCCTCCAGTGTGTGCTCCACATTGTCTTTAAGAATATGTATATCTCATTTATACCCCTGTGACATTTTTCTTTCCAAAGCAAATTGATGCTGAATGATACATCTATGCTCTTCTCAACACAGTAAAGAAAGGTTTCTTTTTTTTTTTTTTTTTTCCATTCTGATTCCTATGACTATGTGGAATAATCCAAATATATTAAAATTTATGAAGGGAACCGTCCCATTCCTTCCTCTCAGCTCCAGCTATGCACCTGTGCAGAAGGTTGTACTAATGCGTTGCCAGTGGAGAACCTAATAATCTTTAGAAGAATGAATTTTTTTTTTTTCCCAATGGTGTCAATCTCATGGTTGAAATTCTAGGGAAAGCTGCACAGGAATCCATGTTGGGGAAGAGGAGAAGGGAAGTTGTGAAATTGTCCACTTCAATGACTGTATAATATTGAGTGCATTTAGCTGTCGTGCTAAATGCACTACAGTGCTAAGTGCACCCTTTTGTATAGCTCTGGCACAGACAAGACACTTTAAAGTGTTTGTAAATGACATTGCATTTGCATGCAGTCTAAGAATATTTTACACTGCCAGACCTGTGTTAAAAACAGTGCAAATTAGGAGAGCACATACATGCACCATTGATTTCAGTTATCCAGATCTTCCTCTGAGCAATGGTTTCTATGGAAAATGTGCAATTCTATTCTAGGACTTGTAAGTCCTAGAAGGTGGTGAATTTAAACTTTTTTGATCAGTAGAGTCCTAATGATTGCACAGTTAATTTGCAGTCTTTTGCCCAGAAAAGGTATGATACCACCATGATGGTGGTGAGCTCTCAGATCCCATAGAAGCAGATGATGCAATTGGTAGATGTACCTTGAAAATATGGATGCAAGACATAGAACTCCTTATTAGAGTGAGTTAAAAGGGCTAATAATAGTTGCATCAATCTTCTTCAATGTTCTACAGCAGTTTCAATATGGATGTGCAAGTCCTTCATAAAAATCTCACTTAACCATATTTAATGTGGTTACAAGGTCATTCTCCCTGTAGGTAACATAAATAATGATATATGCTCAGATCACAGTGCATGACAACAGTCTCCTTCAGAGCAATACACAAAATGTGGTCAGCTCACCCAGCAAACCCAATGACTGAAAGTTTTAACAGAGATAATGCTTGTATACAATCTTAGTAATGTATGGTTAAAAGCTGAAGGAAAACACAAAATGGGAAAAATTTTATTTAAATAACAATAAATTCTATTTAATGTCCTAGTTAATAATTCTGTCCTATTTTCAAGTATTAGTAATTCTGCTTTAAACTCCAATGGTATAATAAATAGGAATTTTTCTCCCTTTTGTGTGTTAGCTATATCTGTAGTTTACCAATCTAAAGGGCTTTAACTTCCTGCAACATGGGTATTATCATCTTTACTGTGTACAAGTTTTCTAACTTTTCATAAAATGACCACATGAAGACAAAGCTCAAAACAATCTTAGATTTCATTAGAAGAATCTTGGCTTTTTATCTCTGGCTACCACCAGAGATCCCCAGAAAGAGCTAGCTGAAAATCCATTTATGGCATTGCCTTTAATCAAAACACAAGAAGAAAGGTAGATTTCCCTGACAAGCAGAATTATATAACCCTCTCCATCTATACTTGGGGGAAGTCTCTATTCAGCTTCTCTCCTTTGGCTAGGAATTGTACCTACAAGCGCCCCCTTAGTGCTTTGCAACCCTGAAAGAAGATTGGCTGGTTTTATGGTTGAGTCACTGCACTGAATGCAGGCCTGCTTTATTATTTGTATCACAGATTTCCTGTGTGGTTTTAGATAAATAATCTCTTTATTCCTCCAATGATAAAACAAGGCTTAAATCTCTCAAACTCATAAGGATATTCTGAAGATCAGTTTATTAGTCCTTGTGAGATACTCTGATATTAGTGAAGAGAAACTTCAAAAAAGCTGGTAAAAGCTGGCAGTGATCTTTGATTTCTGGTCTTCCACAGCTTTTGTGGGAAAAAGAACCAAACCAAACAACAACAACAACAACAACAACAACAACAACAACAACTCACCAAAAAAACCCCAAACTATCACTTAACAAATCCCAGCTGGATGACTGTTCTTTTTCACTCAGCATCTCTCACATTACTTTCCTAAGATGGAGCCCATTTTCTTCCCTTCTCCTTTTTGGAGCTCCTTGCCCTTTGCCAGTTCAGTACAACATATGCTTTCCAAACATATTTATTTGCTGCTTTTTCTCCTCACATTCCCAAGTGTCTTATAAATGCATGTGTATAAAAGACTTCAAACCAAGAAATAAAACTGCTGCAGGGATACCACATAGCAAGCAGATAAACAAGCTATTAAATATTTAGTATCTGGTCCCTTCAGTATCATATCTGAGCACCCACCATGGGAAGTCTTGGAGAAGAAATAGCACAAACTCTACAGAAAGTTGAGGGAGGAACTTTTAATTGTGTATAACATAATATTATCAGGGTCCTAAAGTTAATCACCTATTCTTTCAAGTTTAATTTGGGATTATTTGCCATTGAAGGTATGACATATTTTGGGGTTTATTCTCATCCATACTTGATTCCAAGGTCAGCATCTTCTATAAATGCTGATATAGTAGAACCTCAGAGAAGTAGTCTGCATACTAAATTGTTGTAACCCATTGCAGCAAAGTTTAGCTTGGAGACTCCTAGCTTAAGACTAATGAGAAATGCATGCTCCTAATAGCCTAAATTAAATATGCAGATAAGAATCCAAAATAGGTGCACAAACAACCTATGTCAGCCTGTATCCCCACTGCTAACCACCTCTCTGCTGAACTCAGTTATGCAGTGCAGAGGTATACAAGGACTTCCTGCCTTCCCTAGGAAAGACATGATTCAGAACACTGTCTGTATTCCATATGGAAAAACTATTAAAAGCTCTTATGTAGCCAACAAAAGAATGTACACACATTAAACAACACCAACATATTTTCATTTTCCTTGGGTTTTTTTTGGTGTGTTTTTTGAAAAATTATTTTATTTTATTTTATTTTATTTTATTTTATTTTATTTTATTTTATTTTATTTTATTTTATTTTATTTTATTTTATTTTATTTTATTTTATTTTATTTTTCTTTCACATTTGTCTTATGAATAAAGATTGCTCTCAGGAAATTTCATCCTTAAAATTAATTTTTCAGCTGTTTCCTACTCTCTTGTTTTGCTCCATGTATTATGAAGCATATGTATCTGACATAATGCTGCAATAGCATTAATTTTAAAGTGGTTCCTAAAAGTGGAGGAGGAGGGCCTGATCCTGGTTTGCTGAGTGTATAATTTTTATACAAATGAGCAAACCAACACAGCTTCTTATATTCATGTCTCCCTGTTCAAAAAGGACACAGGTTGCAGACACTGGAGATATAAACACAGAAGGCAGCAGGTAAGAACAGGAGGGCCAAGCTGAGCTGTGAATCTGTCTGGCTTTGTCTATTACTGTAAAGAGCTATAAAATCTATTAGTATTCAACTCCAGCCACTGGCTGTTGGCATTGCAGTTAATGGACCGAATGATGCCTAAAAGGCATTTTTCTCCCCCATTAATTCCCGGAAATTTAACATTTGTGTAAAAAAAATCAACCCTTCCCCCACAATAATTAAAAAAATATTTCTCAGGAGTAAATTTTCCAGGGCAGCATCCCTGTCTGTCGATGTGCTCACTGAGAGCGGACGGCTCTGTCATGGCTAGCCCAGAGCAGCGACAGGCGCCGTAGGGGGGTCAGTCTGCGAGCAACGCAGGCAGGGCTGACTCCTGTGGATTCTTTGCCTAACAGGGGCCCGTGTGAGCGATGGAGATTCGACAGGCAGTGGAACGAAAGGAGGAAACAATTCCAGACGAACAGAGGGTTTATTACAAACACCTCTCCAGCCCGGGACTGTTCGGGGCGAGGAGGGTGCAGGGGGTTTTTGTCCAAGGGAGTCGGAGGGGGGGGCAAAGGGGGTGGTCAGCCGCTGCCAGCCAACCAGGGCAAGTTGCTAAGGGACCCGGGGGTAAGAGAACATATTTTGGGCTAATCAGGAGAGAGTGGGAGGGATTTTACAAAGGCGGGAGAAATAACAGGCAGCTAACCGTGTGTCGCATAACAGGTGCAGGAGTCATGTGAGTTAAACAAAGGAACAATCGAGGGGTGGGGTACAGAGAACCCAACGAGTACAAAATTATACAAAGCATAACTGATTAAATTAACACACTGCCACACCTGTCATATTAAATCAGCTTTCTCCAGCACGCAGGCAAAAGCATCCAATAGTTCAAGCCAGACAAGTTCTCTGAAAATGTGAAATCATCAGAGACCTATTTTACATGTAACACTGATGTACTTAGAAGGGAAGAGCTGATGGATATCTAACAGATTTATTTAATCATTGTTCTGTTCCCCCACCTTGCAAGTAATTAACTAACAAATATCAAACCAATGGTATTAACAGTTAAATACTTCAAATAAGGATGTTTCTCATGTTTCTTGTGGGACCCAAACAATTGATATGAAGGTAGTGATTTCATTTGTCATCTTTTCCCTCTAGTATAAATGCAGTAAGAACAAAAAATTAAGCACATGTTCATGAATGACTACCATAATACTGAATATGAGGGACCAAGGTAGTTTCCTGCCTGACTTCCATTGACAACAATCAAACATGTATTGCAAAGGTTGTACAAAATTACCCTTTAAAAATTATGGTCAAGATAAAACCCTGTAGTCTGAGCATTAACACTTTATCCAAGTCTTCTGTTGCTCTGTTGGAACTGCAAAGAATGATGTGCCGCTCAGAATACTTCAGTGTAGGTTTTACTGAGACATTGTGGTGTCTTGGGCTAGAACTCATTTCCTCTTACTGTAAAACTGTACTCTGAGATCCCAGTGAGACACTCATTTTGAATTGTGTCCTGTACTCACTCATGTTTAGTGCTATCTTACATCATGGGTAATCCTGTTTATTTTGACCAGGTGCTCCCAATATGAATAAAATATCACAATTTGACTCAGCAAAATAAACAAGGGATTAGTCAAGTTCACTAATGTGATAAATGCCAATAACTCGCTTTTTGAAATTTATGAAAATTTAATAAAGAATAAAAATTGGTTACAAAAATATTAATACAATAATAAAAGTTTAAAAAGTTTTCAGAGACAGGACAAATAATGAGGCAAATAAGAGCAAAGTAGGTAGCCCGGGTCTACCGTCCCCCCTCCCTCCCAGACAAAGGCTGAGAAGGAGAAGGGCCCCGTTAGAGAGAAGCCTCTCTATTTTTGAGGACCAACTTTAATGAATATGCATACTTTATCTAAGAAAAGCCCGTTTGCCACAAGCCTTTTGCAAAACCCCTGGCGTCCTGGAGTCTGGCTTAACCAGGTAGCTTTGTGGATTCAAGGAGATATACAATGGTCTCGCTTGACCAGGGTAGATTCAAGGAGATATGCATGGTCTGGAGTGGTCAGGGTGGTTTCAAGGAGATATGCATCTTTCCCTCTGAAACATCCAAGAGGGGTTTTTAGTCTGGCTTGTTGTAATTGTTCTCTCTGTGTAGAAACCTCTGGGTTATCTTCTCTTTGCTCTTGAGCTAAGGACAATACCTTACACACAATTCTTACTTAGATTCAATGTTAAAAACTACATTTACTATATTATTTAAAATGTTAATATTGCATAACTTTTCTACCTAGCATATTACATATAGTAAATATCTGCGTAGAGCCACACACACAATATGCCTTTTTCACAATCCCTCCTCTTTCTTTTTATAATAAAATTGGCTCGAGCGGATATTTACTGCTCTCTTGCATCTCTTCTATGTTCATTTTCTTCATAAATCAGTCTAGCTTCCTGGAGGGGGTCTTCTACTCTGTTTTGTTTCCTTAATACTATAATCTTTTGTACCGTTTTTGTTGTATCCATCTTTTGATCCAAGGTTACTAATTGCATACCTTGAACTACACTAGTAATTAATCCGATAAAACAAGGGATCAAACAAGGGGGAAATATTCATAAACTGATCCCCTTCAGGTCTAGGCAAAAAAGAAAAATTCCTGGCTGTATGATTCTTAGAATACAGCTCTCTTTCCACTGAGAGGGAAGTTTTGGATATGCCCTTTTCCCACATATCCAGAACAACCCGTCTGGAGCTTTCCCATAGTCCAATTTTTGCTTATCCATATTCTCCCAAAATTTAGAAACCTCTGGGATGCCAACATAAGGATTTTTTTCTGTATCATTACATTGAAAAAACCTGATTTTATTATTATTTTCACAATTTCCGTTTTTTTCTTTTTTTTTTTTGGGTCCAGTACATGGTAGGTTCTTCTGGGATCCACCATACAGAGGTTCTATTACTAACCTTGTATCTTTTACAAGGGGTTTTTCTTACTTCATGAAGGAACTTTTTTCCTTCACACCAAAGACATTCCTCCCCTATGACTACTGAACTTAAAATCCATCCTCTTGGCCGATTTTCTCCCCCTTATACTTGTTTGGTTCCACTTAAGGAGCTCGATTGGGCCTAAGCTGCTGCCTTTCCATGGCCATTCTCCTAACATCAAAGCCCCTCCACAGACCCAACAATTGGTTACGTTAAGTTCCTTACTTATTCTTTCTCCCAATTCTACAAACAGATCTTTACCCATCCGTGAAATATCTATTTCTTTCTCTAATTGTTGTTCCAATTTCTTATACAAACCGTCAAGTGAAATTGGTACAGGTTTAGGTGGTGGTGTTGGCCTAATTAATTTTTTTTTTTTTTTTTTTTTTTTTGTCTATCAATTGTTCTTTTACCAAAACATTTGCTTTACTCTCAGTAATGTGGGTGAAACACATCCATTTCTCCCCTTTTGCATATTCACTTCCCCCTAAATTCTCTGCAATCCAATACTTTTCCAATTGTACATGCAGTTTCCTAATCTGGAAGGGTTATAACAGTGACTGTTGATATGAGTGTGAGAAATAAAGAAGGAGCCTCAGTGTCTTTCCATACACAGTTTTAGGTAACACCTGTAGCATGGCCTGGTCGGCATCCCAAAAGGGAAGAGCCAGAAAATGAGTGACAGAACCAGGAGAGGTCCAGTATGGCTTATATTCCCACCTCCCATGCCTATGGGGTTGCAGCCCACAGCAGGTGTATGTGATCTTCTCGGTGGCGATTATAGAGGCCAATCTGGTCTTGCCCTCTCCTCTATTGTCACTTTCTCTTAGCTAATTTCCAGGCAAATCGTTCTTGACACTCCTTAACCGTGGTCTCCCACTTTTCCTCAGCCACCTCTCGTTCAACAGGCACTAATAATTCCCATCCACACAACAAAGTTATTATTTTAGTTGTTTCAAATTCTTCTTGGATAGGGGACTCAGGTGACACTCTACACTTCATGCAACGAGAGCGTCGTTTGTGTGAATTACAGTACCAATTTTTCCCACAGCTCAAACACTTACATTTACACCAACCAGCATGTCCAGTATTTGGGGGAATCAAACAGGGTATTTGGCTTGGCAATGTATGAGGTTGTAATTCCCCCTCCTCTTTATATAAATCACAGGCTAAGGCAAAAACACAGGGGTTTTCTGTCCGAAACAATCCCGATCCTCCTGTCTGTGGTGGAAGTACTCCTCCCCAGGGAGGGTACCGGAGGTGTCTCAAAGTTTTCCCAGGTGGTATTTGAAACCACTGGTGCAAACTCGGTCTAGCTTCCCAGTCTGGTGTGATCCTGTGTATGTTTCCTGGATCATGTGGATCTCCCCAGTTCATCACCTCTCATTCCCGTTTTAGGGTTAATTTCGTATCACCCGGTTCCGATGATATTGTCCACTCCTTAGGCTTTTCCACAGGTCCTTTGATTCTGCTGGCATGGATCCACCCTCGTTCCCTGGTCCAGATCGCAGCCTCAGTGCCAGCAATACCTGAAAAGGACCTTCTCATTTTGGAGTTAGAGATATTAATCACAACAGTTTTGATATGGTGCAATTTATAATTCCTTTGAATTATATTTTGGCACAACATAATCGATCTGTGTGTGCACCATATAGCCGACAGAAATGGCAGCATATTAAATTGATCATAGGTTTTAACAAAATCTTGGAATACAAGCTGCACAATGTTAAAATGCGGTTATAAGTATATTATAACTAAGTTCTAAATGATAACAAAAAAATGGTCCTGTCTTTGTCTGAAAGACAGGTGTCTGCCAGGGAAGGCTGGAGCCACCCTTGGAATGAAGAATTCCAACTCTCTCCCTCTGAATTATTGTAATTTTGAAAATTAGGGAGCTCTCAGGTGAAGATATGGGACTATAATAATAGTTCCTTTCTGGTGCGTATACACAGGTTAACAAACAACACCAACCTTAGCATTAATAATAAACAGAAGCAGAACTCAGGAACACTTCCCCAAGGACACCCTGGGGCTTCTGGGATTTCCCTCTTGGGGACAAAGACATTCATTCGCTTCTGCTAGGGTTTTCTTACAGAGCCAGAGCTGCTGGGCCTGGGGTCCCCAAAGCTTTGAATTAATTGTTGTAACACTTTTTGGCATAAAATGTGTTCCTCTGCCCAAGTCTTTCTTATTAACCATTCTATATCTTGGACTAATTTTTTTTTTTTTAAAGGGTTTTACTTACCACATTAGCAGTAGCCTTGGCAGTGGGAACTGCCTCCACCCAATGAGTTAAATGGTCTGTTATTACTAATATATATTTCCATCGTTGAACTTGAGGAAGTTCTGTAAAATCTACTTGGATACTTTGAAATGGTCTAAGGGCTAATTCCTTACCTTCCAGTGTAGTTCTCTTCATTATCTTTTTATTTTATCTTTTGACAAGTTATACATCTTTCAGTTACCCTTTTTTTCTACCCCATAAATCCCAATGCACCCATAGTTCCTTAAGAAATAATCACACAAAGCTTGGGTACCTCAGTGAGTTTTCTGATGCATGTCTTCTAATATTTTTCTAGTAAGTACTTTATTAAGTAATTGCCTTCTATCAAGAAGTTTCCATTTCTTTGATTCATCTGGTTTACCTCCTATCTCTTTCAATTCTTTTTCCTCTGTTTCACTAAATTCTGGAATTTTCAGTTTTCCTTATTTGGTGTTAATATTAACATGACCCTTTTAGCTTCATTCTCTGCTGCACCTTAGCTTCCTGGTCTGCCAAATTATTTCATCTTTTGGAACCACTCCTATTCCTAATTTCACTTGAAATTCTCGTCTTAACAAATTACTCCTTGTTCCTGGGACTAACAAAACATCTCTTATCTAAATTCTGGTATCTCTCTATATCACCGCATCCCTGATGACAGGCAAAACTCTTTTCTTGCTCCCACCACTCCACTGCATCTTTACTTACACCATGCCTTCCTGAAATATCTACCAAACAAATTCTTCTTGCTATTGCACCTTCCACAAATTCCAACTCTTCCTCCTGTCTGCACCTTCCAAAATATTTTCTACACATCTCATTTTATAACATAGACTAAGCAAATAATCCAGTGAACACTAATACTTCCCTTTCTTCACTCCTCCTCCTTCCACATCCATTCATCAATTGTAGAAGAGACACTTAAAAAGCACTAAACACTGACTTCACATGGCCAAGCTCTCTCTCATCAAGTGAAAAACGCTTGAAAAATGTTAGCACATCAAGCAGCAGTCATTTAAAAAGCACAGCTTCAGACACTGTCTCCTTTCCTCTCAAAAAAAAAAACCACAAGTCTTTCCTAAAACATCCCAGAACACGTGTGCACGCTGTCTGAGTTTACAGGCTACTGATTTGAGAGAAACTGAAGGCCAGCGCATGAAAAACACTAAAAAAATCTTTAAAACTTCTATGACCCGAGTCACTCGGTCATAAGGAAAAGGGCAGCTGCGGGCGCTGATAAGTGAGCTGGAGGAGGGGCGGGCAGGGAGCTGCGCGTCCCACGCGCGGCTCGGCGCCGCCGCCTCCACCGGGCAGCCCCTCTGCCATGGCACGGCTGTGCAGGAATGCGGCGGCCGCCCCTCTCCTCCGCCGCCACCGGGGACGAGAGCCTCGCTCGTCCTCCTACTCCCGGCAGGAGAAGCGCTCGGCCACCGTCCCTCTCTGCCCACTCCCTTTCTTCCTGAGAAGATCTGCATTGACTGCGGTTTCCAAGGGAACGGCTTCCCCAACAGGAAGTGGGGAGCTCTGGAGGACTGACCACTGATTTTTTTGGTCCTCCAAGGACGGGGCATGGGTGGGGTCTGCCACCGGAATTCCCGAAGGGGAAGCAATTTCCGGTCTCCTCCATGTGGCCGCGCTCTCCTGCATGGCCCATGCTGGCGGCTCCAGCTGCCTCCGGCAGTCGCCCAGCACCACCGGAGCTGGAATCGCTACTGAGGCAGCTAGGGACCGGACCAGCCCGCCACACGCCGACAGCGGAGGAACCGCCGCTGGGAAGGGGAAGGGTGAAGGAACCAGCCGCCCCCCCCCCCCCGCTCTGCAAGCGGAGGGGGACTCACCACCGCGGCTGGGGGGAAGGGTGAAGGAACCAGCCGCCCCCCCCCCCCCCCGCTCTGCAAGCGGAGGGGGACTCACCACCGCGGCTGGGGAGGGGAGGGGGACCTGCCGCCGCTGCTGCAGCTGGGGGGCTTTTCCAGGGTCGGCTAAGCCACCACGCGGTCACCCCCCCACGTGGCTCATGGCTACTGTACTCGCCGATTCCAACAAAAAGTAAGGCAGTGGCGGCAACGCTCAGCGCTGCTAAAACAAACTAACAAACAAATACCGGGAATGAGGTTGAAAAAGCCATTGCGGGAAAATAGCGAGAGGGACCGGGGTGGGGGCCGGGTACCGACTGAGCCGCCGCTGCAAACAGCGATGGGGGGGAGGGGAGAAACCGGCTGGGCTGCCGCTGCGAACAGCGGACTCTTGCCTGGGATGGAAACTGGGGCAGAAACAAGCGACAAGCCAGAACCTGGGGCAAGCACTGGGACTGAGACAGGCACCAACACCGGAGCCGGCAGTGCAACTCCCAGGGGACGATCCTAGGGTGGTATCTCTGTCGATGATTTCTCCCCACTGGACTTCTATCCCTTTTCTTTCAAAATTTTCTCTATTCTACCCATCCCTGTCTCTGTTCACCTTCCCTTTTACCCCCACACAAAAACTACTTTTCTCCTTTCTCCCACACTATTTCTTAATACAATTTACCTTCTCTGAGGAACTATAATAAAGCTTAAAATAAAATAAAAATCTACACTTTCTATACTTTCATTCGTCCACATTCACTCCACTCTATTTTTCACTTAATCTCACGCACAACAAAACAATCACAACTACAAGGTACCTTTTACTTTCCACACACTTTTACACTCTTTAAGAGTACCTGGCCAGAAAATGCCCTTCATAAACCCTCAATCTGGCAGTGTTGGGGGTTCTCCCTTCCCAACCCCAGGTGCTCTTGGGTTTATTTCATAGATTCTGCAGAATTTAACATAACCCTGGATGTCTCGGAATTGCTTCCTCCAATCCAGCTGGTTATCAACCCTGGATGCTCTCAGAATTTTCCTCAACCCAGCTAAATTCTGGGTGTTCTTGGAATATTTCTTCAACCCAGCCGATTATTAAAATAACCTGGGTGTTCTTGGAATAATTTTCCTCAACCCAGCAAAAGCTTTTAGGGTCCCCTTTTCACACACTTCTTCCCGGGGGGTTCTTTCACTCCTTTTTACCATTCACTTTCGTCCTCGGACTGGCCGCCTCCCTCGCGGGACAACGGAACCGCAGCGTAGGGGACTCCGCTCTCGCTTGGAAGGTCCGGGTGTTACCCCAGCCCGCCTCTCAGGCACACACACTTTCAGCCCCCGTTCCGCGCCAAACGCTGCCCCCCCCAATCCCAGCAATTCTTACCACTCCGTTGTTCTTGGGTCTTTATTCTTCGTGTACGCTTTGATGTTAGGAGCTGGTTACCGTGGTTTTTAGGGAATTCTTTCCCTTCTCTTTGCCTTATTGCCTCCTTTTGTCCTTGGATCTTACCCCTTTCTGGGGTACTCTGCGAGGACCAGAGCCGAGGCCGCCTAATGCAGGCGGGACGCGTCTCCCTGGTCTCTAATCCTCCCACAGCACCCACAGTGGGGTATTTTAACCGTACTCTGCTACCAAATTGTGATAAATGCCAATAACTCGCTTTTTGAAATTTATGAAAATTTAATAAAGAATAAAAATTGGTTACAAAAATATTAATACAATAATAAAAGTTTAAAAAGTTTTCAGAGACAGGACAAATAATGAGGCAAATAAGAGCAAAGTAGGTAGCCCGGGTCTACCATCCCCCCTCCCTCCCAGACAAAGGCTGAGAAGGAGAAGGGCCCCGTTAGAGAGAAGCCTCTCTATTTTTGAGGACCAACTTTAATGAATATGCATACTTTATCTAAGAAAAGCCCGTTTGCCACGAGCCTTTTGCAAAACCCCTGGCGTCCTGGAGTCTGGCTTAACCAGGTAGCTTTGTGGATTCAAGGAGATATACAATGGTCTCGCTTGACCAGGGTAGATTCAAGGAGATATGCATGGTCTGGAGTGGTCAGGGTGGTTTCAAGGAGATATGCATCTTTCCCTCTGAAACATCCAAGAGGGGTTTTTAGTCTGGCTTGTTGTAATTGTTCTCTCTGTGTAGAAACCTCTGGGTTATCTTCTCTTTGCTCTTGAGCTAAGGACAATACCTTACACACAATTCTTACTTAGATTCAATGTTAAAAACTACATTTACTATATTATTTAAAATGTTAATATTGCATAACTTTTCTACCTAGCATATTACATATAGTAAATATCTGCGTAGAGCCACACACACAATATGCCTTTTTCACAACTAATCTGGCATCAGGTTACCATCCAGCAGAGCTGAAGCCCTCTAGAAAGTAAAATGCTCTCTAATTTTCAGAATTACATTTAATAATAGTGAATGAATGTATAATAGTATATAGTTATAAAATTGCATTGGTGTTCTAGGGAAAAACTTTTTACTTCCTTCATGCTGCATTGGATGCCTGGGTTCTAGTTTCTGCACAAGAATATTTTTAAACTAGTTAATTAGTATCTAGTTATCAGTGTTTCACATCTGTCATGTGTGAGAAATATTTCACCTAGTTAAAATGTTCGATTTAGAAAGTGTTTTATACAGAAATATGTCATCCATGTTACTCAAGGTATGCACATGATTACAGAGTGCTGGAAGTCTTCAAAGCATTGAAGAACCAACAGTCATCACACAGGGCAAACATGCCTGTATTCCTCCCTTGATGTCAAAAATAGGGAAGGACACTGGTATGACTTATACTGAAAGTAGCAAACAGAAAAAAAAAATCTCTGAAATTATCAAGCAGCCATTAATTCCTTAGAGTTTTTGCTCTAAGGAGTAAAATACAGACCATAGCTGGATCTGAATTCAGATGCTGAGTAAATGAGTTTTTCAGCCATTTAATTGCAGAGCAGCAGGAGAAGAGAGGAATTTAAAAAGGGGGAAGAAAATTTAAACCCAGAAGATTTTTATCTGTCCTGAGAGAAGCACTTTTTAAACAAATTGTTACTGTTTATAGCTCCACGCTGTATAAGTCTGAGGACATATTCTCTGCACCCAGGAGGGTAGGAATATGCCCTGAAATATTTTACAACATCTTATGAGGAAATGGAGGGCAAACTCATCTCTGCATTATTCCTACCTTCTTGTGATGATCATTTCAATGGGCTTTGTGAAAACCTGCTGTAACTGATTTGCCACTTTCTTAAATGCAAATATTTTCCTATAAATTGTGCCTCCTGCATGTCAAAGAGGTTTGGCAAGGATTTTTTTTGTTTGTTTGTTCTAAAAACATTGTATTATAGCAATATTCCACCATATAATTGCCAAGTTTCTGATTTGTATCAGCAGCATACAACACAGTCTAACTCTTCCCTCTTCTCAGCAAGCTGTTTTCTCAGTGGATGATGGAACTTGGCATGGATAAAAAGGAAATCTTATTAGCAATGCCCACACGTGCTGTGCAAGGACTCATACATGATCTATAGTGCTGGAGGAAGATATGTAGATGGATAACAAAAAGGGACTTTGGAAAGGTTTCATCTCTATGGTTGCTCAGTCAGCACGGAAGCTCAAAGCTTCCACATCTCTCTTTTTAAGTGGCTTGTGATAAAATCTTCTTCAGTCCGTCTTGATTTCCGTGCATAGGCTGAAGGAATTTAGGGAAGCAGGACTTTCTTTTTTGAGTTTTTCATGCTTTGGAATACTAATATTTAGCATTTAGAAAGTACTTTACTGTTTCAACTCACTGTCTAATAAAAAATATCTCTGTGCTATATCACATTCCCTAAAAATATAGCAGTTGTTCAGGCACAGCACTGCATAGTGATAGCTGATGTTTTGCACTTCTGTTCTAAAAATAGGAAATTGCTGTGATTTCTCACAATATGATAGCAGCAGGGATACGCTGACTTTTTGACAATAATGACATCAAATGGTACTCTTCCTCAGGTTAGGGGCCTAGTTCGTATTGATGGGAGCACTACTGCAAGGCAACATAAAGAAGTTTTTATGTGTTTGAATGCTATCAGGGAGTTCCATTCCCAATTCTGCATTCTGCACCAAGTTCTCCAGTTGCCTAAACTGCTTGCAGGCTCCCGAGCTCCAGCTGGAACCAAATGCAGAAGTTCTTGTAAGCAGAGTCTGATCCCATTTCAGATATGACTGTGTGTCATGCCTAGAATATCCTCTTCTAATGTGTCCTGACAGTCCTTCCTGGTGTGCCTCAGAGCACACGTGGAATGCTGTCAGCAACAAACTGGTTGGTTTGTTTACTTCTGGTAAACTAAATATCAGCCTTCTATACTGTGGAATTTTATAAGATGTAAGAGTGACGAAAATAGCTCTGCTCAATGAATGTATTAAAATAACCACAGCAGGTAACTACCATTAATAAAGTTTAGTTAGAAACACATCTCTCAGATTACTTGGGGTTACTTCTCTTTCCATTTTCTTGTTAGTTTTTGTAAATTGAACCATCTTTTTTCAAAACTTCACATGAACAAAACTTTTCCTCCAACCAGTGATTCTTACATTGCTCAAGACCAAGACGTCTGCTCTGGTGAGATGAAATGATGTCAAGGAAGATGAAGTCCAAATCTCCAGGGGATAAATCACCCACTACACTTCAATATAGGAACAGGTTTCTGAGCACATTGTCAAAATGACATCATTCAGAGAATGTAAGAATAATGGCGCAAAATTAGACCAAAGGTTCCCCTAGTTCAGTATCCTCTGTTCAGCAGTAGGAAAACATAAGTACTATTTTAGGAAGGACTATAAAAAGCAGGATAAATTCTGAGTGCTCTTTTCCTGAAATAATCTTGTAGCTTCAAGTCAGATAATAGCTTTAAAGAACTGACATAAGGAGTGAATGTACAGCACCATGTTCAGTAGCCATAAATGTATTTCTCCTCAGAATTTGTTCAGGTTGGTTTTGATGTCCATTCTGATCTTGGCCTCCACAAAAGCCTGTGGTGCTGACTTTCAATTATGTGCTGTGGGGAAAAGTGTTGTTTTGAGTTTGTATTAAAGCAAATTTATTAGAGCTTTAAAGGGTGTCCTTTATTTCCTGTGTTGCAAGAAATAATGAGTAGTTATTTCCTATAAACTTTCTGTGCTCCACGTCTTCTATAGATCCAGATAACATCTACTGCCTTTTTTTTTTGCCAAGCTAATGAAACCATTGAGTACTTCCTCATGTATAAACCACTCTATAATTTAAAATCACACTTGCACTCCCTCTCTGTAGTCTTTCTAGTTCTTTGCAGTAGTAGAGGTTGAAAATGCACCAGAAATTTATGCAGTAGTATGATGATAGTTTCTGTCCTATTTTCTTTTCTTAATAACTCTTAAAATTTCCTTTGACTTTTTTATCTCTGTGCAATACTGAGCTGATACTTTGTGATGTGAACAACTAGAAATTTACATTATTATAAGACTAAATATTATGAACAAAGGAAAAGGTGGAAGATTAGAGAGGAAAAAGAAACCACAGTAGGAAAGGTATCAAGAGAAGAGATTATTACAACAGGACGTAACAGGAAGAACATTTTGGACAAATTATTTATACAACATTTTATCTTTAAATACCTGGTAGGGTGACTGAATTAGCTGTTTTTACTTCTGTAACGAGGTTTGAATTTTTCTTGATGCTTAATGAATGAAAAGAAGTCTGAAGCATATTTTACTGGGAAAGTGATATACAAGCAATGCAGAGCCCAAGTGAGCAAAATCGTAATGTTTTCTAAACTACCAACACCAAGCTGTGAAATGTACATTTTTAAATATTTCAGAGATGCTCATTAATTTAGTACAAAACTCCCCCACTTCACCAGTGCACATCTCCAGAGACAAGTTGAGAAAGAAAAAAAAAAGCACATGCAAACCAAATATTTCAGATTAAACATTAAGCTTTGAAAGAATACATTTCAACCACTTGGTCCTGGACCTACAACATCACCCATGCAGATGCTGAATTTTGAAGCAGATCAGCCCTTTTCCTTACTGTTTGGAACATGCCTTTCCTGTCTTTCTGGAACCTTCAAAAGTAAATGGCTTGAGGGTCTCTCTGTTGATCATGGCCAGTGCTCAAATTTTTCTCCTATGAATCTGACACTCTCATTCTCCTTACTGTTTTCTGTAAATTCTAAAATGTCTCCTTAGGAAATCTGAAAATGGTCTCTACACTGAACTGGAATACTAGAGCAGAAGAGAAGGCTATTTTGCCACAAATGTGGAATTAGCCTTTACAGGCTCTTAGCTATTTTATCAATAGCACACATCTCAGCACACACACACACACGATGTGCCACCTAGATTTATAGGGAACACAGATATGTAAACAAAACTGAATTTGGACCTTTTCTTCTCAAGCCTGTTGGGGATGAAACAAGATGCAGCAGACAAAATAGGAAGGCTTCAGGCAGAAGAACAGAAATAATGCTAGGAAAGTGTTGGAAAGAGAAAGAAATGCAAACACTGACCAGGCAACTCCAAAAAGGGGCTTTCCAGAGACAAATACAAGTTTAAGCAAAACAAACTGTTTGTGTGGAACTCAAACAGTTCAAATGCTGTCCAGTGCATCAGTCTAAATAAAGGCAACGCTACTTGATGGATGACAGTGGACTCCACAGCTCTTGATATCTTTGGAGAAGAGAACTGAAATTTCAGGAAAATGTCCTTCTGAACATGGGAGTTATCACTGGTATTGATCTTCCTTGTTTGCGTTTGTAGCTGGCTTTGCAGCTTCTGCATACTTAAAAATCCCTAAGAATTCTTTTGCTGACTTCTAAGAATTCATCAGGTCAGAGGGAAAAGTTGGAAGTTTGGACATAAAATCTAGAATTAAGCAGCTACAAATGTGCAGCAAATGAAAAATTTAGACATTGGGCAAAATGTTAACTAAAATACCTACTACCTACTACCTATCATTTTGTAATTTTATCAGTTCTTTATATTGTTTTAACTACAAGTACTCTGCACTGACAGACCTTAAAATACAAAGTGATTTCAATCCCAAACATTGTTAACTTATCTTTTTTAGCATTTTGTAAAAGTCACAGTCTCCTTTGGTTTTTTTTTTTCCATCCAGCAGATCCTGACAGGATAGAACATGGCCATTGGAATAATATGCTTGTCAAGTGTAGCCTGATTCTCATTTAGAAACAAAATAAAATAGCAAGCCATTGTCTTAATTTGGCACAAAACCTAAATAAATAATTTCAGAGATTCAAGAATGTTTTTTCCGGTTTTCCACTCATTTTTTTATTTTGAAGTTCTTTGTTTTCTTTTCAGTGCAAAACTAAACACAGAAATTCTGGAACTAATCCCCTTCTTCTCCCTGTAATTCTGGTCTACTTTTTCAAGACTAGGAGGAAGGGGCAAAACAGAGATCAGCCAAACTTTTAGGTGCTTACATGAATTAAACTACCAAGACTTTAAAGTTGTGCCAGTGTGAGAGCAATGTGAAGGATTTGGACTTCTCTGATATGCTCTTTCTTTGTTGTGACAACAAGGAACAGACAAGGATGTGGGCTATTCTTTTTTGGTTTTTTGTCAGCTTTTCTTCTTGTTGTTATATTGTCTTGAAGAAAGATAAACAAAGGCAAGACAAGTATGAATTTCAGGGCACTTCCTGAGGAGCTTTGTGTTCAAACTTGCATCCTGTGCATCATCAAGAAACTGTTTTCCAGTTCTACATGTCTGAGTCTGTTAATCCACCCACATTGCAGTCCTATAAGATCATCCACATTTATGTCACTCAAAAGTCTACTGCTTCCAGAAATGTGTCAATCGCGTTTACTCCCTGTCTACCCTGGGTGGCTGTCAATCTGTTGCCAGGGCAGAATCACTTTCACTTACTCTGAGAATTTATGCCTTTCATCACGACTGTAGAACAGAAATATCCTTTGCTAATAACAGGTGTTAGCAGTGTAGAGTCATGCAATGGTCTGGGTTGGAAGGGTCCTTGCCCTGACATACTCAAGGGTTATTTACCATTGCTTCAATTGTATTTTATTTCTCATCATCCTCCTTTAAAGCAAGTTACTTTTATTGTAGCATAGAAAGAAAAAAAAGCCTTATTTCCCCATTCAACTGCTGTCAGCAGTGCACTGATAAACCCTATCTATTTAAACAACTGGTGGCTTGCTGTAAATTTTAAGTCTTTTCAGTAAACAGAGATAAACATCTCAAATACTACATGCTTGGATACTAGTTGTGTGTCATCAACCAGTACATACGCAGAGAAACCTGCCAGGGGGCAGTTAACTAGAATTTCACTTTATGAAAATAGACACAAATTGACTGATTTCAGTGGGTCAATATCCCCTCATTCACATGAAGACTTGGCCTACAATTTCGACAGAGTTAAGAGATATCAGATCTGTCTCTGCATGACTTTAGTTATACTTCACTGACACGTGATGAGGCTTCCTTATCAGGTATGAATTTCCTAATAAAGACTATATTCCCTTCCTTAGTTACTGGAGATGCTCTGGGTGTGATTACACAGTGTCTTCTCCTACTCCAGATATGTCTAGCCCTTTCATAGTCAATTACACAATAATTCAACGCAGCCCATTTAATTTAATTATAAAGGGCATTAACACAAAGGATATGATAAAACAGAAGGCATTAATTAGAAGCACTGTCAACAGCAGCAAAACTGTCAACTGGATCAAAGACAGCCATCTTTTAACCCACTGCTTTTCAACAGCTATGGAAAAGCATTACAAATATTCTATATTTTTTGGATTTTTTTTTTAAGCATGAAAGATGCCCTTTGGTTGATCAGGCCTACTAAATAGGTCCCCCTTTTGTTTTAAAGGTGATCAGAGAAGCCTGTGAGTGGTCACTGAAGGGTGCTGTCTTCTTGCTCTAACACCACAAAGCAGGATCAGCTAGTGTTACAGTAGAAGCACTGGTGATATTACTACATGCTGCAGGGGAAACATCCTACTCCTTCTGATCTCTTGTTGCAGACGAGAGAAAGAAACAGACAATATTTTTGTCTGTGTTGAATATCTGTGTCTCATCATCTGAATTTCTTGTGGCTACACATGCAATCATCTCCTCTCTTAAGCATTTTACAAACATTGGCACTTGGGCCAACTGGTTCATTACACACCGATACCAGTCAAATACATTGCAATTTGCAACTACCTTGCCCTTTTTCCTTCTCTCACAACTTAAAATGGATGAAATTATATCCTCATAACAATCAGAGTGACTTGTGTATGAACATTCATTGTGTCATTTATCATTTCTGTATTTCTTTCTTGTCATAGTGTTCAGTGAAGGTGAGCAGAAGGCTTCCACTCCCACAATATCATCATCAAGCTGTTTTGCCAGAAGCTCTGCAGATGAAAGGCCACTAGTGGTTAACAATGCTGTCAGTGTTGCCTGGAGCAAACAGACCTCTTTGCTTGTCCATAGGCATCTTTTACCTTTACACTTTCCAGCTTCTCATGTTCAAAATCTTACCACTACATTACATATTACAAAGTAGAGAACAATTCATGAAGTATGGTTCATGAAACCCAGCCTCTAGAGATATCCAGTACACCATGGAGGCCATTTTCCAAAGATAATGAAGACTGGTTTGGAAAGCATGTGTAGCAGGGGAACTTTTTTGGAAGCAGACAGTCATAGGGAGAGAGGAATACAAGACAGAAAAATAGAATTAAGGATCAGAGCCAACTAACAGGAGAGGGGATTTAAGGCCAGGATCTCTGAAAGGAAAATTCTTATGTTTACTGAGAATAAATTATTGTTAATATTTTTAAGATCAGTTTTGCACAGTGCATAATGGAAGCAGTCCCTGAAACTGAGTTTTCTGTATATGGATTTCTAACAGCTGACATGAGCTTTAAATATCTTTTTGTGTAGGAGCAGTTCAACTTCTCCCCAATACGTTCTGTTCTTTCCTCCCTTCTACTTCACTGGGAAATCACTCATCTTCTTTGAGGACAATCCACCTCTGCCTCCTGCTGCCTTGTCTGCTGCACCTCCAACCGAAGTCCTCTGGAACATCATTGTTGATGTCACCAGCAGATGGATTAGATAATAAATTAAGGCATGGGGTGAAAGAAGTATTTGTAGTGGGAACTAGTCAACTATCAAGAGACCAGGAGCCTATTTTCATGTCAAAATGAACGCTTGTTTCCTTAGAGATGAAAAATTAGGAGGAGTCAGATGAAGGAAATCTCAATGATTAGAAAGTGAATTGCATTTAGAATGCATTTTTAATGCATTCAGTGAGGTTTCAGTAACTGTTTACATTCATAATGAAGACATGAAATTGAAAGTAGGAAACTGAAGGCTTAGCTTAGCTGTAAAATCAGTTTTAGGTATGCATACAGGAAATTTATACAGAAGAAAAAATTCCTATTGAATTTTATTCCTTTCCTCTGACTATGAAAACATAGCAGAATGTGTTACTATTAATTGCACATATAAAGCAGGCTGTAAATTTCTTTCCAAAAGTCTGTGAAAAAACTGTGGGTGGAGGTGGTGGTGCTGCAATGACAAAAAGGTTCATTTTTACTCCTGTTAATGCAATAAGTCACCACAAAATCTGCTGCAGTAAAATCCAGTTAACAAACAAAAAAAATGGGAAAAGCCAAACTATACATAGCACTGCAGTCCCCTTGCATTTATCCTGAAGAGAGAAATAATCTATCATATTAGAAAGCCTTCAATAAATTGAATTGAATGCAGAAAATTGTCACTCTGTTCTATATACTGTTGCTTATCTCTGTTATTATCAATTTGACTGTATCACATGCAGCCTGCCCTCACCATGCAAGAAAAGCATAGAACAGAATCTAGCCAGACCAAGGGATTCAACATAAATAACCTAACAAAATAATAAAAAAGCAGAGTACTAACAGGTCATCTGCATTAATTATACTTCTCTTCGTACATCTCCCATACCCCAAATTTTATATGTTGCCATTACTTGGTATTAATTGCAAACTGGATCATCACTTTCCTATACTACCAATTATATCATCAGCATATAGAAAGCTCTGCATCTAACTGCTACATACACATTCACTTAGCAATAAGCTGGACTAAATCAAGACATTGTCTTCTCCAGACTGTTACTGTCATTTTGGTGGAGATTATGACCAGTACACTTGAACCTTGCAAAACAAAATATATAAAGAGTTTTCATATGCTTCAGTGTGAAGCCAGCTCATTAGCTTAAAGAGGTGATAGCATTTTGAAGCAATTTAGCTGACTTATGAATATCCACACTTGAAAAGGTGTTTTTGTGTTACCAGACATAGTGAGATATAATATATTTTAAAATTATTATCATTCTCTAATGTTAGAATTTTTTGGCAGGTTATTGTAAATTAGGCTATTGGTCTTGATTTTCAATCCTGATCTTCACTAAACCACTCTTGTGAACATTTTGTTTCTGATTATCACTATGGTAGGAAAGCAAGAACTCTAGCCAGTGATGAGGAAAGTAATTTATTTAAATAATGACTTGTACTGTGGTAGCACTTAGAGATTCCTATGAGGTCTTCATTTTGCTACGAGACATGATTTAAAAATCAGTCTTTGAAAAGCAAAATTTTGTTTTGTGAGAAGGCAACAGGCAAATCGTGAGGAGAGGAAGGGAGCAAGTGTCACGATTTTGATTAGATTAATGAACAGCAGAATTGTCTGTGGCTGCCTGAACAGTTCTTGTCTGAGTTGCAGCTTACTGATATGTACCTAATTTCATTGCTAGAAAAAACAACAGTACAAACAAGAATACTTCTATTTCAGTCAGGTTTTCTGTGCTGACAAAATGGTGGAAAACTAGCATTGCTCTCATTTAAAGTCATTCTAGCTCTGCAAATGCAGCCCGCAATGCCACTCTTTCTTGTGCAGTCTAATAACTGCCATGTGAATTTCCTTACAAACATGATCTCAGAACCTCAGCTATATCCCTTAAGAACAGAGAAAAGGTATAATTCACTTTTTAATAAGCAGCAGCCACCTGAAATTGGTGCAAGCTGCTTAGCTTCAGATAAAGCTACAGCTACAGTTAAACCACAGTTAAAACCTCAAAGAGAGAATGGATGAGAATCAGGAGTGCCTCCAAAAACCTACAGATTTAATTGACTCTCCTGATACACTGTAAGCAAGGTATGGTTATGGTCATAGGAAAATTAAGTAATCTTTATTTTGTTTTCTAGATCTTTCTGTTCTTTGAAAACTAAATTAATTTTGTTGCTCACATTTCCCCTGTTGGAGGTTTGCTACCTGTGGTGCATTGCAGTAAAATTCAAGGCTGGCCTCTTTAACAAAACAGAAAATTGGTTATGAATGAAATGGTTATATTTCCGGGGATAACTTTTAAAACAGATCTAGCAGCTTACTTTTGCCTTTCTCTGGCACCAGCTGCCACTAGAAAGTCTCCAGACACAAGTTGCCCTGCCTTAAATTACCCATAGCACAGCACTTAGAATTCTACCTTTTTTTTAAACTGCCTTGCCCTTAAAGAAAACCCACCATGAGCACCGGAGACAGCCCCCAGATGTGATACAGAGATAGCATTTTTTTGATCAGTGATGACTAAAGTGGAGACTTCTCTGCCTCTATTTTTTAACCCAGCATCTTCAGCAGCTGCTCTGTAAAACAGAGCCCTGAGTTTGCCAGTAGGCATCTCTTTGAAGAGAGGAACAGCCCTAAAGCATGGGCCTTGGAATAGAGCTGCAGTGAGAAGTTATTCCTTCAGCTGCATTTAGAGATTGTTTCCATGTATCAGTACATTAAAGAAGTAATTCTGTGTTTGAATATCAGATTTTTACCCACTGCAAGTCAGACTTGCAGCCTTTCCTGTAATATTCTGCTCAGATTCAGATGAATTATGGTAGTCAGACCACTGGCCTGGTTTTCCAAGCTTTCTCCTAGAACACACAAGTTTGATGCTACAAATGCTGCTTTCTTCAAGGTGGGCAGTGACAGTAAGACTTTATTTTCATCTTCAAAATGTCCAGAGCAACTTGACTTGTCTCTGCCTTAACCAGATTCAGCTGCTGAAACTTGTAGTCTAAATAAACCCACTGTCCTACCTTCTCCTTGATGTAGTTATACTCTGGTGTTCTTTTCTTCTCTTAAAAGGTGCTATGGATTTGTTGAAAATTTTGGCTTTACTGGGACATTAGTGAGATTTGAGTATGCAATTTTTTCTTAATTAATTTTCCCAGCCCGTGAGACATGAAGGATGCTTGAAGATGACAAGTATCAAATTCATTGACCCTTGTCTAAGATCGACCAAAGCTTCTCACAGCTCTATGAGAAAAAAAAAAAAACCAAAACCAACAACTTTGAGACACTCAGGCCCTGACTAGAATGCTGTACTGCAGTAGTGCAGCAAAGAGAGTACTGCATAAAGCAAAATTATACTGCTTTTAGCTTTCTTGTATCTCCTTGCTGGCAGCCAGCCTATTTCTAAGCTCTGTCACAATAATTTCTGAGTTAGTTTTCCCTGATGTCAGAGTAGCAGCTGAGCAAGTAATTCTTCTTTATTTCATTTTGAAAACGTAAAAAAGATGAGTAGCAAAATCTTCAACTACATTATAGGCAGATTTTGCAAGAAAAGTAGTCAGATCTATTTCTGTTTATATAAAACACAATGTATTTATTCTGAGGTGGAGCAAAGAAAACAAAAAATAAGTGTTTTTTAAACATGAACTCCCTGACAGTGTAAATGCAGTGACCTGCTCCACAACTTGTACTATGAAGCATTTTAAATAATTTCCAGGTACCTTTGAGAGACAAAACTGAAAATAACTGTTTAAACAGCCAAATACTTCCATCATCAGTGTTGGAACTAAGGATGCATTTTCAGATCACATCCCCAGCACTGTGCTTCTTTGAGAAAGACTCTCCTCAGTTACACCTTCTTGTTCATAATATAAAAAACAGCAATACTTAACAGCTGAAGACAGAGCCAAGCGTTCCTTTAATTTTAACAGGTCTGTCAAATGCAGAGATCTAGTCTGCAGAGAGCGTTTGTTCAGCCTGCTGACTTCCTGTGGGTGTTTGGGGATCTGCAGCAGGATGCAATGCAGGGTGCCCTCAGCTGCAGCCAGGGCTGCACTGCACAGACAAGCTTGTGAGGATGCAGAAGCGGCAGTGCCACATCCATAGATGGCTGACGCAGGGCTAAAGAGCCCTGCTCTTTCCACACCACCTCCTATTTCACAGCTGTTTATTCTGGTTGCTAGCCAGGCATGAGGAAGCAATTAAAGCAGTGCGTAAAATCCAAATGTGATACTTGTCTCTGTAATCTCTGTCCTTGCTTACTGAATTCTTGCTACACAAATGGCTGGCCACTAGAACAGACCTGACTGCTAAAATATATTTGACATAATAGAATACGGCAAGTCACCACTAGCTAAGGATCTTGCAGTCACAGAAAGATCATTGAACACAGATAAATCCTATTCTCTCTTTTTTTTCCACACCCAGTGAAAAAGGGCTGGTATTAGGGTTGCATGAACAATTTCCCCCTGCTGTTTCTGCATGCAGAACAAAAGTACTTTCTGATCCAAACCAAGTTTCTTAAAAAAAAAAAAAAAAAAAAAAAAAAAAAAAAAAATTAAAAAAGTTCAATTCAAACCAAAATTCTTTTTTCCTTTTTCTGGGCATCTTTAACCAAAATTAAAGCAAAGGCAGGGAACTACTATGCCTGCTTATTTAGGGTACCATTTAAGGATGTCTCTTCTAGTATTAAGTAAAGATTCTCTTCTTCTGTCTCCAAAATCATCTTCATCTCAAAAGCTAGAGATCTCCTTTTTCCCTAGGAGCAAAGAGCTTATCAATCGACAACTCTCAACTAGAGCCATGCATCCCCCCAAACAGCATTCCTATGTTACAGGGAATAGTCCATTCTCCATGGTTTCCACAAGAGACGTCCAGCCAAAAATGGCAAACTCCTCAATCCCTCCTTCCAGTAATCTCTATCAGTCCTTTCGGTGGCTTTGATCATTCTGTCTCTCTCTTTCCATGTTCTTTCTTCTCTCTCACGGCAAGGGTTGGAATTCTGCAGGCTTCAGTTTGCCCAAGTCCTCTCTCCCTTGCCTGCAACTTATGGTGTCAGATTTCAAGGCTGAGCAGAGCTCCGGGCGGCCTGGCAGTCAGGATTCATAAATGCCTCCAAATGTCTCTTGCCCACCCCTGGGTTTTCATGCAGTGAGCCCAGCCCGGAGCTGCCATCGGAGAACGCAGACTCCCCCTCCCCTGCTGGGGGAAGGGCTCAGGGCCACGGCCAGGCCTCGGGCTGGTTCCCCGCACCCGATCCGGGCCGGGGGCATATTCTCATCCCGTCCCCCGGCCCGGGAGTCACCGGGCCAAGGGAGCCTTCCGGGAAAGGCCCGGGAAGGCCTCGGGCCGTCCTGGCCCCCTGCAAGGAGAGAGCCGGGATCTTACCTCCTTCGAGGCTGGAAGGAAAGAGAGCGACTTGGACCCACCTAGAATTTTATATGGGTATTCCTCAACGTTGCATGCAGCTTCCTCAATGGTCCAGCAATACATCGATATTCAAAAATGGACTTTGATAGGTGTCAGAAAAACAATCCCCAGGTCCTAACAGGAAACTACATCCATTTTAACTAAAACCCAAACTGTGTCAACCTATAACAACTAGACAAAAAGATGCCACCAAAGAGGACAAGTGCCCAGGAACTATCATTTGTAGTGTATACTGTCAGTAAGACTAATTTCATGACCTGTGGGAAAAAATGTAATTTATGCCAGCAGCTTTGCGTTCAAATAGCAAGCCTATTGTAAGAAGTAATTTTTATTCCCAGTTACAGATAAGTGAGTTATGGCAGGCTTCTGTCCATCACAATACCATCTACACCTTGTGGTTGGTTTCAGCTATTGCTCCTCTCTCAGGTCAGTGTACGACCCTTTCTTACCCCTGTAGATCGTGGTCACTAACTTCTGCTTTATTTGACCACGTGGATGTTCATTTTTTCTTAGCACGTGTGATACACACACCAGCCTCCGATGTTAACCACACTCTCATGAGGACTGTGCTTCTGTTCAGTTTGAAGAGGTGTGAACAACTGATTTGTAACTTACTACCTCAGAACTGGAGCCTCATTATTAGAGTTTCTAACCCTTGACTACTAGAAACCTTTGAATGGTCAGGTGGCTGATTTGGTGGGTGTGGTAAACGCAAATCACTCGTTTTTTTGAAATTTATGAATATTTAATAAAGAATAAAAATTGGTTACAAAAATATTAATACAATAATAAAAGTTTAAAAAAAGTTTTCAGAGACAGGACAAATAATGAGACAATAAGAGCAAAGAAGGTAGCCCGGGTCTACCGTCCCCCCTCCCTCTCAGACAAAGGCTGTGAAGGAGAAGGGCCCAGAACAAAGAGAAGTCTTCTTTTTTAAGCCTTCAATTTATGACTATTCATATCTTACGTAAAACGAGTAATTTTCAGCTGTTTCTTGTCACAAAAGTTTTCTGTTAATTAAAAGAACGCATGAGAGCATACGTCCTTGAGAAAGTTAGGTTCTGTGGATAAGAGGCCATAAATTCTTCTTCACTAGAAGGTTTAGGGGCCTCTGTAAGATTTAGGGGCCTCTGTGAATGTTATCTCTGTGCTGAGGAATTTCTCTTCTTGAGCAAAAAAATATAACACACATACACAGCTTCTATAGTACTATGACATTGTTAATTACAAAACTACATTCACTTACATTATTCTAATGTTAATATAGTATAACTTTTCTATCAGATTACATATAGTAAATATCTGCGTAGAGCCACACATACAATATGCCTTTTTCACAATTTCCCCCTTTTTCTTTTTTTTAATAACTTTGGCTCGAGCAGTATTTACTGAGTTCTTGCCTCCAGTTTACGTTCATTTTCTTCATAAATCAGCCTAGCTTCCTGAAGGGAGTCTTCTACTCTATTTTGTTTCTTTAGTACCATAATCCTCTGCACCGTTTTTGTCGTATCCATCTTTTGGTCCATCGTCACTAATTGCATACTTTGAACTACACTAGTGATAAGACGAATGAAACAAGGAATTAGACAAGGGAGGAATATTAAACCAGCAGTAGCACACAAGAGGAAAAAACCTAGTTTCTTCCACCACTCTACTCCCAGCACATTATCCCACCAGCTGGAACTGAGCATGGATTCCCACCTTTGAACTGGTACATGGGCGATTTTTCTGATATCATTGACTATATCCAGGACAGCTTCTCCATTATCATCTATTTTTAAACAACAATCTGATGTATTGAATTTTCCACAAACGCCCCCTTCTTCAGCTAATAGGTAATCTAGTGCTAATCTGTTTTGGTACACTGCGGCTCTGATTTGAGTTTGTTGCCTGGATATTAATTCCATGGCCAGACCAGTTTTGTTTGTTATTATTTCTACGACTGCCTGAAGCCTTATGATACGATTTAACATATAAATGGGAGTTCGATATCCCCAACTCCCGTCTTGTGCCCAGGTGGCTGGCCCATACGTTTCTAGTATTCGTTCAGGGGGCCACTCATCATCTCCCCATTTTTGGAATCCTCCAATTACATCTCTCTTGTTTCTTTTTAGATCCTCATAAACTGGTATCCCTAAGTGGTCCCCTTCAGGTCCAGGCAAAAGAAAAAATCCTGGTTGTATGACACCCAAAGTACAGCTCCCTTTCCACTGGGGGGGAAGTTTTGGGTATGCCTTTTTTCCACATATCCAGAACAGACCGTCTGGTGCTTTCCAATAATCCAGTTTTTGTTCATCCATATTCTCCCAAAATTTTGAAATCTCTGGGATGCCAACATAGGGATTTTTTCCTGTATCATTACACTGAAAAAGCCTGATTTCATAATTATATTTACAATTTCCTTTTTTTTCTTCTTTCTGGGTCCAGTACATGGTAGGTTCTTCTGGGACCCACCATACAGAGGTTCCATTACTAACCTTGTATCTTTTACAGGGAGTTTTTCCTACTTCATGGAGGAGCTTTTTTCCTTCACGCCAAAGACATTCTTCCCCTATAACTACTGAACTCAAAATCCATCCCCCTGGTCGATTTTCTCCCCTTATGCTTGTTTGGTTCCACTTAAGGAGCTCGATTGGGCCTAAGCTGCTGCCTTTCCATGGCCATTCTTCTGACATCAAGGCCCCTCCACAGACCCAACAATTGGTTATGTTAAGTTCTTTACTTATTCTTTCTCCCAATTCTACAAACAGATTTTTACCCATCTGTGAAATATCTATTTCTTTCTCTAGTTGTTGTTCCAATTTCTTATACAAACCATCCAGTGAGATTGGTACAGGTTTAGGTGGTGGTGTTGGCCTAGCCTGTTTGCTTATCAATTGCTCTTTTACCAAATCCTTTGCTTTACTCCCAGTAATGTGGGTGAAACACATCCATTTATCCCCTTTTGCGCATTCACTTCCCCTTAAATTTTCAGCAATCCAATACTTTTTCCCATTGTGTATACAATTTCCCAATTTGGAAGGGTTATAACAGTGACTGTTGACATGAGTATGAGAAATAAAGAAGGAGCCTCGGTGTCGTTCCATATACAGTTTTTTGTAACACCTGTAGCATGGCCTGGTCGATATCCCAAAAGGGAGGAGACAGAAAATGAGTGACAGAACCAGGAGAGGTCCAGTATGGCTTATACTCCCACCTCCCATGCCTATGGGGTTGCAGCCCACAGCAGGTGTATGTGATCTTCTCGGTGGCGATTATAGAGGCCAATCTGGTCTTGCCCTCTCCTCTATTGTCACTTTCTCTTGGCTAATTTCCAGGCAAATCGTTTCTGACACTCCTTAATGGTGGTCTCCCACTTTTCCTCAGCTATCTCCCATTCAACAGGCACTAATAACTCCCAACCACACAACCAAGTTATTATTTCAGTTTCTTCAAGTTCTGTTTGGATAGGGGGCTCAGGTGACACTCTACACTTCATACAACGAGAGCGTCGTTTGTGTGAACTACAGTACCAATTTTTTCCACAGCTCAAACACTTACATTTAAACCAACCAGCATGTCCAGTATTTGGGTGAATCAAACAAGGTATTTGGAGTGGTAATGAATGAGGTTGCAATTCACCCTCCTCTTTATATAAGTCACAGGCTAAGGCCAAAATACAGGGGTTTCTTGTCCGAAACAGTCCCGATCCTCCTGTCTGCGGTGGCAGTACTCCTCCCCAGGGAGGGTACCGGAGGTGTCTCAACGTTTGTCCAGGTGGTATTCGAAACCACTGATGCAAACTCGGTCTAACTTCCCAGTCCGGTTCAACCCTGTGTATGTTTCTTGGGTCATTTGGATCTCCCCAGTTCATTACCACTCATTGCCGTTTAAGAGTTAATTTCGTATCACCCGGTTCCGAGGATATTGTCCACTCCTTAGGCTTTTCCACAGGTCCTTTGATTCTGCTGGCGTGGATCCACCCTCGTTCTCTGGTCCGGATCGCAGCCTCAGTCGTCAGCAATACCTGAAAAGGACCTTCCCATTGTGGAGTTAAAGATTGTTCTTTCCATATTTTAACTAACACCCACTCCCCTGGATGGATGTTATGGATTTTAAAATCTAAAGGGGTGGTCTGAGGAATTATTCCTTTTAGTCTCAAATTCTCAAGAGTTTTTGCAATTGTGTTAATATATCCCTTAACACTCCTTTCCCCTACCTCATAGGTAGCATTTTCATGTTGGGTGGTCAGAAAAGGTAACCCAAACATCATTTCATACGGTGACACTCCCAGGTCTGATCTGGGTTGTGTTCGAATCCTCAGTAATGCTAAAGGCAAGCATTGTACCCATGACATTCGGGTTTCAACTATTAGCTTAGTTAAAGTTCTTTTTAAAGTCTGGTTCATCCTCTCTACTCGGCCCGAACTTTGTGGGTGCCATGGGGTGTGTAGTTCCCATTTTATTCCCAAAGCTTGAATTAATTGTTGTAACACCTTTGAGGTAAAGTGTGTTCCTCTGTCTGAATCTATCTTATTAATCATTCCATATCTCGGAATAATTTGTTCTAAAAGGGTTTTACTTACCACGTTAGCTGTAGCCTTGGTAGTGGGAATTGCTTCCACCCAATGAGTTAAATGATCTGTTATCACTAATAGATATTTCCACCTCTGAACTTGAGGAAGTTCAGTAAAATCTACTTGGATACTTTGAAATGGCCTAAGAGCCAATTCCCGACCTCCTCGTGTGGTTTTCCTCATAACCTTTCTGTTTACCCTTTGACAAGTTATACATCTTTCCGTTACCTTCTTTGCTACCCCATAAATTCCGATGCACCCATAGTTTCTCAAAAAATGATCACATAAAGCCTGAGTACCCCAATGAGTTTTCTGATGCATGTCTTCTAATATTCTTCTAGTAAGTGTTTTATTGAGTAATTGCCTTCCATCAGGAAGTTTCCATTTCCCGGATTCATCTAGTTCACCTCCTATTTCCTTCAATTCCTTTTCCTCTGTTTCACTAAATTTTGGAATTTCCAATTTCTCTTCATTTGTAGTTAATATCAACATTACTCTTTCCACTCCATTCTCTGCTGCATCCCTTGCTTCTTGATCTGCCAAATTATTTCCCCTTATTTCTGGAGTTACTCCTTTTTGATGACCCCTAATATGTACAACAGCTATCTCCTCAGGTAATCTTAATGCTTCTAAGACTTCCAAAATGAGTCCCTCATGTACTAATCCTTTTCCTCTTGAATTAAGCAACCCTCTTTCTTCCCAAATTTTTCCAAAAGTATGTACCACTCCAAAACAGTACATTGAGTCAGTATAGATTGTACCTTTTTTATGTGCTAAATATTCCAATGCCCTTTTTAGAGCATATAATTCACATGTTTGAGCTGACCAGTTTGAGGGTAATTTCCCTTTTTCAATAGTTTGCATGTTCTTCCCATCAACTATTGCATATCCTGACATTCTTTTTCCTTGTAGGCATCTGGAAGAACCATCCACATAAATTATTTCTCCTTCTGAAAGGGCTTGTTCCTCAAGGTCTTCTCGGACCTTTGTCTGGTATTGGATAATTTCTAGACAATCATGTATTAAGTTATCTGTTGGTTCCCCATATAGGAATTGAGCAGGGTTTAAACTTTTATTTACTTCTAGTGTCAAATCATCACTGTCTATCAAGATTGCCTCATATTTTAACATCCTAGAGTCTGTCAACCATTTTTCAGCTTTTTGGTTTAACACATTTCGAACTGCATGAGGTGTGCACACAATTAGTTTTCCTCCAAAAGTCAGTTTACGGCTTTCTTCAACTAGGATTGCTGTAGCTGCTATAGATTGAATACATACGGGCCAGCCGTGGCTCACTGGATCTAACATTTTCGATAGATAAGCCACTGGTTTCTTTACTCCTCCCCACTCCTGAGCTAAAACTCCATGAGCTACCCCTTTTTCTGTATTTACATATAGATGGAAGGGTTTCGCTAGTGAGGGTAAGCTTAAAGCTGGTATCGAGGCCAGTTTTGATTTCAGTTTCTCTAATTTATCCTCATCTTCCTTGTTCCATCTTATATCATCCCCCTCTGTCAATTTTTTATATAAAAATTTCACTGCCTGTGTGTATCCTTCAATCCATAATCTACAATATCCTAATAGCCCAAGTAGTTTTCTGATCTCTTTTTTAGAAGAGGGAGAGGGAAGGGATAATATTCCTGCAATTCTTTCTGGGCTTAGCTTCCGATTTCCCTTACTTATTAAGTGTCCAAGGTATTTTACCTCTGGTTCCACAAATTGCAGTTTCCCTTTTGATACCCTCAAGCCTTTTTCTCCAAGAAAATTTAAAAGCTTTATAGTAGCCTCTCTGACTTCAGCTTCAACTTCTCCTGATAGCAAGAGATCATCTACATATTGGATGACTTGTATCCCAGGAGGAGTGGGGAAAGTTTGTAATATGGTTTCTAAAGCTTGTCCAAATAAGTTTGGAGATTCAGTAAAACCCTGCGGCAATTTTGTCCATCTTAATTGCTGCTTTCTCCCGGTTTGTGGGTCCTCCCATTCAAAGGCAAAGATATCTCGGCTCTCCTCGGCTAATGGGCAAGCCCAGAAGGCGTCTTTAAGATCCACTACACTAAACCACTGATGCTGGGGAGGGACCTTACTTAGGAGAGTATACGGGTTGGGAACTACTGGATATCTGGTCCGAGTTCTCTTGTTTACCTCCCTTAAGTCTTGTACTAGTCTGTAACTTCCATCAGGTTTCTTTACTGGAAGAATGGGGGTATTATGAGGAGACATACAAGGTTCTAATGTCCCATCCCTTATCAGTCCTTCTATTACTGGCTTCAACCCTTCCCGTCCTTCTAATGAGATAGGATACTGACGCACCCGTATGGGACAATCTTCTCTCTCAATTGTAACTTTTATGGGGTCAATATTCAACCCTCCTCTATTTCCTTCAGCAGCCCATACCTCCTTTTTAATTTTCTTTTCATCCTCCTGTTCTAGTTTCAGTATTTTAGCTGTCATCTTCCCATTTTCTGGTATAACTCCTATTCCTAATTTTATTTGGAAATCTCGTCCCAATAAATTACTGCCTGCCCCTGGGACCAGCAAAACATCTCCTACCCAAAATCTAGTTTCTCCCTCTATTAATACATTTTTGATGACTGGAGCAGAAAAACTTTCTCCTTTTGCACCTACTACCTTTACAGTCTCTTTACTTACTTTATAACCTTTGGGAATATCTATGAGACAAGTTTTTTCTGCGCCGGTGTCTGCTACAAATTTCACTTCCTCTCCTTGGGGACCCACTTTTAGGGTTATCACAGGCTCTAGATGGTATTTGTCCCCTAAAAAATAGAGCCTGAGACTTCCCTAGTCACTTTCTGTATTCATCTCTTTGAAGATTTTCAGATCTTTTGCTCGTTTAGGGCAGTCCTTTCTATAATGCCCTTCACCTTGACAGAAAAAACAGACATTTCTGGAATGCCTTTGTGGCTTTGTTTGTGTTGGGTTTTGATTTTTTTCCATTCTCTTGTCTCTATGACCATCATATTTAGGAGCAGTGCCTGTATGTCTCTGATTTCTCTGGAAATTGGATTCTCTCATAGTAACTGCCATAATTTTTGCCTGTAGTTTAGTTTGTTCTTCATCTCTTCGAACATAGACTTTCTGAGCTTCCTTCAATAAATCATCTAATGGCTTCCCATGCCAATCCTCCATTTTCTCTAATTTCTTCCTAATATCTGGCCAAGCATTTGTAACAAAATTTATTCTCAATAAAGCTTTCCCCACTTCAGTTTCAGGATCTATTCCAGAATATTGTTTTATATTTCTTCTTAGTCTTTCTAACCATTCAGTTGGTGTCTCTTCTTTTCCCTGTTGTATTTCAAAAGCCCTTTTAGCATTTACTCCTCGAGGGGCCGCCTCTTTTATTCCCTTAATTAATGCACTGCGATAATCATTCATAAGTCTCCTCCCTTCCTCACTATTCTGACCCCACTCTGGGGGTTCTGTTGGCATTATGTCTTCCCCAGAGGGTCCCTGGGGATGTTCTCTATTCCAGATTTTTACCCCTGCTGTTCGAATCATCTCCCTTTCCTCCTGAGAAAATAATATCTTAATTATGGATTGCATTTCTTCCCAGGTATATATATTTGGTCCTAGGAATTGGTCAAGTTGTTCAGCTGTGCCTATGGGGTCTTCCAGGATCCCTTTTATTTCCTTTTTAAAATTCCTGACCTCAGAGGAGGTCAGGGGAGCATTTACGAACCCCGTTCCTCCCCCTCCCATGGGTACCTCTCTTAGGGGAAATAGCCCGATTTCTTTTTCCCATTCCTTTTCTTTTATTTTGTTTTCATGTGGTGAGTAATAATCAGGAGAAAGTTGCTTCCTAACTGCATTTCTAGTATTTTTATAAGGGGCATCTGGCAGAGACAAAGGATTCTTTTTAACCGTAGCGGCAGCGGTTTTCACAGAAACAGTTCCCATAACCGGAAGCGAGGATCTTGGAGGACTAATCATAGAGTTTTGGTCCTCCCAAGTAACTATAGAGTTTGAGTCCTCCAGAGGAGGGGCATGGGCGGGGTCTGCCACCGGAATTTCCGAAGGGGAAGCAATTTCCTGTCTACTCCATGTGGCTGGGCTGCCCACGCGGCCCATGGCGGCCGGGCCTGCCGTCTCCGGGACAAACGGGGCCGCGGCAGCAGCGCCCGGCATCGCTGGGGCCGGGGTTGCCGCCAAGATCATCGGGGACAGGACCGACGGAGACCCGCCACACACTGGCAGCGAGGGACTCGCCGTCCCAGGAGGGCTAGGAGCCGCAGCTGCCTGCGGCGCCATCACTGCGGCAGATGGGAGGGCTGGTGATTTCATAGCCACAGGAGAGGCGTGCAAGGGTCGGGCCGCCGCTGCCGCCGTTTCTGGCGATACTATTCCCGCGGCTGGCGGAAAAGCTTGGGGACCTGGGGTCGCGGGGGAAGGGGGCAAGAAACGGGCGGCCGCTCCGAGCGGGAGAGGGTCCGCCGCAATTACTGGCGGAGAAAGGGAAGGGAAAACCTCCCCCGCCGCCGCCACCGTGGCCGGCGAACCCGCCGCCGCCACCGGTGGAGAAAGGGAGGAGAGACCTCCCGCCGCCGCCACTGTGGCAGGTGAAAAGGCGTGCGGACTTACGGCTATGGAGGAAGGGGTCAGAAAGCCCGCTCCTGCTGCCCCAGGCAGACAGGGAGCGGCTACCGGGGCCGGGGGGGGGAGGGGTCCCGGTACCATCGGGGCTGCCGCCCCAAGCGGACCCGCGCCCGGGATGGGGGCCGGGGCGAGATCACACGACAAGCCGGGACCCGCGGTGTACGCTGGGGCGGGGGCGAGCTCCGGCATTGGGGCCGAGGGAGACCTCCCGCTGGGTCCTGACTCTGGCAATGCAGGCGTGCTTTGAAAAGGAGGGGGTAGAAACTGCAGAGGGTCCCATTCCTTTTCTCTCTTTTTCTCCTGTTCCCCTTCCTTCCTTTTCCCTGCTTTCCTTTCTTGCTTTGTTCCCGGGGTTTCTGTTACTTTAAAAATTTTTATTTTTCTATAGTCCCCAGTCCAACAGGCCGCGTAATTTCTTTCTTCCAAATCACTCTGTTCCTTTGAATTTATAAATTCATTTAAAGCCTGACAAATCCATTTTTCAAAGGAACCATATCTAGGCCAATATACGTGATCAGATCTTATTTTCTCTCTTGGCCATTCTAGCATACAGAATTGTA
This sequence comes from Prinia subflava, assembly GCF_021018805.1. NCBI lineage: Eukaryota > Metazoa > Chordata > Aves > Passeriformes > Cisticolidae > Prinia > Prinia subflava. The sequence goes on along the minus strand of NC_086250.1, from coordinate 22,793,582 downwards.
TCATCTTTACTTTATCCTTTGTCCTTGTACAAGGGTTTTTTTCCCAATTACTTAACATGATTCCCAGTGGACTGTCTGGAGGAATTTCTGTGGATGGTTTTTTACCTTTTCTTTTCTTCCCTATCTTCTCTTTACTGGATTTCTGTCCCATTTTTCAATATTCTCTCTACTCCAACCCCCCCCGTGTCTCTGTTCAGCTTCCCTTTACCCCCACAAAAACTACTTTTCTCCTTTCTCCCACACTATTTCTTAATACAATTTACCTTCTCTGAGGAACTATAATAAAGCTTAAAATAAAATAAAAATCTACACTTTCTATATTTTCATTCGTCCACATTCACTCCACTCTATTTTTCACTTAATCTCACACACAACAAAACAATCACAACTACAAGGTACCTTTTACTTTCCACACACTTTTACACTCTTTAACCTGGCCAGACAATGCCCTTCACAAACCCTCAATCTGGCAGTGTTGGGGGGTTCTCCCTTCCCAACCCCAGGTGCTCTTGGGTTTATTTCCTAGATTCTGCAGAATTTAACATAACCCTGGATGTCTCGGAATTGCTTCCTCCAATCCAGCTGGTTATCAAAACCCTCAATCTGACAGTGTTGGGGGGTTCTCCCTTCCCAACCTCAGGTGCTCTTGGGTTTATTTCCTAGATTCTGCAGAATTTAACATAACCCTGGATGTCTCGGAATTGCTTCCTCCAATCCAGCTGGTTATCAAAACCCTCAATCTGACAGTGTTGGGGGGTTCTCCCTTCCCAACCTCAGGTGCTCTTGGGTTTATTTCCTAGATTCTGCAGAATTTAACATAACCCTGGATGTCTCGGAATTGCTTCCTCCAATCCAGCTGGTTATCAAAACCCTCAATCTGACAGTGTTGGGGGTTCTCCCTTCCCAACCTCAGGTGCTCTTGGGTTTATTTCCTAGATTCTGCAGAATTTAACATAACCCTGGATGTCTCGGAATTGCTTCCTCCAATCCAGCTGGTTATCAAAACCCTCAATCTGACAGTGTTGGGGGGTTCTCCCTTCCCAACCTCAGGTGCTCTTGGGTTTATTTCCTAGATTCTGCAGAATTTAACATAACCCTGGATGTCTCGGAATTGCTTCCTCCAATCCAGCTGGTTATCAAAACCCTCAATCTGACAGTGTTGGGGGGTTCTCCCTTCCCAACCTCAGGTGCTCTTGGGTTTATTTCCTTTTTTTTTTATTTTTTTTTTTTTTTTTTTTTTTAGGGTCCCCTTTTTCACACACTTTACCTTTTTCCTGGGGGGTTTCTCTCACTCCTTTTTACCATTCACTTTCGTCCCGGTGCTGGCCGCCTCCCTCGCGGGACAACGGAACCGCAGCGTAGGGGACTCCGCACTCGCTTGGAAGGTCCGGGTGTTACCCCAGCCCGCCTCTCAGGCACACACACTTTCAGCCCCCGTTCCGCGCCAAACGCCGCCACCCCCAGTCCCAGCAATTCTTACCACTCCGTTGTCCTTGGGTCTTTATTCTTCGTGCACACTTTGATGTTAGGAGCTGGTTACCGCGGTTTTTAGGGAATTCTTTCCCTTCTCTTTGCCTTATTGTCTCCCTTTGTCCTTGGATCTTACCCCTTTCTGGGGTACTCTGCAAGGACCAGAGCCGAGGCCGCCTAATGCAGGCGGGACGCGTCTCCCTGGTCTCTAATCCTCCCACAGCACCCGCAGTGGGGTATTTTAAACCGACCTCTGCTACCAAATTGTGGTAAACGCAAATCACTCGTTTTTTTGAAATTTATGAATATTTAATAAAGAATAAAAATTGGTTACAAAAATATTAATACAATAATAAAAGTTTAAAAAAAGTTTTCAGAGACAGGACAAATAATGAGACAATAAGAGCAAAGAAGGTAGCCCGGGTCTACCGTCCCCCCTCCCTCTCAGACAAAGGCTGTGAAGGAGAAGGGCCCAGAACAAAGAGAAGTCTTCTTTTTTAAGCCTTCAATTTATGACTATTCATATCTTACGTAAAACGAGTAATTTTCAGCTGTTTCTTGTCACAAAAGTTTTCTGTTAATTAAAAGAACGCATGAGAGCATACGTCCTTGAGAAAGTTAGGTTCTGTGGATAAGAGGCCATAAATTCTTCTTCACTAGAAGGTTTAGGGGCCTCTGTAAGATTTAGGGGCCTCTGTGAATGTTATCTCTGTGCTGAGGAATTTCTCTTCTTGAGCAAAAAAATATAACACACATACACAGCTTCTATAGTACTATGACATTGTTAATTACAAAACTACATTCACTTACATTATTCTAATGTTAATATAGTATAACTTTTCTATCAGATTACATATAGTAAATATCTGCGTAGAGCCACACATACAATATGCCTTTTTCACAGTGGGTAATTTGGGCAGGAAGGTACTTAAGCAATCCAGGGAATCTTGCTTTCCACCCTTGTCTGTGAATAAATACAAATTTGCCATGACTTTGACCTTTTCATTGACACATCATGTATCACTGAAGAACTTCACTATATTACAGTGTGGAGGTATCCTAGGGTGATTTTATGATGCTTGTATCCCCAGTTGTCTGTTCTGTTTATGTTGGATATTGTGTTCTGTACCTTTAAGACGGGTTCTGAGTGCAAGGGGGGAGAAAGAGAAGCACCAAGTTTGTTTTCAGAAACTGCACTCACTCCTCCACATTCTGTTCCTGGACTGTGTTGTCTGCAGCACGGACAGACAGCAGGAGAGAGCTCTCCTTTGCTTTTAGTTGGTTTTAGCTAGCTGAGGCAGAGAAGTTCCCTGGACTGTTTTTTTTCCCTTTCCTTTGAACTATTCCACCCTGCTCTGGACTGAAAACCCAGAAGAGCACTGGGATCTCACAGCTGCGGCCCACTGAGGCCTGGGCCTCGGCATTTTCCAGCGCCTGAGGGACTGATAAGAGACTGAGTGAGCTGAGCTACAACCCACAGCAAGGATTTTCTCAATTTTGCCATCTCACTTCAGAATGGAGAGGGGTTTTATTGTTTAATATTATTTGTCTTTTGTGCTTGTGAACACCTTGCTTGTTGAATAAAGTTTTTTCCACTTTTATCTAAGGAAACTTTTTTCCTGGTCAGTTGAGGGAGGGGCAGCTTGGGTTTGCTTTCTAGAGGGACCCCATTCAGAGGTTTCCTCCCAAATTTGCCCTAAACCAGGACAGGCAACTCTGGACACTTCAGAAGCTGCCAGGAGACTTTGCTGAAGACTCATAGCACCTGCAATAATTGCAAGGGCTGTTTGAGCATGAGGCCTGCCTTTGGGGCCCACGTGGGAGCAGCACTCAAGCAGGAGGTGATGCAACATAGCAGTTTGAGGGAAGAAGGCAGCACTGGGAGGCCTTTGCCCAGAAAAGGGAGGGCCCTGCATGGGGAGGATGGCAGAGTGTTATTTAAAACACTTTCACACTCCTGGCTTGTGATAGACAGACAAACCTGTGCTTCTCACAAGTGAGGAACATGTGAGTGTACTTGAATGTACAAGCATCTGAGGCTTCACGTGCAGAGAGAGGCTGAGAACAGCTGTCTCTAAGCCTGCTGTGAGCAGAGGGTAAGGCTCTGAACCCCTTTTGGTCACAAAGCAGGTCTTACCCAGCTCCTCCTGACACCTCTGGCTTAAGAGAGCTTTTCTAATGAGAGAGACAAGTGAGAGCTCCTGCATCCCTTTGAAACAACTTCATATTCTCTCTGTTATTTGCTTCCCATTCCGAGAAGAGGATATTGCTTGAATATTTTCAAATAATTAGATTTTTTTTTTCCTGATACCACAAAATACACCTCTCGCCTGCCTGGTTGTATACCACACATTCTTTTAAAAACAATCATGCTCACTTCTATAAACACTAATTTTTTACTTTGCTTTTACAGCCTATAATTGCTTTCCAATGTTCCACTTTACTGGCTTGTTCCTTTAACTGAAACTGAACACTCTTCATTTTGATAGCCCACTAATCATCCACTGCAGCACTGTCCCCTGAGTCCCAAAGAGATAATAACACTTCTTGTGTTTTGGTTTATGTTGAATATACTTTGCCAAAATTAAATTCCTGCTAAACCACAGAATTTGTAAGAATTACTGCTATTCTTCTAAAGGCAAGGGATCGTCTTGGCTTTTTGTTTGTTTTTCATAACGTGAATAGCTTTGCATGTGGAGGTCCTTTTGTGTGGACTCTGCCTTTTCCATTTTCTCCAGTACCTTTTCTTACAGCACTTTGAACTTTCTTAAGAGAATGCCCAACCTTTTCTTAGCAATGAGACACTAATTTTATAACTACCTGTTGCACACTGAAAGTGTAGCAGAGCAGTTTTTTCTCCACAGATGTACATTTGAAACTGTCTAGGCCTCTCAACCCAAATAAAATCAACATCTCAAGGACAACAATCCATAAGCTGCTGTATGGGCTACCAAACTTCTCTTTTTAACCATTAGTTTTGGTTCTCTGCTTTTTCTTTGCCTTGAAACTTTATCACTGCCTGATTTTTCATGAAGGACATCAAGAGATAGGCGAAAATATGGATTGCCTCCTCAAACCATTTGCAACGCACTCTCAGATCTCCCAGACTTTCCATTTTTGTGCAAATATAATACCTTTCAGATTTCTTGTACATGGTTTCATAACTGAGTTTTACTGTTTGAGTTGAAACTATTTAATACATCTAGTGCTTCAAACCCAGCTATTGTCAGAAAATAAAGATCTATTCTGATTGCCTTCCATTTCTGGCATCCATTCCTTGCAGCAACAAAGTTCTGTTTCAATTCTTTCCAACTGTTTTCCATAATTCTAGGGAAAAAAAGAATAATCGTCTCACATGAGGGTTTAGTGGTGTCATTTTTCCATTTGGGGAAATCTTAAATTTCACTTAACTCCTAGTACTATTGTCATTCAGCTGTCATTTAACATCTAATACAGATCTGCTTCATTGAACCTCCGATTAGAATTGCATACCCTGAGCTGCTGCACAAGGAAGGTGACCTAATTGTTTCAAGTGGCTGGGCCAGCGCTTCTTACTTCACTAAAACAATCAGGGCTAGAAGCCAGCAGAAAGAATGGCAGAATACACTGCCATTCCCTCTCTCCTGTCCGCATTTCGAATCATACAAAACAAATGCACTGAGCCCTAATACTTGAGTTTTGTGCACTGATTAAAACACACCTTTTGTTATTTCTGAGATCTGCAGAAGAACAAAGTGAGTGATAGTTAAACTCCTCCAGGTGCCCCTTCCCCCTGCAATCCTGCCATGGAAGCCTAAAATTAGATGCCTAAGTATTTATACAAAAGCAGGAATAAATGTACCATGACTTTTCAAGAGTGCCTGGCAGTCATTGGCTCACCCTGGTGCAGTGTGAATACCATGATCAGCTCTGCAGTGCAAGTCTCTCTCATGCTGTATCTCCGAGCTGGGGATGGTGCAACCTAAAATGTCCTGCACAATCTTGTCCCTTGGATATTGAGATCACAGCACACCCTGGATCCTTCCTGCCTGGGCATATCAAAAGGACCACACACATGTTCTCATCTAAACATGCAGCTTGGGCAAGGGTTTTGGCTTTCAAACCAGGGCAAACTATGCTGTGGAGCCCACCTGCCTCAGCTTTAACAGAAATACTGAGTTCAAGCACTGCCAGCACTCTTGAAAGCCAAAGAGTCTCTTGAAAATCCACAGAAGAATTTCGCACCCCAACTTCCAAGTACTTATCCTTTAATAACCTTGATATTTTCCCAGTAGGCCTGCACTCCTTCTTGAAGAAGGTGACAGCTGCCACCTCCCTTTGAGGACAAAGTTCAGGATAGTCCTCCACAGAAGCTGTAGCCAGCCCTTTGCACACAATCTGCCTTTTTTTTTTTCAGGAGGTTTATAGAGCTTCACAGAATTGCAGAAGCTTGTGTGATAGCACATTTGCCTGCTTAAGTGTCTTTGCTGTTCTCTAACATGAAAGGAAACACATAGGGGGTGGGAGAAGGTGGAAGATGGAGGAGGAGAAAAGAGGGAGACAAATTAAATGAAGGTGAATAAGCAAAACCACTTTCCTGATAACAGATGTTCTATAGGAAAGTTTTGGGCGGATAGGCTGGTAGATAGACTACAACGTACTAGCATAAGAACTGGAGTCCAGTGAAGAGCTACAAGAGAAGAAAAGGATCAGCACCTATGACATTTCTCAGACAGAACTCTACTTTAAAGAGGATAAACTCATCCACCTCATACCAGGTTCACCCCATGTAAGAAAGCCAGAAGGCATTAGCTAGCATATATGTATTGTTACCTAATTGGAACACCTTTGGATGTGTTTTCTGCTGAAGCTGGAGCATGCAAGTCCAGAGAGAAAACATCTACCCAAATTTAAGATGCTTAAAGCTTTTTCAAAATGTGTAGATTTGTACAGTTATTTCATATCTTTCCATTGCTGGAGGGATATCATTGCCTCATCTTTGTGTAAGAGGTGGAAGATAGAGAAAAGAGAGAATTAAAACCCTGTCTCAAATAAGATGTCTGGCAGGACATTTGCAGTTACTGTTAAAGGACATAACATCTCTACCTTTAAATCAGTTCATTAAGAAATTCAAATTCCTCACTGTATCAACTGTTCAGTACTACAAGCAATTACTACACTGGCCTTTCTATTACCTCAGAGCTCTATTTCTTTCAGCAATATAATTATTGAAGGCGAGATTTTCTTCACATGCACATTTTCAAATCAAGAGATAAAAACCTTTTTTTTTTGAATCCCTAGTCATCTTTGCTGGCTCTCCATTGTAATCTTTAATGGGATATGGCATATCGGGCTACTGGAGAAATTGCTTACAGAGACAATCTCTGAAAAAAATCTAGCTTTCTGAAAGTAAGCTCCAGTTAGCAGTGCATGAAGAACAACATGGCATGTGCCTATTATGAAAGTAAATCAGCAATCAAGGGGAAATGGCAGTTCAGGTCTGTCCAAACCGCAGGTGCAGACTCACATGGCATCAGCTTGTGCAGCCCAGAATTACATTGCAGCTATTAGAAGAAACTCCACAGGATCTCTTGTCATCTCCTGCATGACAAATTGAACTGTCTCCCCATACAGGACTGTTTCTTATAATTTTAAAGATGCCTTGATTTGAATATAAGCTCTAAGTCATGTGCTTGGTACTTCTGTAGCCAGAGCACTCCATGAACACCACCAAACTGTGCCACAGAAGATGCAACTTTGCTGTTGCAGCGATACATAAAGTGACAGGGGATATTCTGGGTTTGAAGTTTCCCTTGGAAGGTCTGAGACACTCTATGCATTGGGGTCTTCTGCACATCAGTCATGACAAACCTGTACGTCTTACAATACCTGTGTTATCTCAGTCAAGAAAAAGTAACTGAGAGAACCTAGTAATGGAGAGAAGCCACATCAACAGATTTCCTACCATTTAAATGAAAGGAGGAAAAAATACTACTATATGCTATATGGCTTTTGGATTTCTGCAGATGGTACCTTCTGTTGCACAGTTGAAAAAAAAAAAAAGATTTTACTCAATTTTAAACAAGGTCCTACAAAATTTGCACACCTCCCTTGTATGCCAAGTAGGAGAAGTATGTTTACTCCTCTTTTTAATTTCCTTCACTTGCCCTGTATACCTACAGCTGCATGTTGTGTTTTATTCTCTGTCATGGTGAGACAGCACAATGCTGTAGGGCAGCCTCTGGATTTATACACGGCTCTTTAGTCTTTGATGCAAGCAGCTTCTAATGATTCTTGCTGCGGAAGAGATTTCTGTGCAGGCTGGAAATCTCTGCTACCTTTCCTTCTCCACATGGCTCTGAGCTTGCTAACAATCATGTTTAAGACCGTTTGGTGCCAGCAGCTAACTTCCAGGACTGCATGCTGTATCTATGTGGGATGAGTGGGTGGAATGTTTTCTACTGTTTTACTTTTTAGAGGAAAATAGAACTAATCTGGTGGTTTTAACAGTTGTGCTGTCACTGGTACGGACACAGTGAAGATGAATAAATTGTTCAGTCTTGACAAGGCCTTCATTAGCAACAGCAAGATTGCTCATTAGATTTCACAGCATATATGCTTCAACTACTTTCTGTGCATCTGTGTTACTGTCAGCTGATAAGGACTTCTTAGGATTTCTTATATACACACAAACACACACACATACATCTTCCTTGACTTCATTGTTTGATGTTTGTGGCTTAGTTTATAAACAAACTAAGCCTAAATCTTGCCATTTTACTTCATTGCTAATGCATAATACTCTGTACTCTGGCTGGAACTTAGTGTGTTGATGGGAGTTGCTCCATTAAAAACCACAAAATCAGAAAAACTGTTTTTGCAAGAGGCTGCACAAAATAATTTTTACTTGTTGATTTTAGTTTATTATTTCTGCACTATGATGGCTATTTGTTTTCATGCCAAATGTTTCTGTAAATCACCTGTATTATGATATATCAAAGCATTTACAATTTGATAGTTTGAATTAAAAGGAGTTACATAACATTAATTAGCAAAGATATATATTTTACTCTTCCAGTAACGACCAGTCCCTTCACATATGCAAAGTTAGCCAGTGTTCAGGGCTAACTGTGGGGAGACAAAGAAGTGTGCCATTTTACAAATGTTTTCATTGAGGGCCATGGAATTATCTTCCCAAAGGACAGAACAAACATGTGAGGCATGAGATCTTCCTTAACATTGATATATTTATCAAAAAAAGTTTTAAGGCTATTGTCTAGAGGAGCAGCAGAATAGATTTTCTTCAGGAGATAATAATAAAGCATATTCTGTGATCCTGTGGGTGCATAAAAATCCTGCAATGAATGCTTTCACTGGAAAAAACACCTCTGAATGACTTTCACCTTCTCCTGGGATTCAGTTCACCTAATGTCTTTAAGCCAGTTACTAACACATGGCATAAATGCCACTAAACTTTATAAGAGAGTTATTTTTCCTGAAGTTGCTGCGAAGGTTCATTGCCCTCTTTCTGATATAAAAAAGAATTGAATCAGCTGTTATCCCTGTTATCTAACCAAGACTAGGAGATCTGTTTGTTTCAAAAGATCACAGGATGATGAATCATGAAGAGATGAGAGGCCTGTGTTCAGAAGCTGCAGATTAATTTGCAGTAATTTGATCACTTCAGCTTACTTTCTAGAGTGTCGATCATAAAACCCCACAGTAGTGACACCATGCAGGTACTTATTTTTCTCACTCTGAAGTACACAAGGAAAACCTTTTTCAGCAAATCAGGCACTGCATTGGAACACCATAATGGCAATACTGATTGCCATTGGTTCAACAGCTAATCAAAAATGCTTAATAAAGAGTTATTGTTATACAGATACTGGATTGCACCCCTGCAGAAATCATCTGTTTTGTTGATGCATTGGGTTGAAATTTCACCTTTTTTTTTTTTTTTTCCTTTTTTTCTTTTTTTCTTTTTTCTTTTTTCTTTTTTTTCTTTTTTTCTTTTTTCCAAATACCATTGCAAGAAAGCTTGCTCATAGTTTTGCTGGACAGGAACTATTAGCACCAACCAATCCTCTGATCCTTTTAAAAATTATTGTCTGGGAACATCTTAATCCACTGTGAATGAATAAAATTTTCCTTATTTTGACAGTGGCATACTGATACTGAATAATAAAAATCAACTTGCCAAAGGATGTTATGAACACCAGAAGTTTACCTAGATGCAAAAAGTGACTGAACACGTGTGAGAAATAATCTAATGAGTACCACCGTGTCTAAAACCTCTGAGAAAATCCCTGAGCAGTACTGGGGCTGGTTGGTTGTCTGGTTTGTTAGGTCAGATGTCCTTCTGTCACAATCCCATTTGTAGATTACATCAAAATACAGTAATTTTTATGTTGAGACACAATCTGACCCACATGATTAAAACATCCCTCACACCCCATCTATGACACATTCCCTTTCTGTGACATTATTTTCATTTGCTGCCTTGCAGGTGCCACTTCCTGCCCTTCAGAGACAAATGAAACTTCTTCTCAAGCAGGGGGTGTAAACAGAAAAGAAGATAATATTGCCTCAAACCCAGCTTCCTATGTCACCCTGAACCCTCCTTCCAAGAAACAGTTAGTTAGCAAGCAAAAGAAAGACACAACCTGTCTCACTCAATCCCTTGATTGCCAGTGCCAAAAGATGTCACAATTTCCATCAAAACCCAAAGTCAGGGATCTTTTTCCACACAACAGCAAAGCTTCTGTGAAGACCATCTAGCTCATTTCATTCAATGCCTCTCGATATCTGGAAGTGAGCAAAGCAATTCTGAAGCCAACTCCTTCCTCTTGGGACAGTGTGCAGACATCTGGCAAATCTCTCTATCCTTCTCCAGGGCAAGGGCAGTTTACACAGTCAATACTACATGGATTTCTTAAATCTGTCCATTCCCAGTCTACTTCCTAGGGCTTTCTGGATGGGAATTCTCTGCTAGCTCAGCTAAGAACATTAGCCCTTCACAGTTTAGTGTCTGTTATCAACATCACCTTTTGTGTTGTAGGCAATTCTTACTGTCTCCCCAGGTAAGTACAATATTGAATATGCTAAATTGCTTCAAGGCAGTGCAGGCTGAACAGGGTTTTAGTAATCATGATAATTGAAATCATCATTTTTCAACAGTAGGTATTTTTAGTGAAGGCTAAAATGCAATAATGAAAACGAGTAACAATAATCTTTAACAGAGCATTTCAAAATCAGTTGACACATTTGTGTGCATTCACTTAGGTGGTTTTAACTCTATGCAGAGGCTCTGGCTTACCAATCACAAACTTCTTCAGTTACTGATACTACACGAGCAGCTTCATCGAGGACACAACAAGCCCTTTCTTGCCCCAGACCCCTCTGTCTTTGAGGGAAGTCAAACCTTACAGTTATTTCTAGACATTAAAGATGGAAAATGTTCAAAATTATAGTTTTTAATTTGGCAAAGTGAGAGAGATGTTCTTAGACTGATATGAAAACAAAAAATGCCTTTGTTTGGTTAGCTGAGCTTAGGAACTGCCTCTTGCTTTCTCCTTGCAACACCACAGCATCATTCACCACTGGGGAATGGCAGAGGCACTCAGAGCACTTGTGCTGCTGGAGAAGAGGGCACTCTGCCAGAAAAAATTTCATACCCTCCACATTTTCTACAGCATGCAGAAAACAATTTCAGAGAGAGTGTGGCCACTCTGAAGATGCTGAAAGATGCACTTTATTCCAGTAGAGAGACATTACTACCAGCAAGAAAATTCTGTACATGCCCAGAATAAAAGAGAAGCCATTACCGTAGAAGTAAAGAGAAGATTTTGTCTCAAATAGACTGTTAAAAAAAAAAAAAAAAAAAAAAAAAAAACAAACAAAAAAGCATCCTGGATCATTACTGCCACTTGGAAGTACACATTCACAAAGCCAATACTGCTTGCTGGAAAAGCCCAATGCAAGAGTTTAAATGCACATCTATCTGAAATATTTTTGAAATTAAAAAATGGATTTCTATTTAAAGTGTGAACATTGTTTTCATAGGCATAATATAATAATAAAATACTTACCATAATCTCACAAAATGATTGCATCTTATCTGCTTTGCTTTCTCATGCAAGTCAGAGCAGTGCCTTGTTATGCACCAGTATCTCCCATCAGCACATTACATTGTGACAAGGGCAGATCACTGCCCACAAGGACTCTGTCATGTCTCCTAGCGAAAAGGACCCCTAAAACTTTTCTAAAAGAGACATTATTGTATTCCTTCACAGGCAGGGATTTGCAACTCTTTCAGACACATTCCTGCATACCAAAGAAGAAATATTCTGAATAGTATTAAATGATTAAAAGGTTATTTCAAGCCAGCAGAATTAATTAGCTAAGAGGCTGAACACATCCCCAGTTGGCCCTAGAAGGTAGAGGAAGGATATCAAGGTGGTGTTCCCACTTGCACAGTTAGTCCTCAGTGTAATCTTGTCATTGGGTTGCAAGGCAGTGCTCCTAGGAGTGATGTAGGAGATAAAACTTGCAGGTGGAGGAGGGGAAATCACATGTGTCTCCTGAAGCCAGCAGCTGCTCTGCAAATAAATCTGCACCTCAATATGCTACTGTTTAGTATACTGCGGGCTGGGTAAGCACTTTCTGGGACATAGGTGAGGCCAACATCCAGCCTGAGACTGTGCCAAGGTCAGTGTGGCACACTGTAACAAGCGAGACTATTGTGCCTAGACTTTTTCAGGATTTTTTTTTTTTCTGTAGGTGGATGTCTGCTCTGGGAAACAGAAATCAAATCCTCATTAAATCTCCAGGCACTTTTATTGACAGCAGCTCCCATTTAACACTCAACCCTCTTTTCCCTGTTCTGATACCCTCAGGCTTCCCTTAAGAGATGAACATTTCATTGCTCTGCAGTGACAGGCCCTCAATCCCACAGGTGTCACCAGCAGAACAGCTCCACCTCTGTTAAATCACACACTCCACCCTGAAGGTTACAAAACTCCATCTGAAGGAGCCTATGAGACCTCCGTCCTTCTACCGAGAGGAACAGCTCCAAGATTTTTTGCTGAGGCCACTGCTAGTCTGTTGTCTAAATGTTTTTGCATTTTAAGTCATGACCTCTGTGGAAGGTATGTCTGATGAAGATCTGGCCTCCTCTCTCCCTGAACAAAAAGATGCCTGAAATAAATCCAAGTAATGCTCATTTACAGGGCAGGACACAAGGATCTAGTGATACATAAAAGATGAAGAGCAAATCATGATTCTAGCCCCCTCTCTTTGTTCTCTATTACAGCAAAAGCCAGATGTGGTTGTGCAAAAAAGCCCCCACAGCCAGACAGTTCCTCTCCAGCACACACAGTTTTCCTCTTCTCATATAAAACTACTGGCAAATATTTTTGTTCAACAGTAATCTTTCTCCATGACCCAATTTCCACTTCCTCCACAATTTAGGATATTTTGGCAGATGCCTGTAATTTTTATGAATTAAAATAAATGTCAGAAGGAAAGCTGCTCCTCCCATTCCTCTCAAAGAGCTAGAAATAAAACTCCATTTCTAAGGTTATAAAGCAGAACTCTCCATTTTGGAAAATTGCTAGAACAAGTTTGCTTAGCAGGTCCACATTAAAAAATGTTTCCAGAAGAGTTTCTGAATTCCCTCAAACTAAGTAAAAGACCAACACAAGCTATATCCCAATATCATTTTTGCAAATGCTTTTTCCCATAGCAGCATCAGTCTACACATTCATTTTAACATTGGTGCCTGAATATTTTATACCTTTTCAGATAGACTTGTAACCGTAGACTTCTTGAAACAGAATTTTTAAAGCCAGGCTGGTTGCAAGCTGAACTAACTGTATTGTATTGATCCCAAACCTCAAGAAGGTTAAGGAAAGAAAACTATTTGATGGTTGGAGGTGCAAAACTACAGAAATAGATGTAACTTCATACACATTCTTAGGAGTCTTACAAAGTAGAGGTGGACCCTCTCTCATCAGCCCCACTTTCTTCTTTTTCTAGTTTTCCTCCCAGCCAGTTATTGCTCTACAAAATGCAAGGGAAATGGCTTTCCCCAAGTAGACAAGAAGCTTGTATACCTTAACTCTTTGTCCCTTACAGGCAGCAGTTTTGTCACCATGAGTACCTTCTGAGATTCATAAAAGCAGTCCCATTCTGATGCCTGCAAATGATTCCCAGGATCTGACTTCAGCTCCTTTTTTATTATGAGGGATAAAAGTGGGGAAAAGAGAAAATGTTAAAAGACATATATGTTTCCCCAGACAGTGTGATGGCACAGAAGGGCACCGAGCCAACCAAGCATTACAGCTCTCCAAGTTATTTGGGGGTTTTCTTCCTTTCTGTCCTTAACATTATGTGCAGCCCTTGATTTGGAGTTCTGAGAGGAACTGCCCAGTTTGGGGTCCCTCAGGACACTATAGTGGGACAAATTATTAGAGCTATGGCATCTCTTTTTTTTCTACATAACTGTAGAACATACATTACTTCTAAATGCTTTCAAACAACCGAGATCACATTTTGAAACACAACATTTTGAAATTCTCATTTAATAGTGTTGGGCTACAACTTCTGAAAAGAACTCCAGTAAGTCTGCAATACCAAATGAACACTTCTAGTCTCAAGATTAATTATGTTAATGGTCTAAGCAAAACTAATCTCCTCTAACCCAGACAAATTAGTGTTTCCTCATGGCTCATTAATCCCTTCTTCTTCATCTGAAGAGGCCGTGTTGCATGGTACCGATACATGCAAAAGAACAGCATGCTAGGACTATTTCAGATTGGAAGTGCTGAAAACAGAAGAAGCATTATCCAGTTTGATCTGGACATCTATGGTAGCATATTGTGCTTTTTCAACCTTTCATTCATCCATGACTCCCCCCTGCCAGTTTAAAGAAGCCTGGAGTATACCACCAAATGTTGTGATCTTCTGCAGTCCTATTGAGAATAGAAACAGAAATTTAATGAAAAGCTATGTACTGCACATTCCATCAGAGAAAGCTGCTGCCACCATGACAAAGGAGGAAGGAACGAGTATCTGTAAATCTAATGACCTTACCACTTGCATTCATTCATTAATAAGAGTTAAGGATCATATTGCTGATGGACCTTCATGTATGGTTTCAGTAAAAGAAGAAAACTGAAGACACTTTTTCTTAACCCCTTTCAGTCTTTCTCTGGAGGTTGGACTGTCCTGTCCCTGCCAGCTCACACAGGTACAACTCCTTGAGCTAAGAAGCAACCCAGCACTGAGCTTGGGTTTATGTTCAGCCAACTGCTGCCTACATTGTGCCTATGTACACTGAGAATGTGCTTGGCTTATGCTCCTCAGCTGTCAGTACCAAAGTAACAAGCATGGGGCTGCTCAAGGTGCTATTGGGATGGTGCAAAAGTTACAGTATAATTAAGTTACACTTGTGATAATTCTTAACTTAAAGTGACTTTACTCTCAAGGTGTTTGATCCCTGAGACCTGAAATCCTGAATGTGGATACTACTGCTTGCAAATCAATTGTTACTGTCAGATATTCTATTGATTCCTGTGGTGCAGTGCCTGTGAGCAGCAAAAGCAAAAATGCCAATTTCAATTACTAAGCAAAACAGAGGATTTCTTTGTGACTAGATGACAAGAAAAAGATCACCCCTAGCTACATTCTGGGGAAGAAAAAAAATCCAATGTCCTTACTTTGCAGAAAGGACAGAAACCTATAGATTTCTACACTAGATATATCCAGCTACATTGTTCATTTTTCCACATTGTTGAAATAGATTATAAATATACATATACAGACATAAAAAATATACACACAAACACAATTATGCCATAACATACCAATCTGAATTAATTCCGACCAGAGAGAAAACAGGGTGATTTTCCCTTGAACTCTCCTGTGCTACACAAGTTTTGGTGAATCAACCACATTCTTCTGATGCACTCCGTCATCTCTGTGCCATCACTGGCATAATTGAATTTAGCCTGACAAAGCACTTCCATATGGGAAGTTATCTCATGATATACCTTGGAGATGAGTGGAGCTGAAAGAATAGGCCCAAGAACAACACAGCTGAGTGTCCTTCGGCAGAGAGGAGAACCATGTCTAAATCTTCAGGTCTCTGATATCACCCTCTCTCAAAGGGCAACCCACACTAGAAGAATCACATCATCTCCTGGCAAAGAAATGAAGAAAAATTTCTTTTTTTCCCCAGTGTTTTGACCACTTTTCCCACTGACATTTTTGCAGCCCTAGCTGTGCCAGCAATGTTGACCTTCCCTTAAGAGCCCTCTTTCCCAATGTCTAGCCTCAAAGGACTGTGTTGCACCATGCAGCACACTGACTGCTGCAGTGAGCCATTAGCAATCAGCCAGGCCTAACAACGGCAGTGACAGTGCCATCCCCAAAGGAGGGGACAGCAGCAGTACAGACTGGAACAAAGCCTCCCTGCCTTGGGCCCAGTGGACACTGTTTTCACTGATACATGCAGACAGGGCACAGGGCTGTTCAGAGCTCCCTGTTCTTCTGGGCTTGCAAGCCGGCACGTGACTGCCACCCATGCAGGCCTGTCCAAAGAAGGGACAGCTACCGGGACACCTGCACCTCCAGGTTCTCATTGCAGATATTTCCTGTCTGTGGTTTAATGTATGTGGGGTATGCCTGTATGGGGTGCACCCGGGCTTCCTGCCACTACCTATAGAAATCTCAGCTGTGTTACAGTGGGCACGCTGATGCAGTATGAGGTGGTCGTGCTGAAGTCACCAGTGACTGACTGACCACAGCCCACCAGCAGTGGTGCGTGGGCAAGGAGCAGAGCACAAACACTACGGTGGGGATGTTCTCTTATTTCTTTACATCAGGACATCTGCAGTCCCTGGCCTTGGCTCACATGTCATACCACAAAACAGTTCCTGCATCTAAACTGTAGCACTGGTGTGAGTGGGCTAAGCAGCAAGATCCAAGGAAGGCTGGAGGGCATTATGTAGGGAGGAAGACCCACTCAATTTCATGTTTTTTCTTCAGCTGAAGGGGAGGTAGGGAAAGCAAGAGAAAAGCAGGCTGGATATGCTTCAGCTCTTATTAAGAGAAAGAATACTCCAGGCTGCTTTTAGCTTCTGATTCAGCTCAGAGCACAGCTGCAGGGGACACAAAGCAATGCTGTGAAGGGCAACATCTGAGGCACAAGAGATACAGAATATAATCTGTACATTCTCATACTTTCTCTTACTCTACACTCCCCTAGACCTCTTTCTCTAGTTTGGTCAATATATTCCTGGCTAGAAGCTGGTGCATGAGAGGAAAAGGAAATTTTTTTCCCCTGCAGTATGTCTTCCTTTTTAAAAAATAAAATTGCTTTTTTTATCTAGCAACACCACCAAGGTACATTGTTAACAACACACATAGGAAAAACATTATTTGCATGCCATTTCAGACCCTTGCGCTGGTCCTTGTACCATTGTACAGTTGTTGAAGAATTGTTGTACAGAGTTGAAGTTATTTCTCAGATTGTTGAAGCAAAAGGAGTATTTTCCTGAATCCACTTTGCATAAATATTATGTGCAGGAAATTAGTTTAGAGATCTAGAGAAATCTGCAATTAGACATTAATTTTTCTATTGAATGTAAAACTAGGCTAAGGTTGTTTAAAAACTCCACTACGTCTTGGGCAGAACAGAGCAGTCCCCTGTCAAGGTAGAAGAGCTCATCAGGAGCTCCCAAAATTCAAGGGAGTGCTAGAAGAAGACATAATCAGTTTAGACCCAAGTGTTCGGCTACTGACATTTGACATTATCTGTCTGCAAGAGTGCAGCTTGAACAACTGTCAGCTCTGTGAACCAAGAGAAAGGGCTTACATGGCTTGGGAACATCACATCCCATAGCCCAGCACCACCAACCTAAGGAACAATTTTTGGATAGGATCTTGAAGGAGGCTTTGCTGTTGTCCAGAGTTTCCTTTGTGGAAAGCTAAGCAGGTGAGGATGAGAAAAGTTAGATAAGTGCCAGATGCTCTGAAAAATTCTACCTTTAAAGGTCTGCAGTAAGTATTACAAAAATTTGAAAAGGCCTTGGTAAATGCCTAAAAAAACCCATTTCCTAAGTTGATCTGAGGTCACGCTTCATGTCAGCATATCATCAAGGATTCTTGCAAAACTGAACTTCTAGACCAAGTCAGATAGAGCCTGAGAAAGAAGCATTTGCAAAAAGCAAACAGCACAGTTGATATTAGGGTTTCCTTTCATCAAAACAGCTTTCAGTTGCCAGAAATATGGTTTATTGGCCAAATATCACACAAACAAACAATCAAGAGAATGGACTTTGTTACTGAGGAGATTTAGAAGGCTTCAAAATGGATGCAAAGCTAGTTAAAATCATTACCACACAGGCCTTGCCAATTCTCCACACTGCATGCGTGTGTAATGCTTGCAGTTGTACAGTCATAAGGGCCAACTGGCTGAGAGGAAACATAAGACAGTAGTCCACTTTTGCAGAAATGTTTACTTCAGAGGCACAATATGTTCTCCTGACAAGAGAAGAGGAGAGGGATTATACTACACATGATTAGGAGTATCTCATTGCAGCTTTCATAAAAATTGGTGTCTGACAACACCAGAGCTTTTTAACAGCACTTGACATATTAGAAGCACATACAGTATTAGCAAGAGTGTAAGAGTCTTTGCTAAATAATCTGTGTAGCTTTATCAATGAGCAAACACCACAGATGCACCAAAATCTTTATACGACACGCTTCACATATGTGATCAAGAATAATATTTTCAAATCCTCTCCCAGCTGTAACATCTTCTTGTAAGATGGACATGCCTAATATTATTGGAAAACACTTTTGCCAAGGGAAAAGGCTCCTTCTCTTATAAGCTTGAGTTTTAATGGGGTGAACAATCCTCATTCATCACACAGTCTGTGCTTATCCCCATCTATATTAGTTTAACTGTTAGACATCAGGCAGTACTTTTTTAGTAGCTCTCACTTTCAAGGTTTAAGTAAACACCATTAGGGAGACATTTGCATGGCTGAATGAATCTGAAGTCTTGGCTTAAAACCTATAAATTTCCTGTCTGACATGCATGCATTGGTAGGTTCAAGACGTACACGATTATGAAGGTAAAGTAGTTCACTGTTTGCTTTCTCAGTGTCACTGGGAAATGCTCCATTTAGCAAGACTTGAATGTATTTCCTTTAGCTTAAGGACAGCCTGAAGCCTGTGTCTATCCTAGAAGATTAAGATTTATTTTCAGGGACCACAGAGCAAATATGCTCAGTTCATGATCCTTGTGATGACCAAACCTGCTGTAGACTATAGCACTTCATATTGATAAAATTAATATCTGCACTGGAATCCTTGAAGCACTAAGAAGAAAATTTACCCACCTGACCTAAAGTCAGCCAAAAATTAAAATATGGTGAAAGGATATGAATAGGATACCATTCAGGGAAAGATGCAGCTTGTCAAAGGCTCACTCAGTAATAACATTTCTTGGGTGAATATCATAAGCTGGAGTTCAGACTGAATGAAGATAATATAAAATTTAAAAAAGACATTTGAAATTTTGTAAACTTACTACAGAGATTACTCAGAGCATTCTGGCACGGGTTAAGAGATGCCCCAGTCTGAACTTTGCAACCTGGCAATTGACTAAACTGCATCAAAAACTGAATAATAAAATTTTCAAACTCTAGCTTTCTGTTGTTGTGTAACACCAACCATCTAGTGGTGAGCTGCCCTTGGATCATCACAGGACATATGTTAGCTCATCAGCTTGGAGAGGGGCACTGTAAGGTTTATCAGAGGTTTATATCTGATCTACCTGGGCAGGTCAGCTGATGATACAGAAGGAAATATTACCTTGCACACTGGAAGACTCACTGATATTCTTATGTGCAGTCGGATGAACTCAGTTTGGGCTGGATTAACGAAGGAGAACTCCACCATGATTAGTCAGTGTGTGCCTGAGCCCACTCCTACCAAGCCACATTGAGAGCCTCAGCACTGCACTCCCTGGTGCTACCAGTGAAGGGAAGTTCAGATCCTAAAACTGTAAGACAGTGCCTCTAAGTCAAGAGAGTTAAAGGCTTCTGTACTTGTGGGGATCATTATCCTCAGGGAGAACAAGCTGCCCACCATGTGACAGAGTGCTGCCTGTGCCGTGTCACAGGTGCAAGGACAACAGTACATACTCCAAGTACACTGGCTGAGCAGCACTATGGCCCTTGCTTTCAGATTCTCCAGTCCCAGGGGTGCATTGAATGCCATTATGCCAGTAAGAGTCCTCTAAGTGAAAAGAAAAAATTCAGTTTCTCCTTTGCCTTGCCCTGCTGGCCTCCTCTCCCCCCTGCTCAGTAATGCAGTAGGACACTCTTTGGAGGCCAGTTCCTTGGCAGCCAGTGACATGATTTACATTTCTAGGGCACATTTCACACTTATGGATACCAAAGGATTTCAAAAGGTCTTTCACAGAGAAAGTCTTATAGCTGAGTTATGATAAAACACTGTAGCAGGTAAGTATTGCACAGTAACCTTATGACAAACAGCAGAGATGAGTATTAAATAGCTACATGGGGAAATCTGGAGGGATGAGTGCAGCTTCTTAAAATGGTTCTGGCCAGTACATCAGAACCAATATCATCCCAGTTCTTACAAAGGGTGGCACAGAGGTCTCAGCAGCGACAAGATTTTCTGTCTCAGAAGATAATGTGTCCTAAGACAAAAATCATACAGAGAAACTGGAATGCGTAATAAATCCAAAATAAATGCGTTCCACTTACTGGGTCAGTCCTCACCACAACCTACCACAACCCTATGTCTTCCCTTCAGCACACTCTCCTCAGGCTTATAATGACTTGTGGTGAGATCCCAACGCAGCTCAAGGGAACGTGTCTGGAAGCAGAAGGCTAATCCTCTGCCTACGTACACTGACGAGAGTGTACACTGGAGTGATGAAGGGGGAGCGATTTACAGCAGCTGAGAGTGTGTCACATAAGGCAATCAGACTTAAAAGAAACCTGATGGCAAGGGTCCAAAACATTTTGAAAACCCTGCTGTCAGAACAACTCTCAGTGTACAAACTCCTTCTTTGAGAAGCTGTCAGAGACCCAGATGGGTTACTGGCTTATTCTGTCCTTCCTGGAACATTGTGCATTGTTGTCCTTCTCAGTTATTGTTATTCCTGTACCCTAAACCCCCACTGTGAGGAGTCTCTGCTATGACATCATCCCCAACACTGAGCTCAAGATTGGCTAAATATTTTGCTGAGCTTTCTTTCCCTCCCTGCCTTGGTAGCTAAAATTTTAGCTTAAAATTTTTGATTTTCATTATGTCTGTGAAACAACGAGTTTAAAAACAGATAGGGAAACAACCTGTAAAAGGCAATTAATAAAACACTCCAGCAATCCCAAAACTGTTCAGAACACTTCATTCAGCAATGCATGGAGATGGAACTTCTGCAAAGCTACTAAATAACATGTGACAAAGCAAAACCCAGGAAAAGGCAAAATAATAACTTATGGTTTTTAGCATTTTTTATACAAAGTGCTTTGTGGCTGTGTATGTGTATATATATATATATATATATATATATATACACACACACACACACATTATATAAGGATCATTTGTCTAGCTGAAATACAGCTAGCTTCCCTTCAGAACTAAGTTTTATAACCACAGGCAATAAAACTATATGAGAAAGCCAGAGAGAAGAAAATGAAAAGCAGCTTTTCTAGTTGGATTACAGAACAAATGCCAAGTCAGCAGAATGTCACTCTTGCTAGGTGAAATTTAGAGGAACATTGAGGATTGCATTCAAACTTGTGGGGAAGATGTTGTGGCATCACTAATGACCCAGCCTTTGAGTTTACCTCTAAATGAAAATATAGTACCTCTGGCAGCAAAATGTCTCTACTAGCATTAGAGAGGGCCCAGGTGATACCCAGTGAGTGATCAACATTCAGTTCTGAATCATCTGTATTTCCTCAAAAGTCTTCTCAAAGCTTCACATCAATCACTGCAGCCTGGTGAAGATTAATATTTCTCAAGAGCCAGTGTGAGCATAGCCTGACCACAAAACTGCTTCTAACACTTCTGTTGGGCCAGGAGCACTGAGTAGAGTTTCAGAGAGAGGCCAGTCAGGCTCCAGGATGTGCTTAATAGCATGATGGGAATGAAGTCCCTCATATGCCAGTGTGATTGTGTGGAGAAGGTGGGACTATATTCCCAGCTGTGGATCACATTGGCTAGTTAAAGGTGCATGACCCCCCTCTAGCTTCTGGAGCCTGGAGATCTGCACAAAGGTTGCTGACAGGCTGCCATGCTCAACCAAAACTACAATGGTAATTGGTGTTCATATAGAAATTTTCTGTTGTATTCTCCATCACAAAATGCATGTTACAGGCAGAAGCCTTGCTCTTAGATAGCTCTTCATTGTCCTCACCACCTTCAAGTGCCCAGCTGTGACGGTGTGTGAAATTTAGTTTATTGAGTTTGTTATATGTTCCTTTGTTCCCTCCTCATCCATGTGTACCCCTGAGGCAAGTGATGTAACTGTCAGTTTTCTGTCCGTCAGAAAGCCCGCGAGTTTTGTATTTCTCCCTGTCCCCTGGTTGGCAAAAGTTGAATATTGCACCTGTCTAACGGTCCCCAGAACTCCCTCTATTGGTTGTATTGCCTTTACCCCTCCCTGACACCATCTGTATAAAAGTGTACGCAGAACTGCCCTCGGGGCAGTTGCGAGAGTAAACGCAGGCGCGAGAGATCATGCTTGCTGCACAATAAACATCACTACCTCGCTGCCTTCCATCCTGCCTCTGCTTCATCACTTTAAGACCGCTGCCAAAGATCTCTCTTAACAAGAACCCACAGGAATCAGGATCGTCGCTCGGCGTACGAACTGATCCTCGTCCCATGTCGCGGTGTCCGGGTTAGCCGTGCGTGGAGATGCTGAGGTCTCGAAACAGCACTGTGACACCCAGCTCTCAAATTTTGCATCATACAAATTTCACATATTCAAGTGACCAGCATTTTATTCAGAAACCTTTGATGATGGATGTCTGGGGGAGTCAGCTGTGCTGAAAAGTTCTCATGATTTGCCATTTCAAGCCTCAAAGTGCATTGAGTTATAAGTGGTTCCCATGTCGAGTTTTTCATGTGCAAGTAAGGACTTAAAACATTACTGTAAGACCACCTGTGATACAGTAGAACCTAAATCTAATTAACAGAGCAAGGGTAATAGCCCTGCATTGGGAATTTCCTTTATCTTACAATACACTGCTCTTCTAACTGCCTATCACAGCACTGGAGCCAGAACTCCTCTTACAGGTAGCCCCTTGCCTCTTTACACTTTCAGCAGGCTCAGAAGATTGCAGAAACATAAGACAGTAGAAACACAAAGTATTATTCATCCTTCCTCCCAACCAGAGGTTCCCCAGGCAAGCCACTTTGCATGTCCTATTCTCTGAGAATGTTGCATAGCTAGTAGCAAGAAGTAAATGGGCTGGTGTCATCATGACACTCCTTTCTGTTGAGGAGCTGGCACACAGAGAGGTGCAGGCCCTGCTGAAGCAATATCACTTTCTGCCACCTTCATCTCTGTCCTTGCCTCCTCCAGCCTCATAGCACAATTACAGGACAGCTGCAGGTATATTTGCCCTCTTTCCTTTACACGGTCTGTTTTTATTCCTCATTTGCAGATATATCAATATGGTGACTATTTTCTGTGGTTAAAATTATATCCCCAGACATTTTAAACCTGTAGTCAAAGTAGATTTGACTAGTCTGAATTCACCTTTGAAGAATAAATAGGAACATGGAAAGGTGCTGGAATAAAAGGTATCGCAACCAAAGACCAGAGATCTCCTGCTACGTCTTGAGAGACTTTATCTGGAAAGAAGAGAGCTCTTCCAATTCAAGGAAGAACAACTGCTGTGTGACTCTTTCACCTCCAAGTCCTCTTATAATTTCTCACCTCCATGTTGGTGTTCTTGTTCCTAAAAGCCATCCGTTTCCAAGCTGTTTACTATGGCACACCATCCTGGACACAGAAAATACCTCCTCAACCATGGAACTTACTGGGACAGACACAAGTCAGTCAACCCCAACTGATAAGAAATAACTCAATACAGTCTATTCTGCACTCTCTGGCCCCGGGACATTAATCTAGAGGCTAGTAAAGCAGTAATCCCTTTCTGATCCACAGGCTCTGTTTCCCACATAATTACTCCAGGTTATATCTGCTCTCACCACCCAAATCTCCATTCCCTCCCTTCTTCCCCACCTGACACTGTCCTCACCCATGTGACATCATTACAGCCACCTTTCAGGACCCACGAATGGAGCCACTGATACTCAGTTATTTCAGCCTTCCCTCCTGAATTGCTGCTATCCCAAAGCACAGACTATCTGGTTTGCTCTTTGAGCTGGTGGAGTTTATAGCTTGTCTCTGAAATGCCCTTGGTACCCCAGTATGGAAGCTGCTTCTGGTTCCCAGGGAGCTGCTGAGAGACAGTGAAAAAAAAAAAAAAAGTTGTACCTCCAAAAAGGGTACCCCCCGCCTTTCCAGGCATCCCAACCTGCCCCTGAAGGGGAGATGTACAAATTATCCAACCCAAGGTTGCAACCTTGTAATCTCCATTTACTCTGTCAGCTGCTAGTTCATCTGTAACAGGAAGGTCAGAGCTTTGCCATGAATCAGCCAACCTCCAGTTCAGTTCACCTTCCTGTAAACATCTCTGGCAAGCACCAAGAAGGCAGGAGGATGGGATGAAGACACTCAGCTCCCTAGCAAAGCATGGGTCTACTATCCCAGGTCAAGTCCTTCACACAGTTTGGTCTTCCTGTGACCAGTACCTGATGCTACAGAGAAGGTAAATGATGCAAAAGCATTGATCTTCTGTGCAAATCTTATCAGGCTTCTCATAAGAAGAAAATAGAAATTTTCTATTAGAAATTTTCTATTCAATTAAATAGAAATTGCCCAAGGACCTGAAGCATAGAGTTTAGTATATCAGTAAATATTACATATTCTGAAATATCTAGATTTTCTCAGTCAGGTCTCACACATCCAGCACAAATGGATCTTGCAGAGGTCTGGCTTTCAGTGGTGTGCTGGAACAGGGAGTTCATTTTAGAGCATGCTTTTACTTAGCAATGATCTGGAGCTTGGTTCCAAGCTTGCCATCTTTTAATTTAATCAGATGCACTTTGAATAAGGTGCTGTATGTTAAGGCATGCCAAAGAGGCTGATATAGGGAGAGCTGAAGTGCTGCTTCTCTCTCACTTTTGGAAAAACTCACCACTAGAATTTATCCTGAGACATAAGAGCCAAAGGACACACTAGGAGCTTTAAAAGGATACAGGAAAAGAGATATCAAATGCTCCGAACATCCATCAGTGTTGCAAGCACAAATTATTTGCTTTCAGCAGGAGTCTCATTGTGCTGAATACTTTTACTAGCAGTGAGTACAAGGGTTACAGGGTACATTACTACATTGCAAGGGAAGCTGTTCTGAACTCTCTTCCTTGATTTTAGGGTTAAGAAAGGCT